>NW_024470624.1:1781969-2086510 GCF_017639515.1 Carcharodon carcharias
GACTTGATTTCTACACTTTAGGGAAAGTTGGTGAGAGGGGTTGGCAGGCTCTTTAACAGAAAGTGAGTCCCTCTAAGGTAATTGGCAAAGGAGCCAGAGGGCGAGATGAGATTTTATTTTTTGACACAGCAAGTTGTTCTGATCAGCCTGAAAGCATATTCAATAGTATCTTTCTAAAGGGTAAATACTTGAAAGGGAAGAATTTGCAGGGCTGTGAGGAAAGAGCAGAGCAGTTGGATGAATCAGAGAGTCCTTTCAAAGAAATTGCAGGGGCACGGGGGGCCGAATGGACTTGTCCAGCCTGTGAATCTGAGGCTCCTGCTTTTGTGCAGGTTAAAGGGGACAGATTTAATTTCAGCCTCTTGTATTTAAAGAGATGGGTTTCTGTTCAGCTGTGAGTAACCGAGAAAACACTCTCTCCACTCCTCTGTATATTTAAACATCGAACAAAGCCTTGCATGGGCGATTATGGTCAACAGCCTTCCTTAGCTCTCTCTGGACACAGCAAGAAAGCGTTTGACTGCTTAACAATAGTGGCATCCCCTGAAAATAATTCAAACACAACAAAAACAACCTGCATTTATATAGCACCCTTAAACATTTAAGCTTCACAGGAGCGATTATCAAACCAGATCTGACACCAAGCCACTTAGACATATTAGCTCAGATAAATAGTAGCTTGGTCAGAAAGGTAGGTTTTAAGGAGTGAACTAAAAAAGCAAAAAAGGTCAAGGGTCAGAGAGGTTTAGGGAGGGAATTCCAGAGCGTGGGGCAGCTGAAGACATGGCCCCCAGTGGTTGTGCAATTGAAACTGGGGATACTGAAGAGGCCAGAATTAGTGGCGCATAGATATCTCGGAGGGTTGTAGGGATGGAGAAGATGAAAGAGAGGGGGAGATTGCGGGTGTGTGACCACGTGGTGATTTGAATAAAAGGAGGCAGTGAAGGGATTTGAAAAGAATGGGCCCAAATTTAGCTCAATAAAAATTCCATTCACCTTTAAGAGTTAAAACCAGGCCTGGGGAGAATTTTAAAATTGAGGCATTGCTTGAGTGGAAACCAATGTCAGTCAGTGAGCACAGAGGGTGATAGGTGAACGGGACTGAGTGTGAGTTGGGAGACGGGCAGCAGAGTTTCTCTATTGAAGAAAACTGGTCCAGTTCAGTACATTTCCCATCACACCGCTTATGTCTAAGATCAAGCTGACATCATCGTATCCCATTGGGATTGTACAATCTGCTGGTGTCATCACATTCTAAGATGACATCAGCATGTTTATGATTCTAGAATCAGCTGACACCAGACTATAGACTTCATTGGGAGTGTGGGATTAGCTGATGGCTGCACATTGCTTTATCATTGCGCAGGGAGCAAAAACGATCGATTGTGTGAGTTTTTAAACAGAATTTTTAACTACATGTCTAGAATTGATCTTTGGATCTGAAAAATGATCCAGATCAAGAACATTTACCACTAAAATTAAAAATTTGCCAGTGTAAATGTATGTGACTTTTTTGATGACAGTTTGTTATCATTGTTTATAATAAATTGTCAGTGAGGAAACAAATCATTATTTCACACAAACTCAATGTTAGCAAACACTTTTAAAACACACAAAAAAGAGATATTGTTGAAGTTTTCTGTCTTGCACTCATCCGGCCAGAGCCAAGAATACAACTGTCAGAGGGAACAGCAACTTACACTGACTGAGAAACAGGGGATTGATTGGTTGACACATGGACTTAGATTGGTTGAGGGGTTACCATGGGGAATGCACGAGGGCAATTACCCCCCCCAAGCTTTTGTTTAATTGAAAAGGGGAAATGCCTGGACAAATTCCTTTTGCCTGCAGGGGACCAGGCTCTGTGTACAAATACAAAAGCATCCAGGATCTGGATCTGGTCAGCATCTTCACCAAATGTCATTTCTTCCTTGGGCCTTACCATATCCAAATCCATCCATTAATTTTTGAGACGTATTACAGACAGACAAACAGGGATGAAAGCATGCTCTGTATCTGCAAAGCAGAAAAAATAAACAAATTTATTAACAGAACCAATCTCCAGATCCAACAACCTGATCTGAAAACTCTGCTCACATTTTGACAATTGTGACACATTCCACCCCAGCAGCAGAGAAAACCCACAACATTCAAAAACAATCAACATTCAAAATAAAGCAAACTCCAAAAATCTAAAAGAAAAAAGTAAATCTCCCAATGGGATCGGATCCCTTCAAAAATTCCAGGATTCAGATCATCGCCAAAAACAAATCAGTTCTTCCACAAGCCATATCCTTTTGGTGTACTGAGTTTTGTTAAAATCCGTTCATTAGTTTAGGAGATAAATTGTTTACAAACAGAATAGCAGGGATGTATACATTACCTCTGCCCATCTTCAGTGGCAGAGATACTTTCAGTACATTGTGCAGCCCCGATTTCTATTCTCAGCCAGCATTACATAGGGGGCAAAGGGCTGGATTCTCAGACCAGCAAGTCAAGGCAGGCACCCTTTTTAAATGGCCACTTCCCACAATGGATTCAGTGGCCTCTGAAGAGAAGCAGCCTCAGTCCACACTGGGAGTTCCTGCCCCCCAGTCAGTTGGCTTGTGCTGGCTCATGCTCCTGCTGGACGATCTGCCTGTGAGGATAGGAGCGTGTGAGTTTAAAAAGAAACCTGCATTTATGTAGCACCTTTCACCACCTCAGGGCATTTCAATGTGTTTCACTACCACTGAAGCTCTTTCTGAAGTGTTGTCACTGCAGGAAACGTGGAGCCCAATTTGTGCACAGCAAGATCCCATAGACAGCAATGTGATGATGACCAGATCATCTATTTTTCCTGATATTGTTTGAGGGATAAATATCAGACCTCAGAACACTGGGGGCAAGGGGGTTGAGGGTGAGCTACTCCCACCCCTGCTCTCCTTCCAATTATGACCATTCAGTCTTGTGCATCCACCTGAGGGCAGACAGGGCCCTTGGGTTAGACCATAAGACATAGCAGCAGAAATCAGGCCATTCGGCCCATCGAGCCTGCTCCACCATTCAATCATGGCTGATAAGTTTCTCAATCCCAGGCTCCTGCCTTCTCCCTGTAACCTTTGATCCCCTTACCAATCAAGAACCTATCTATCTTGGTCTTAAATACGCTCAATGACCTGGCCTCCACAGCCTTTTGTGGCAATGAATTCCATAGATTCACCACTCTCTGGTTAAAGAAGTTTCTCCTCATCTCTGTTCTAAAAGGTCTTCCCTTTACTCTGAGGTTGTGCCCTCGGGTCCTAGTCTCTCCTATTAATGGAAACATCTTCCCCACGTCCACTCTACCCAGGCCTTTCAGTATTCTGTAAGTTTCAAACAGATTCCCCCCTCATCCTTCTAAACTCCATTGAGTATAGACCCAGAGTCCTCAAACGTTCCTCATATGTTAAGCCTTTCATTCCTGGGATCATTCTAGTGAACCTCCTCTGGACCCTCTCCAGGGCCAGCACATCATTCGTGAGATACAGGGCCCAAAATTGCTCACAATATTCTAAATGTGTTCTGACCAGAGCCTTATAAAGCCTCAGCAGCACATCCCTGTTTTTATATTCTAGTCCTCTTGAAATAAATGCCAGCATTGCATTTGCCTTCCTAACTACCAACTCAGCATGCAAGTTAACCTTAAGAGAATCCTGGACTAGGACTTCCAAGTCCCTTTGCACTCTGATTTCTGAATTCTCTCCCCATTTAGAAAATAGTTTATGCCTCTATTCTTCCTACCAAAGTGCATGACCTCACACTTGCCCACATTGTATTCCATCTGCCACTTCTTTGCCCATTCTCCTAACCTGTCCAAATTCTTCTGCAGCCTCCCCATCTCCTCAATACTACCTGTCCCTCCACCTATCTTTGTTTCATCTGCAAACTTAGCCAGAATGCCCTCAGTTCCTTCATCTAGATTATTAATGTATAAAGTGAAAAGTTGTGGTCCCAACACTGACCCCTGCGAAACTCCACTAGTCACCGGCTGCCATCCTGAGAAGACCCCCTTATCCCCACTCTCTGCCTCCTGCCAGACAGCCAATCTTCTATCCATGCTACTACCTTGCCTGGAAATGGAAAGGTGGAGAAAAGAAAGTGAGGATTTGTGAGGAAATCAATGTTTCCCCCTTTCCATTTCTTTTCTCATTCTGTGGGGAAATTGTTGACTTACAGGAACTGAATGGAAAGGAAGTGAATCCAGGGAGGGTGCAGACTCTGGAAAGGTTGGCCCAGGTCTCTCTCTCTCTCTTAAGGACATTGACATCCTTTGCTCCCTCAGCTTGACACATTTATTTGTCTGGGTCTCTTTCCTAATGTTTACAATTAAAGGGGTGGTTTCCTCAGAAGATGGCTGACATTTAAGGAGGAAGTAAATGAATATAAGACAGGGATATTGTGTGATGCCTTGTCCATATACCATTTCAGGCTTTATAAACTTCATTTATTCTTAATTGTTGGCTTATAATATCGTATTGAAGCTACAGTTATTTATTTGCAGTCAGAGTCATTATCGCAGATGATCATCAACTCGAGTCCATGCTGAATCACATCCCAGTTTATTTCCTTCAAGGGCCCCATCCAGTTTCATTTTGGAATCATTCATTTTCTCTGCTTCCACCACCCTCATAGGCAGCGAGTTCCAGACCATGAGCGCTTGCTGCAGAATTAAAGTTTCACCTCATCCTCTCTGTTTTGCTAATCAGTAAATATGCATATATATTTCTATACATAGATATTTAGGTTAGCAGCCTGCCTAAGATTTTCAGGTCTCTGTGTCCAGGACAGAAAAAATTGATCATGGATCTGTCAATCAGCATGAATCAGCACCTTCAGGAGAATTGGGAGGGTGTGTATTAGGTACAGCAGAATGAGAATGGAGGGCAAGTGTATGGGACAGAGATTTATGTTTGACAGTGATGATTATTGTAAATTCCTTTCACAGGATATTAGAAGAGGAAGATTTGCAGACAGAAATCTCAAGTCAAGCTTCACATCAAGATCTGACAGAGTCATTTGATTAATTGGGTCTTGAATATCATTGGCCCTTTGAACTGAGCACGAGAAATGTTTGTCTGTTCTGTCTGCTTCAAAAGGTTTTAAGCCTCAGTGTGACTGGAAAAGTACTGAGAGAGACGCACCCGAGTGAGTGTTCCAGTGCACTGACTGTGGAAAGAGCTTTAACCCCATTCACAGTGGGGAGACACCACACGTGTGCTTTGTGTGTGGATGAAGCTGCCTTTGCTCATTGAAACTGGAGAGACATAAGTACATCCACACCATGGAGAAACTGTGGAAATGTAGGGTCTGTGGGAAGGGATTCAAAGCCCCGTCTGAGCTGGAGATTCATCGACGCAGTCACATTGGGGGGAGGCTGTTCACCTGCTCTGAGTGCGGGAAGGGATTCATCCAACCTGCTGATGCACCAGCGAGTTCACACTGGGGAGAAACCGTACACCTGCTCTGAGTGCGGGAAGGCATTCACTCTGTTATCCCACTTGCAGACACACCAGCGAGTTCACACTGGGGAAAGAGCGTACACCTGCTCTGAATGTGAGAAGGGATTTACTAATTCGTCCAATCTGCAGAAACACAACCGAGTTCACACTGGGGAGAGGCCATTCAGCTGTTCTGAGTGTGGCCAGGCATTTAATCAGTTATCCCACCTGCTGACATACCAGCCAGTTCACAATGGTGAGAGGCCATTCACTTACTCTGAGTGTGGAAAGGGATTCGTTCAGTTATCCAAGCTCCAGATACACCAGCAAGTTCACACCGGGGAGAGGCCATTCAGCTGCTCTGTGTGTGGAAAGGGATTCACACAGTCATCCACCCTGCTTTCTCACCGAGTTCACAATGGGGAAAAGCCATTCATTTGTTGTGTGTATGAGAAGGGATTCAGAGATACATCCAGCCTGCTGATACACCAGCGAGTTCACACCGGGGAGAAGCCTTTCACATGCTCCACATGTGGGAAGGGATTCACTCAGTCATCCAGCCTGCTGACACACCAGCGAGTTCACACTGGGGAGAAGCCTTTCATGGGCTCCACATGTGGGAAGGGATTCAGAGATACATCCACCTTGCTGATACACCAGAGACTTCACACCGGGGAAAAGCCTTTCACATGCTCCACATGTGGGAAGGGATTCACTCAGTTATCCAACCTAATGACGCACCAGCGAGTTCACAAGTAATTACAGGAATTGGATTCTGCTGTTATTGCTGCAGTTAATCACATCCAGGACTGAACCATGTTCATTCTGACACTTGGTGAAGTGGGAGGGTCGGAGGGTTTCTTTCTGCTGGACTGGCCAGTCTCACAACTTTGCTTCCAGTGGCTGATGCTCTTTGAGCCTGGGAGTGCACATTTCCACCGAAATGATCCACAAAAGTTGAAGGACTTTTTTTTATCCTCGATAGTAAATAGTGTTTTTCCTTCAACTACATGTAGATCTAAAATAAAGACACTTGTCCCTATTTCACTGAATCCACAGCACAGCGTCAGGCCAATCGGCTTAATTGGTCTATGTTAGTATTTATGCTCCACATGAGCCTCGATCCACCCCTCTATGAATATAAAAGAAGATTGCAAGAGTTTTTTTTAGATATATCAAGGGTAAGAGAGAGGCAAAAGTGGACATTGGGCCGCTGGAAAATGACGCTGGAGAAGTAGTAGTGGGGAACAAAGAAATGGCGGAGGAACTGAATAGGTACTTTGCGTCAGTCTTCACAGTGGAAGACACAAGTGACTTCCCCAAAGTTCAAGAGAGTCGGGGGGCAGAGGTGAGTATGGTGGCCATTACCAAGGAGAAGGTGCTAGGAAAACTGAAAGGTCTGAAGGTGGATAAATCACCTGGACCAGATGGATTACACCCCAGAGTTCTGAAGGAGATAGCTGAAGAGATAGTGGAGGAATCACTGGAGTCTGGGAGGATCCCAGAGGACTGGAAAATCACTAATGTAACCCCCTGTTTAAGAAGCGAGTGAGGCAAAAGACGGGAAATTACAGGCCGATTAGCCTGACCTCGGTCATTGGTAAGATTTTAGAGTCCATTATTAAGGATGAGATTTCAGAATACTTGGAAGTGCATGGTAAAATCAGGCAAAGTCAGCATGGTTTCATCAAGGGGAGGTCATGCCTGACAAATCTGTTAGAATTCTTTGAGGATGTAATGAGTAGGTTAGACAAAGGAGAGCCAATGGATGTTATCTACTTGGACTTCCAGAAGGCCTTTGACAAGGTGCCACATAGGAGGCTGCTCAGTAAGATAAGAGCCCATGGTGTTAGAGGCAAGGTACTAGCATGGATAGAAGATTGGCTGTCTGGCAGGAGGCAGAGAGTGGGGATAAGGGGGTCCTTCTCAGGATGGCGGCCGGTGACTAGTGGAGTTCCGCAGGGGTCAGTGTTTGGGCCACAACTTTTCACTTTATACATTAATGATCTAGATGAAGGAACTGAGGGCATTCTGGCTAAGTTTGCAGATGATACAAAGATAGGTGGAGGGACAGGTTGTATTGAGGAGACAGGGAAGCTGCAGAAAGATTTGGACAGGTTAGAAGAATGGGCAAAGAAGTGGCAGACGGAATATAACGTGGGCAAGTGTGAGGCACTTTGGTAGGAAAAATAGAGGCATAAACTATTTTCTAAATAGAGAGAAAATTCAGAAATCGGAGTGCAAAGTGACTTGGGAGTCCTAGTCCAGGATTCTCTTAAGGTTAACTTGCATGTGTGAGTCGGTGGTTAGGAAGGCAAATGCAATGTTGGCATTTATTTCGAGAGGGCTAGAATATAAAAGCAGGGATGTGCTGCTGAGGCTTTATAAGGCTCTGGTCAGAACACATTTAGAATATTGTGAGCAATTTTGGGCCCCGTATCTCAGGAAAGATGTTCTGACCCTGGAGAGGGTCCAGAGGAGGTTCACGAGAATGATCCCAGGAATGAAAGGCTTAACATATGAGGAACGTTTGAGGACTCTGGGTCTATGTTCAATGGAGTTTAGAAGGATGAGGGAGAATCTGATTGAAACTTACAGAATACTGAAAAGCCTGAATAGAGTGGATGTGGAGAAGATGTTTCCATTAGTAGGAGAGACTAGGACCCGAGGGCACAGCCTCAGAGTAAAGGGAAGACCTTTTAGAACAGAGATGAGGAGAAACTTCTTTAGCCAGAGAGTGGTGAATCTATGGAATTCATTGCTACAGAAGGCTGTGGAGGCCAGGTCATTGAGTGTATTTAAGACCGAGATAGATAGGTTTTTGATTGGTAAAGGGATCAAAGGTTACAGGGAGAAGGCGGGAGCCTGGGATTGAGAAACTTATCAGCCATGATTGAATGGCAGAGCAGACTTGATGGGCCGAATGGCCTAATTTCTGCTCCAATGTCTTATGGTCTTATGTATGGTCTCTTCATTTCCCCCCATCAGCATATCCTTCTATTCCATTATCCCTCATGTATGTATCTAGCTTCCCCTTAAATGTATTCATGCTATTCACCTCAACCACTCACTGTGCTAGTGAGTTCCACATTCTCACCACTTGCTGGGTAGAGAGGTTTCTCATGAAATCCCTATTGTATTATTGAATCCCTTCATAACTTAAAGACTTCCATCAGGTCACCCTTCAGTCTTCTCTTTTCTGGAGAGAAGCAGCCCCAGCCTTTCCTGAGGGTTAAATACTCTCAGTTCAGGAATTATTCTTGTGAACCTTTGTTGCCTTTTCTCCAGTGCCTCTACTTCCTTTTTCTAAATGGAGATCACAAATGTTGACAGTACTCCCAGTGTAGTCTAACCATGGTTCGAAACAAGTTGAACATAACCTCCCTGCTTTTCAATTCTATCCCTCTAGAATGGAACCCAATATCTGGGCCCCACACTTTAGATGTGAAGTTATTAGAGAGGGTGCAGAGGAGATCTACAAGAATGGCGCCATGGACAAGGAACTTTAGTCAGTTGGAGGTCTTGGTGCAAGTGAAATTTTTCTCTTTGCATCATGGAGTCATTAGGACACACAAGGAGACCATTCAGCCCATTCTTTCCATCCATATTCTTTCAAGTGTCCATCCAGTTGCCTTTTTAAATTGTTAATCATCTCTGCTTCCTCCCCTCTCATAGACAGCGAGTTCCAGATCATTACCACTCACTGTGTGAAAATATTCCTCCTCACATCCCCCCTGCATCTCCTGTCTGAAACCTTAACTCTGTCCCCCTCATCCTTGTACTACCAGCGAATGGGAACAGCTTTTCTTTGTCCACCTTATCTAAACCTGTCATAATCTTGTACACCTCCATCAAATCTCCCCTCAACCTCCTTTGCTCCAAGGAGACCAACCCCAGCCTGATGTTTATAATAAAGAGCAAACAAAAGATGTTAATGCCTGAAATCAATTGGGAATGCTTGATTTCTGTTTTAAAGATATGATGAATATATTGTATTGGACAGTAAAGGAATTGGAGTAACTCACCCGGGTGATCAGTGGAATGTATCAATCTGGTATCCACCTACATTCTAGTGAAAGTCAGGGAGGTGGTGTTGAGATAAGTAAGTTGATAGACTTCTCTGGGAGATATTTACATCTTTAGCTATGTATTTTGTTTTAAAAAAACCACATTTGATAGTCTGGCCACCACCTGAAATATCAGAACCATAACAGGGGGAGATAAGCAAAGACAGACACTTACTTTGACCTTTTGATAAGCACACCTGAAAGTTCAGAATATGTGGCCTGACATTGGGATACCGGTGTGTGAGTGTGCAGATGTGATTTGTTACGTGTGAAGACAAAAGCACGCGTAAATTCATGGTGAAGTGGACTGAAGACTGGGTCCCAAACATGTGCAGCTACTTAACAAACAGCATGACATGAAATGGTTAATGTGACCAAGAGAATGAGACAATGTTTTGACATTGTCAAGATATTGACACATATCCAGATAGAAACTTTAAAACAATCAGTATAGCATTAAACACATTGGTCATGGTCAAAAATTAAGTAAAATTGAACTAACAGAGATAAACATTTGGATTGGGACGATTAAGAGCTTGGGAGAAATAATACTGAGTGGGAACTGCCCACAAGTTGGACTGGGGTAAGGAGAGAGCTGGAGAATCTTTTACATCCATGCTTGATCTGTAGCTTGAAGCATATGACCTTATGTACTAGTATCCTAGAACTCACGGTGCTCCTTCAGGAGAAAAGATCGAGTAGATGTTGCCTCAGGCGGGGCAGAACAGAACTGGAAAATAACAGAGTGAAATGGAGTGAGGGGTTGGAGAGAGAGTTGTCCTCCCGCTCAAGATGTGGACAGTAAGAATCCTGGGGGACCCCCTACTTCGGGTTTTCTTTCTAATTAGTGAATACTAAATTAAAAACTATGAAAGTTGATTTGATTGTTACACTTCTCCTGTTTTTATTCCTGTTGTGATTATGCTGTGGGTAAGGATGATTGACAGGTGACATGATGGGTAATTGTGGTTTGGGTCTTCATTGACCAAATGTTTTATTGATCCGAAAGGTGTAAAAGGGGCCAAACTTCAGCAGAAATCTGGCAGAGCTGAGAACAGACGACTTGCTAATTGGGAACAGGGAGATGAAAAGCTCCCAGAGGACAGAGAAAACAAGAGTGCCTTGAATCCCAGATGACACCTGGGTGTCAAGGCCACCATGTTTTCACTGCTTGGCATGGGAATGCTGACTCCCTGTACCGGGGATGAAGTGTGGGAAGCCAATTGTTGGAGAGTTTGATCTGGCTTGGGCGGGTACAGATAGTTCAATGACAGGTTTTGTAATTGGTCCGTTCAAATGTTAGCTCGGCAATGATTGGGTTAAATCAGTCTCCATAGACTTTGTGATGTAAAAAAGTATCAGAAGGAATTCCCCGAGTACAGAGATTTGTAGAGGTTTTACATATTGCATTGACTGGTGCCATGGCATCTGGGGCAGACCAGGGAGCATTTACGTGGAGATGGTGCTTCTACCCAGAGTGTAATGGTAATGCTGCTGCACTTTGATACTACTGCTCAGACATGAGCATGTGTCAGGTCTTATTTATACTGAATAAAATCTAACCACTGCCACCAATAAGGGTTATCACTGTGAATCATTTCAGAGTTTGGGAAAAGGGGATAAAGGGTTAATTGACTCCCTGAAGCCCATTTTCTAACATCACTGTGTCAAAAATAAAATCTCATCTCCCCCTCTGGCTCCTTTGCCAATTACCTTAGAGGGACTCACTTTCTGTTAAAGAGCCTGCCAACCCCTCTCACCCACTTTCCCTAAAGTGCAGAAATCTAATCATGGAAAGTGCAGAAAAATGAAATAATTTTACTGATAAAAGTTTATTGATGAAACAGAATATGGTTAAAAAAACAAAAAATTACTTGAGGATCAAAGACTGAGTATAAGGACGTGCACAATGTTCTGGACCCAAATGGTTTCTCTTCGGCTCCTCTGTGCCCTGTTCCCGTGACTCCCCACTTTGGACACAGGGGCACTGAACCCCGGGGGTCAGGTCACCATCAGCCCCAGTCACCCCATCTTGTGCCCTGATTGATTGGAGACCCATTTCCCAGTCAGTCCTCCAGCACCTTCCTGTCTCTCTATCAGTGCGATGCCCATGGCAGTTTCCCAACTGGGACGCAGGCCCCGTTATTCTCAGCTAAATTCGGCCCTCAGCTCCGTCGCCTGGCTGTCATTGACATGAGCAATAGAGGGATAGGAAGGTGCTGGAGGATCAATGGGAAGTTGAAACTTGTGGCTGAAAACCAACACTTCAACATTTGTCGCTCAAATACATGTCAGTTATACTGGGGTTTTCGTTATTAGCTTCAGTGAGTGAGGTGTCCATAAAAGTGTTCATTTTGAAAAGGAAAGATTTGAAAAGCAGGGAAGTTATGCTTCACCTGATTCGTTCCATAGTTAGACTCCACTGGGTGTACTGTTAACATTTGTGACCTCCATGTAGTAAAAGGAAATAGGAACAAATAGTCATTTGGGAGGACAGAACTATTCAGTAGCAACGTGAGTGGTGTTCCCCACTAACAGGATGCTGCTGTCAAGGCAAAAAGACATTCTGCCTGTCACACAAGTGAGTGACATGGGATATGAATTTCAGTGCCAGTGTGATGCCAGGTATGTAGGGCGTACGTCCCAACTGGTGGGTCGTATCAAACAGCATGTCCCTTCAGCTGTTCACAACAGGTAAAGTACTGACTGTACCCAACCAACCTGTGCTTGCAAATCTCAAAACATAGTGTCCAACATGAAATGTGATTCCGTGATTGGACAGCACTTGCTAAACAATCCTGATTGTGCTAAGAATTACACTGACAACCAATTTAAGATTATCAGCTGGTCTCACAGTGTGACTCACTTACTCGTGCGAGAAGCTACACATTTTTACACACAGGGCCCTGTCGTTTGCAGACAGAAGGAGCATTGTGCCTTTTTCAACTAAACAAAAGCTTGGGGATAGATATTCCCTGGTTCATTAGCCATGGCTATACCTTGACCAATCAGAGTTGACTTGCCTGGTTTGAATTTAAACAAAAGCGTGGCAGTGAACTGTTCCCTGGTGCATTTTCCATGGCAACACTGCTGCCAATCACAGCCCACTTGCCAACTAATCAGCACTCTCTTCTCATGCAGTATAAATTGTTCTGCACTTACAATTGTAACTCCTGCGAATCTGTCCTGATGACTCCAAGACAAAAAGCTTCGACAGCATGTCTCTTTTTTCAGAAATAGAGGCACTGGAGAAAGTGCCTGGACCTTTAAAATGAAGCTCTCTGCCCCTCACTCTTAACTTTACTTAACAGGATCTTTTCAAGGTTCCTGTCCTTCTTTTGACTAGAAGGTATGCTTGGGACTTTCCCCTGTTTCACTCCCTTAGATTTTGGGGTCTTTTCCTTAGCCTAGGACAGGCTGCCTGAGCCCTTCTAGGCTGCTTCTCTGGCAGCATCTTCAAAACCAGCTGAACTCCAACAGCTTTCAAGGCAAACTGCTGTTTCTGTAGATTTTCTGTGTGTCTGTGGGAGGGACCTGTCTCTCTGGGCCCCTGTGGCTAGGCAGAAGCACCGTTTTTTCTACTTTTCTGTTTGCTTAACTTCTCTTTAGGAGTCACAAAACTCATTAAAAATGCTAGCACCTTTTAGAGTGAAGCTAAAACTCAATTTGACCTTTATTAACACACAGATACAGAAATACAAATCAAACTTAAACATTATAGCTAAAACTCATTCCTAACACCCACAAATACAGATATAATTTCCTTAAACTATCTCTATTTCCTAACACTAGCATCACACTGGCACTAAAATTCATGTCCCACATTACACATTTGTCTGATAGGCAGAATGCCTTTTTGGCTTGGCGGCAGCATCCTGTTAGTGGTGAATACCACTCGTGTTGCTACTGCATAGCAGCAGCGTGAAACAGCGAGCTTCAGCTGCTGCTCAAATGTTGCTGAGTGCCAGACGAAAAGCTTCGATATGTCTCTCTTTTCAGCAACACTTTGAGTTTATCTCCTGCTGAGGGCCATTTGTTAGCTCTTCCCAGGCACTTGTACAGAGAAGAGGCAACAAGACGCTGTCCTATCCAGTGAGGAATGTCGACATGGAAACCTGAAACAGGAGATCTCGACATTTCCAGGGACTTGTCAAAAATTCTTTCATGGGATGTGGGTGTCGCTGACAAGGACAGCATTTGTTGTTCATTCCTAATACCTCCTGGACTGAGGTCTTGCCACAGCATTACAGAGGGCAGTAAAGGGTCAACCACATTGTTGTGGCTCTGTCGTCACAGATAGACCAGACCACATAAGGACAGCAGATTTCCTTCTCTAAAGGACATTAGTGAACCAGATAGGTTTTTACAACAATCAATGATACTTTCATGGTCACCATGACTGAGACTAGTTTTATATTCCAAATATAATTAATCAAATTCACATAATAGGCTACAGTGAGATTTGAACCCATGTACCCAGAGCATTAGGCTAGGCCTCCGGATCCAGTGACATTACCACTACACTATCATCTCTTCGACCCTGAGCCTGTTTCTAGAGACTATTTATGTGTTTTTCCAATTCAGAGTTATGTTACAAAAATTCTGTCAGAGTTCTATACCTGTGCTGAGAAGTATCATTCATTCAATGTCTCATTTCTCACAAATGTATTTATTTGAAATCTACCTGTAGTGGTAGGAAAAAGACTATTTACTATCCAGGATAAAATAAACATCCTTCATCAGCTTTTGGGATTATTTCAGTGGAAATGTGCACTCCCAGGCTCAAAGAGCATCAGCCCACTGGAAGCAAAGTCGTGAGGCCGGCCAGTCCAGCTGAAAGAAACCCTCTGACTCTCTAACTTCACCAAGTGTCAGAATGAACATGGTTCAGCCCTGGATTTGATTAACAGCAGCAAAAACAGCAGAATCCAACCCCTGGAATCACCTGTGAACACGCTGGTGTCTCAGCAGGCTGGATAAATGAGTGAATCCCTTTCCACACACGGGGCAAGTGAATGGTCTCTCCTCAGTGTGAACTCGCTCATGTGCCAGCAGGTTGGATAAATCACTGAATCCCTTCCCACAGTCAGAGCAGGTAAATGGCCTCTCCCCAGTGTGAATTCGCTTGTGTGCTAACAAGTTGGATAACTGAGTGAATACCTTCCCACACTCTGAGCAGGTGTATGGCCTCTCCCCGGTGTGACCTCATTGGTGCTTCCACAGGTTGGATAACTGAGTGAATCCCTTTCCACACTCAGAGCAGGTGAACGGCTTTTCCCCAGTGTGAACTCGCTGGTGTGTGTAGGGTGGATGAATCATTGCATCCCTTCCCACACCCAGAGCAGGTGAATGGTCTCTGTCCAGTGTGAACTCGCTGGTGTGTCTGCAGGTGGGATAACTGTGTGAATCCCTTCCCACACTCAGAGCAGGTGAACGGCCTCTCCCCGGTGTGAAAGTGCCAATGAGTTTCCAGCTCAGACGGGACTTTTAATCCCTTCCCACAGTCCCCACACTTCCACGGTTTCTCCATGGTTTGGGTATCCTTGTATATCTCCAGATTCAATGATCAGTTCAAGCCTCGTCCTCAGCGAGTTCATGTGAGGTTTCTCTCCACTGTGAATGGTGTGATATTTTTCGGTCTGTGTAACTGGTCGAAGCTCTTTCCACAGTCAGTGCACTCGAACACTCTCACTGGGGTGTGTGTGTTTCGGTGCTTTTCCAGTCACACTGGTGTTTTAAAACCTTTCGAAGGTGGCGGAACAAACATTTCTCCTTCTAGATTCAAAGGCCGATGATATTCAGGTCCCGATGAATTGAGTGATTCTATCAGATCCTGATGTCACATTTCATTTGAAATTTCTGTCTGTAAATCCTCCCCTTCTAATGTCCTGTAAAAGGAGTTTACATAAAACATCACTGTGAGTACAGAATAGAAATTCAGAACAGATAATCCTTGATTGGATTCAATTGTTCGTCCATCTCATCTGTACATCCTCCCCACCCACCCACACTCACTCCCCTCCCTCCTTCTGTCCTCATTGATTACTCGACATGTTAATTATTCCCATTCTCTCCTGATGATCCTGGTAACATAAGAACATAAGAAATAGGAGCAGGAGGAGGCCATTCAGCAACTCAAGCCTATTCTGTCATTCAGTAAGATCATGTCTGACGTGCACTGTCCCCAAATCCGTTCATCCTATAATATTCAAAAACCCATCATTCTCTTGCTCAAATATACTCAGTGACTGGGCACCCCCAACACGCTGGGATTTTTATTATCCTTTCATGTAATGTAGGAATGACTGGCAAGGCCAATAGTTGTTGCCCCTCCCTAATTGCCCTTGAGAAGCTGGGGCTAAGCCACCTTGTGAGCCTATGCAGCCCATCAGGTGCGACATTTCTGTCATGGTTTGATCCAATTGAGTGTCTTGCTCAGCCATTTCAGAGGGCAGTTAAGGGTCAGCCACATCACTGTGGGTCCAGATTCACATGTAGGTCAGACCAGGTAAGGGCGGCAGATTTCCTTCCCTGAAAGGCATTGGTGAACCAGATGGATAAGAGAATTCCAAAGATTCACAAGCCTCTGAGTGAAGAAATTTCTCCTCATCTCAGTCTAAAATGATCGGCCCCTTATCCTGAGACTGTGCTCCCGTGTTCTAGATTCCCCAGCTAGGGGGAAACAGCATCTCAGTGTCCACCCTTTACACCCTGGCACTGGCTGCACGTTGGCTCCACCATTTCCCAAATGACTCTCCGGGACCGAAGTGAGGGGGGCACATTCTTGATGAATTCAACCCCAGGCTCCGTCCCAGCCAGGGGATCAGGGTGAGAAGGAACCCCGGCTTTGCCTCCTGTGGCACTGAGGCCACATCTGGTGCCCCTCCCCCGACCCGGGCAGATACCAGGGACCCAACATTGATCCCCTTGGGGTCTATAAAAACAAATGTTGATTCTCCTTGAAACTGATTCACTTCCTTTCCCTTCAGTTCCTGCAAGTCAACAATTTCCCCCAAGAATGAGAAAAGAAATGGAAAGGGGGAGAAAAGAAAGTGTTTTACTCACAGATGTTGGACACAAGAGGGAGTTTTAGTCTGTGTGAAGCTCAATCTTCATTCACACAAAGCCCGCGCTCTGATTGCTTGGAGGACCAGACTCCTTCCGGTCCTCCAGCTCTTCCCATTGGTCAATCCCTCAGTTTGAAGGGAAGGGGCGGGCTGTCCACTGCACATGCGCAGCTTCCCCTCTCCCGAGTTCTTCGAGCGGCTTCTCGTTCTGGCCGGAGCCGTCAGCCGGTTGCTTGGAAACCTTGGCTCGAGGAGGTGGAGAGGGAGGGGGAACAATGAGTGGGGACAGGGGCTCCCGTGTCCGCGCGCCTGGCCTGCAGGCTGGAACCCGAGGACGTCACCGCGGAGCAGAGTGATTCCGATTGGGTGATTCAGGCAGGTTTACGTTGTGGACGTCACAACGCGGAAGTTGGACAATTGCTTCAGTCTAAAACTTCATCTGGGCAACATGTGTGAGGAAATCAATGTTTCCCCCTTTCCATTTCTTTTCTCATTCTGGGGGGAAATTGTTGACTTGCAGGAACTGAAGGGAAAGGAAGTGAATCCAGGGATGGTGCAGACTCTGGAAATGTTGGCCCAGGTCTCTCTCCCTCTCTTAAAGACACTGTGACCCTCGAGTGAGAGTGTTTCCAGTGCACTGACTGTGGAAATAGCTTTAACCAGTTACACAGCGTGAAAAAACATCACTATCCACAGTGAGGAGAGAGCATGCACATGTTCTGTGTGGATGAGGCTTCATTTGATTGTAGAACCTAAAGAGACACGCGTGCCATGGAGAAACCCTGGAAATGTGGGGATTGTGGGAAGGGATTCAAAGCCCCGTCTGAGCTGGAAACACATCAACGCACTCACACCGGGGAAAGGCCATTCACCTGCTCTGAGTGTGGGAAGGGATTCACTCACTCATCCAATTTGCTGGCACATGAGCAGGTTCATACCGGAGAAGGGCCATTCACCTGCTCCATTTGTGGGAAGGGATTCACTCAGTTATCAACCCTGCTGCGACACCAGGCAGTTCACACTGGAGGGAGGCCATTCTCCTGCTCTGAGTGTGGCAAGGGATTTACTAGATCATCCAGTCTGCTGACACACCAGCGATTTCACACCGGGTAAAGGCCGTTCACCTGCTTTGAATGTGGGAAGGGATTTACTAGATCATCCAGTCTGCTGACACACCAGCGAGTTCATACCAGGGAAAGGCCATTCGCCTGCTCTGTGTGTGGGAAGGGATTCGGCGATTCATCCAGCCTCGCGAGACACCAGCGAGTTCATACTGCGGTGAGGTCATTCCAATTTTTCTTTTGTGGAAAGGGATTCACTCTTTCATCCAACCTGTGGAGACACCAGCGAATACACGCCAGGGAGAAGCTGTTCACCTGCTCTGAGTGTGGGAAGGGATTCACTAATTCACCTGCCCTGCAGAATCACCAGCGAGTTCACACTGGGAAGATGCCATTCACCTGCTCTGAGTGTGGGAAGGGATTCACTCGGCCATCTCACCTCCAGACACATCAGCGAGTTCACACCGGGGAGAGGCCGTTCACCTGCTCTGAGTGTGGGAAGGGATTCAGTGATTCATCCAACCTGCTGGCGCATGAGAGAGTTCACACTGGGGAGAGACCATTCACCTGTTCCTTGTGTGGGAAGGGATTCACTCAGTTATCAACCCTGCTGCGACACCAGGCGGTTCACACCGGAGAGAGACCATTCCCCTGCTCCGTGTGTGGAAAACGATTTACTCGGTCAACCAATCTGCTGACACACCAGCGAGTTCACAGTGGAGAAAGGCCGTTCACCTGCTCTAAGTGTGGGAAGGCATTCGGGGATTTCTCCAGCCTCGGGAGACATGAGCGAGTTCACACTGGGGAGAGCCCGCTCACCTGCTCTGAGTTTGGGAAGGGAATCACAGATTTATCCAGGTTGCAGAAGTGCAGGCAAGTACACACGGAGGGGAGAGGCCGTTCACCTTCTGTGAGTGTGGAAAGGGATTCACAGAGTCATCTGACCGACTGAGACACCCTGGCAGTCACCCCAATTAGAGAACCTTTTGTTCAGACTATGGCTGTTAATTGTATCAATTGAGGTTAAGCATATACAGTTGGAGGGCATTGATTAGATGTTTGCTTGAGCACATATAAAGCAACACTTGCGCGGTGAGGAGGGAGGAGGACCTGCTGCTGGGCTTGGCCAAGGTGGTCATCAACAGGTCCAGGCAGTGAGCGATCGAGGGGGTTGTCCGGCTTGTCTGCCCTTTTTTCACGGCTACGTTCACGGCCGGGTGTCCCTGGAGAGGGAGACACGATGTCTGCTGGCACCGTCGAGGCCTCCTGTGCCCGGTGGGCACAGTGGGGACTGCTTTATTGATCTCTCGAATCAAATTTTAATTTGAGGCTGTAAGTTTTCTTTAAGATTAGTTTTTCTTTTTGCAGTATCCCTTTAAGAGGCTGCTTTTCATGTTGTTCCTGATTTGTTAATTTAGTTTAATTGTTTTAATCAAAAGAGTATAAAGCCACACTAATTGGAGACTTCAGACATAGGAGCAGAAGTAGGCCATTCAGCCCATTGGGTCTGCTCCACATTTCAATGAGATCATGGCTGATCTGATAATCCTCAACGCCACTTTCCTACCTTTTCCCCCATAACCCTTGATTCCCTTACTGATTAAATATCTGTCTATCTCAGCCTTTAATATACTTAATCACCCAGCCTCTGCAGCCCTCTGTGGTAAAGAATTCCACAGATTGACTACCCTCTGAGAGAAGAAATTCCTCCTCATCTCTGTCTTAAATGGACGACCCCTTCCTCTGACATTGTGCTCTCTAGTCCTAGACTCTCCCGCAAAGGGAAACAACCTCTCAGCATCTACCCTGTCAAGCCCCCTAAGAATCTTATATGTTTCAATAAGGTCACCTCTCATTCTTCTAAACTGCAATGAGTACAGGCCCAACCGACTCAACCTCTCCTCATAAGAAAATCCCTCCATACCCAGGATCAACCTAGATATCCTCTGGACTGAATCCCATGCCAGTATATCTTTCCTTAGATAAGGGGACCAAAACTGTTCACAGTATTCTAGGTGTGGTCTAACTAATGCCTTGTATAGTTTTAGCAAGACTTCCCTATTTTTATACTCCATTCCCTTTGAAATAAAGGCCAACATTCCATTTGCCTTCCCTATTACCTGTTGATCTTGTATGTAAGCTTTTTGTGATTCATGAATGAGGATCCCCAAATCCCTCTGTGCTGCAGCTTTCTGTTATCTTTCTACATTTAAATAATATTCAACTCCTCTATTCTTCCTGCCAAAGTGTATAACCTCACATTTTCCCACATTATATTCCATCTGCCAAGTTTTTGCCCACTCACCTAACCTGTCTATATCCCTCTGTAGACTCTTTGTGTCATCCTCACCAATTGCCTTCCCACCTATTTTTGTGTCATCCGCAAACTTGGCGATAGTACATTCACTTCCCTCATCCAACTCATTAATATATGTTGTAAATGATTGTGGCACCAATCCCTTTGGTGCCCCATTAGTTGCCATTCTGAAAATGCCCCCCTTATCCCGACTCTCTGTCTTCTATTAGTTACCCAAACCTCTATCCATGCCAACACTATGGGCTCTTATCTTATTACTTAGCCTTATGTGCAGTACCTTATCAAATACCTTTCAGAAATCCAAATATATTATACCTACAGGCTCCCCTTTATCTATTCTGCTTGTTTGCTCTTCAAAGAATTCAAATAAATTTGTCAGGCATGATTTCCTCTTCATGAAGCCATGCTGACTCTGCTTGATTATATAATGTATTTCTAAATGCTCTGCTATTATATCCTTTATAATAGACTCTAATATTTCCCAATGACAGATGTTAAGCAAATAGCTACCTTTTTATTGTCTCACTCCCATTTTGAATAAGGGTGTTACACTGGCAATTTTCTAATCCTTTGGGACTTTTCCAGATCTGAGAATTCTTGGAAGATCACTACCACTGCATCCACGATCTCTGTAGCCACTTCCTTTAATATCCTAGGATGCAACCCATCAGGTCCAGGGGACTTATCGGCCTTTAGCCCCATTAGTTCCCCTAGTACTTTTTCTCTGGTGATAGTTTTTGTATTTATTTCCTCCCCCAACACCACCCCCCATCGGCTTTGCCCCTTGATGATTTAGTATTTTTGGAATGCTGTTAGTGTCTTCTACCGTGAAGACTGAGGCGAAGTATGTATTCAACTCCTCTGCGATTTCCTGGTTCCCCATTATCTCCCAAGCCTCATTCTCTTAGGGGCCTCTGTTCACTTTTCCCTCTCTCTTCCTTTTTATATACTTAAAGAAGCTCTTACTGTCTGTCTTTATGTTACTTGCTAGTTCACCCACAAAGTTTATTTTCTCCCTTTTTTTTGGTAACCTTTTGTTGGTTTTTAAAACTTTCCCAATCTTCTGGCTTACCACTAATCTTTGCCACATTGTACATTTTTTCTTTCAATTTGATAGTGTCCTGAACTGCCTTGGTTAACCATGGTTGGTTTATCCCCTTCCTAGAATCCTTCTTCCTCACTAGGATGTATCTTTGTTGTGAGTCATGAACTATTTTCTTAAACACCTGCCATTGTTCATCAACCATCTTTTCTGCTAACCTCCTTCCCCAGTCCACTCCAGTCAACTCTGCCCTCATTCCCTTGTAATTACCCTTATTTAAGTTTAGCACAGCTGTTTCCAACCCAAATTTCTCACTCTCAAACTGAATGCTAAATTCTACCATGTTATCGTCATTGTTTCCTAGGGGATCTTTTACTCTGAGATCATTTATTAAACCTGCCTCATTACCCATTACTACATCCAAAATAGCCTGATCCCTAGTTGGATTCACAACATATTGTTCTAGGAAACTGACCTGAAGGAATTCTTGCTCATGGCTACCTCGGCCAATTTGATTTTCCCAATATACGTGAAGATTAAAGTCACCCATGATTAGTGTACTGCCTTTTTTACATGCCTTCATTATCTCCTGATTTATTCTCTGCCCTACAGTATAGCTACTGTTAGGGGGACTATAGACCACTTCCACCAGTGTCTTCTTCTCCTTGCTATTTCTTACCTCCACCCATATGGATTCTACATCTTCCAATCCAAGATCATTTCTTGCTCTTGCACTTATTCACTCTTGTACAAAGCTACCCCACCACCCTTTCCTTCCTGCCTGTCCTTTCGAAAAGTCACATACCCCTGAATATTTACTTCCCAGCTTTGATCACCTTATAACCATGTCTCTGCAATGGCTATAAGATCATAGCCATTAATTTCCATTTGTGCCGTTAATTAATTTACCTTGTTCTGAACACTACGTGCACTTAAGTAAAGAGACATTAATTTTGCCTCTTTACCTTTTTTTTCACCTTTGACCATATTTGTTGCTGTTTTTTATGTTTGTACACTCTGTCCCTTCCTGTCACACTCTGGGAATCATTACCTAAATAGCTGCCCTGCAATGCTGCCATATCCTTTAGCTTTGTAAGCCTATGTGTCCCCTCTCCAGAACCCTCCCCACCTCTATTTGCTGGTGGGGGAGGAGTGGGCTGGATGACCTCCTTTGGACTGGTGCATCGCCCGTCAGTGGGTGTCCAGCTCGCGGCCGATGTCATCCAGCAGCTTCAAACAGTGGTGTTCAGCCCCAACAGCACACGTGGCTTAGAGGACACTCAGGTGCTCGGTGGTTCCCGTCTGAGTGTACCCCTGCTCGGACGGAATTCCACATTGGCCCCAAGCCCCGAACCCTCCCTCGGGAGCCTGGGCCCCACAGCCTGAGCTGCCTCGTGGAAATGCGCTCCGTGCCTTTTAGCTCGGCGCGGAGGGGTTTCCTGTCTGGGCTGCTGCTGCACACCCTTCACCTCCTTGTCTTCGCCCGCCGGACAGACACGCCTTGGTGTGCTCTCTTACCATTTGGGGGCGGAGGTCCCCAGTTGTGGGGGCGCTGTCTATGTGGGGTCCTTCCCCTTTCCATCGGGGACCTGCGGTGGAGGGTGTTGCACTCAGCAGTCCCAGACAACCGTAGGTTAAGGTGGTTCACAGACTCCCAAGATGCCTGCGTTTTTTACAGCCTGGTGGAGTCCATGGACCACGTCTGTGTTAGTTGTAGTAGATTATTACAGCCCCTTTTCAGTTTTCTTAAGGGGCTTTTTCTTAATTTTTGGTTGCACTTCAATCCCACGCTCCTGATCTTTGGGCACCTGGTGCGGAGTTGAGGCGGGTGAGGTGGGAGGAGAACCTCCTTGTAAGCCTGCTCCTGGACCTGGTCAAGCTGGCTATTAACAGGTCTCAGCAGCGGGTGGTCAAGGGGGTCGTCCATCCCGACTGTCTGCCCCTCTTCCCCAGCTATGTTCACAGCCGGGTGTCCTGGAGAGGGAGCACTCAGTGTCCTCTGCCACGCTGGAGGCCTTCAGTGACCGGTGGGCACCGCGGGGGCTGGGGTGCATCTTACCGTCCCCCAGAACCACATTTTGATTTGAATTAGACAAGTTTCCTTTGAGATTTTGATTTTAGTTACAGTGTCCCTTTAAGGGACTCCCCCCTTTAATTTGCTAATTTGGCCTTTTTGTTGATTTGCCATTTGGTTCTCGTTTTATTTGTTATCAGGGGGAAACTATTTGGTTAATTTGTTCATTTACTCTTTGTGCTAATTAGTTGTTTTTTTCCTCAAAAGAGAAAAAGAGACACTTAACTGACATGGAGTGGAGTGGAGTCAGGAGGTATATACCTGTAATGTTTCATTCTGTGAATAAATTTAAACCAAGTATAGATTGGCTCCAGTCTCTTCCTTCATCATAAGGCTATCAGGAACATAGGGACAGAAGTAGGCCATTCAGCCCATCCAGCCTGCTCTGACATTCAATTAGGTTATGGCTGATCATCTACCTCAAGCCACTTTCCTGCACTATTTCCATATCTCTTGATGTCATTGGTCTCTAGAAATCTATCAATTTCTCTTTTGAACATGTTCAATGATTGAGCTTCCACAGACTTCTGGGTGGAGAATGCCAAAGGTTCACCACTCTCTGAGTGAAGAAATTCTTCCCTATCTCGGTCTTAAATGGCCTACCCCTTATCCTGAGATTATGTCCCCTGGTTCTAGACTCACCAGGCAGGGGAAACGTCCTATCAACATCCACCCTGTCACGCCCTGTAAGAATTTTGTAGGTTTCAATTAGATCACCTCTCATTCTTCAAAACTGTATAGAAAACAGGCCCAGTTTCCTCAATCTCTCCTCATAAGACAATCCTACCATCCCAGGGATTAATCTAGTGAATCTCAGTTGCACTCCCTCGATGGCAAGTATATTCTTCCTTAGATAAAGAGACCAAAACTGTACACAATACTCCAGGCGAGGTCTCACCAAGGCTCCATACAACTGCAGCAAGACATCTTTATTCCTGTTCTCAAATCCCCTTGCAATGAGGAGAGGTGAGAGTGACCACCCTTGATATCAAGGATGCATTTGACTGAGTCTGGGATCAAGGAGCCCTGGTAAATCTGGACTCAATGGGAATCAGGGGAAAACTCTCTGCTGGTTGGAGTCATACCTAGCAGAAAGGAAGATGGTTGCGGTTGTTGGAGGTCAGTCATCTCAGCCCTGGGACATCACTTCAGGAGCTCCTCAGGGTAGTGTCCTAAGCCCAACCATCTTCAGCTGCTTCATCAATGACCTTTCTTCCATCATAAGGTCAGAAGTGGGGATGTTCGTTGATGATTGCACAATGTTCAGCACCATCCACAACTCCTCAGATACTGAAGCAGTCCATGTCCAAATGCAGCAAGACCTGGACAATATCCAGGCTTGGGCTGACAAATAGCAAGTAACATTCGTGCCACACAAGTGCCAGGCAATGACCATCTCCAACAAAAGAGAATCTAACCATCTCCCCATGACATTCAGTGGCATTACCCACTATCAACATCTTAGGGGTCACCATTGACCAGAAACTGAACTGGACCAGCCGTATAAATACTGTGGCGACAAGAGCAGGTCAGAGGCTAGGAATCCTGCAATAAATTATTCACCTCCTGACTCCCCAAAGCCTGCCCAACATCTACAAGGCATAAGTCAGGAGTGTGATGGAATACTCTCCACTTGCCTGGATGAGTGCAGCTCCCAAAACATTCAAGAAGTTCGACACCATCCATAACAAAGCAGTCCCCTTGATTGGCACCCCTTCAACAAACATTCACTCCCTGTGCAATCACCGACGCACAGTAGCAGCAGTGTGCACCATCTGCAAGATGCACTGCAGGAACTCACCAAGGCTCCTTCGACAGCACCTTCCAAACCCACAATGCTACCATCTAGAAGGATAAGGGCAGCAGATAGATGGGAACACCACCACCTGGAAGATCCCCTCCAAGCCACACACCATCCTGACTTGGAAATATATCACCGTTCCTTCACTGTCGCTGGGTCAAAATCCTGGAATTCCCTCCCTAACAGCACTGTGGGTGCCCTTACAACATACGGACTGCAGCGGTTCAAGAAGGCAGCTAACCACCACTTCTCAAGGGCAATTAGGGATGGGCAATAAATGCTGGCCTAGCCCACATCCTGTAAATGAATAAAAAGAAATGAAGGCCAACATACCATTTGCCTTCCTTATTGATTGTTGCACCCACATGCTAGCCTTTAGAGACTCATGAACAAGGACACCCAGCTCCCTTTGGACATCAACACTTCCCAACCTCTCACCATTTCAGAAACATTCTGTCTTTCTGTTTTTTCTACCAACATGGATAACTTCACACTTATTCACATTATTTTCCATCTGCCATGTTCTTGCCCATTCACTTAGCCGATCCAACTCCTCTTGAAGCCTCGTTGCATCCTCTTCACAACTCACATTCCTGCCTAGTTTTGTATCATCAGCAGATTTAGAAATATTACAGTTGGTCTCCACATCTAAATCATTCACACAGATTGTGAACAGCAGTGGACCCAGCACTGATCCTTGCCATGCCCCACTAGTAACAGTCTGCCACCCTGAGAATGATTCGTTTATTGCTCCTCTCTGCATTCTGTCTGTTAACCAATTCTCAATCCACACTAGTATATTTCCCCCAATCCCATGTGCTCTAATTGTTTTTACTAACCTCCTGTGTGGGACCTTATCAAAAGCCTTCTGGAAATCCAAATATGCCACATCCACTGGTTCTCCTTTATCTGTGCTACCAGGAACATCCTCAAAAGACTCCCAACAAGTTTGTCAAACATGATTTCCCATTCATAAATCCATGTTTACTCAGCCCAATTTGATCATTACCACAGAAGTGTCCAGTTATCACCTCCTTCAGAATAGATTAAAACATTTTCTCTACGACTGATGTCAAACTAACAGGTCTGTAGTTCTCCATCCTCCTTCTCCCTCTTTTCTGAAATAGTGGGATTACATTTGCTACTTTCCTGTCCACAGGAACCTTTCCAGGATCTGTAGAATTTTAAAAGATAACCACAAGTGCACCCTCTATCTCTCTCGCCACCTCCTTCAGCACTCTGGGATGTAGCTTATCTAGTCCAGGGGATTTATCAACCTTCAGGCCAGTTCACTTTTCAAGTACTGCCTCTTTACTAATATAATTTCTTTCAGTTTCACAAGTCCTTTGGTTGCCGAGTATTTCAAGGTGTTCTGGTCTGTGTCAGTGTTTGTTCCCCACATGAGCTTCCTCCAATTCTACTTCAGAACCTTCTGTTCCATTCTCCCTCATGTGCTGATCTCTTTCCCCGCTGGGAGACCCCCACGTTTATCTGGTCCTGGGCTCCAGGCATTGGGAATCTGGGCACTGCCTGTGGTCCCAGCAGTGGCCACAGGTCCCGATGGCAGGACTTCCTCCTGAGTGAGGGATGGGGTTGGGGGAAGTCCCACCTTCAGCTGATGAACACTCCACTGAGTGAAATGCCTCCGGGGCTGCCAACTTCGGCTGGAATGTGATCCCCATTGCCTTTTCCGAAGGGGTGGTGGGGCCATCTGAGAAATCCTGCCCAAGATGTTTCCCCTGAATTCCCGAATTAATTTATCAGTGACTATCTTACATTTATGGCCTCCAGTGATGGTCTCCCCTGACAGGTGTAAATCTATCTACACCAACCCTATCAAACCTCTTCATAATCTTAAAGTCCTCAGTCAGATCAGCCCTCAGTCATCTCCTTTGTAGAGAAAAAAGCTCCAGCCTGTCCAGCCTTGCCTGAAAGTTAAACACTCTCAGTTCTGGGATCATCCTTGTGAATCTTTCGTCGACCTTCTCCAGGTCCTTTCTAACCTTTTTATAATTACGGAGACCCAGAACTGTCCACATTATTGCAACTGTGGTCTAACCAAGGCTCGATACAAGTTTAACCCGGCGTCTCTGCTTTTCAATACTATTTCTGTAGAAATGAACTCTATATATGGGCCTCATAATTCAGGAAGGATGTCAAGGCCTTAGAAAAGGTGCAGGGATTTAGTACGGGGACAGGAATGAGTGAACACACTGGAGAGGCCGGGGTTGTTCTCCTTAGAGCAATGAAGGAGAGGAGATTTGACAGAGGTGTTCAAGTTCATCAATGGTTTACATCGAGGCAATAAAGAGAAACTGTTTCCACTGACAAAAGAGTTGTTAACCAGCCGTCACAGATTGAAGGTGATTGACATAAAAGCCAGAGGGGAAATGAGGAAGATAACTCTTTACACAGTGAGGTGTTGTGATCCGGAATGCATTGCCTGAAAGGCTGGTGGAAGCAGATTCAACAAAGGAAATTGGATAAATCCTGGATGGGTATTAGTTTGCAGGTCTCATGGGGAAAGGGCAGCACAGTGGGAATAATTGAGTTGTTCTTTCAAAGAGCCAGCACAGGCACAATGGGCCGAATGGCCTCTGTCCCTGCTGAGAGATTCTGTGATCACAGATAAATAAGTGTGTGTCTGCAATAGGTACAGTGCTGTCAATAAAGTCTGAAATTCCCATTGTGGCCCTGCCATCTCTTTGAAAGAACTCTCTGATTCATCCAACTGCTCTGCTCTTTCCCCACAGCCCTGCAAATTCTTCCCTTTCAAGTATTTACCCTTTGGAAAGATACTATTGAATCTGCTTTCAGGCCGATCAGAATAACTCGCTGTGTCAAAAAATAAAATCTCATCTCCCTCTCTGGCTCCTTTGCCAATTACCTTAGAGGGACTCACTTTCTGTTAAACAGCCTGCCAACCCCTCTCACCCACTTTCCCCAAAGTGCACAAATCTAATCATGAACCATCCAGAAAAAAAATCAAGTATTTTTACTGATAGACATTTATAAATGAAACAGAACATGGTTAAATAAAACCAGAAAATGACTTGACGATCAAAGACGACCAGAGTGCACAATGTTCTGGACCCAAATGCTTTCTCTTCGGCTTCTCTGTACCCTGTTCCCATGACTCCCCGCTTTGGACACAGGGGCACTGAACCCTGGGGGTCGGGTCACCATCAGCCCCAGTCACCCGACTGTGCCCTGATTGGTTGGAGGCCCATTTCCCAGTCAGTCCTCCAGCACCTTCCTGTCTCTCTATCAGTGCGACGCCCATGGCAGTTTCCCAACTGGGCCACAGGCCCCGTTATTCTCAGCTAAATTCAGCCCTCAGTTCCATCGCCTGGCTGTCATTGACACGGGAAATAGAGACAGAAAGGTGCTGGAGGATCAATGGGAATCCAAAACTAGTGGCTTTGAACCAACATTTCAGCATTTGTCAAATACATGTGTGCAGTTTTGGGCTCCTTATCTGAGGAAGGATGTACTTGCTATAGAGGGAGTGCAGCGAAGGTTTACCCGACTGATTCCTGGGATGGCGGGACTGACATATGAGGAGAGATTGAGCCGATTAGGATTATATTCGCTGGAGTTCAGAAGGATGAGGGTGGATCTCATAGAAACTTATAAAATTCTAACAGGACTAGACAGGGTAGGTGCAGGAAGGATGTTCCTGATGGTGGGGGAGTCCAGAACCAGGGGTCACAGTCTGAGGATATGAGGTAGACCATTTAGGACTGAGATGAGGAGAACTTTCTTCACCCAGAGAGTGGTGAGCCTGTGGAATTTGTTACCACAGAAAGTAGTTGAGACCAAAACATTGTATGTTTTTAAGAAGGAGTAAGATAGAGGTCTTGGGGCGAAAGGGATCACAGGGTAGGGAGAAAAAGCGGAAGCAGGCTATTGAGTTTGATAATCAGCCATGATCATAATGAATGGCGGAGCAGGCTCGAAGGGCCGAATGGCCTACTCCTGCTCCTACTTTCTATGTTTTTTTAGACGGGGTTTTTATTTTTAGATTTAGGCACTGCAGGCAAAGGGTAACTTTCTCTTTCTAATGTTGTATTGTCCATAGTGTCAGCTGTGGCTCAGTGGATCACATTCCCACCTCTGAGTCAGAAGGTTGTTGATTTAAGTCCCTGTCCAAGGGCCTGAGGACAAAAATCACATCTAACATTCCTCGTGCCAGCACTGAGGGAGTGCTGCACTGTCAGGGCTACCGTCTTTTGGATGAGATGCTAACCCAAGTGCCCCATCTGCTGCTTCAGGTAGACTGAGAGCTTCTCAGGGCCACTATGTTGAAGTTCAGCAGGGGAGTTACCCCCAGTGTCCTGGCCAATGTTTATCAATCAACATCACTAAAAACACATCATCTGGTCATTATCACATTGCTGTTTGTGGGATCTTGCTGTGTGCAAATTGGCTGTTGCGTTTCCTAAATTACAAAAGTGTTTGCCCTTCGAAAGTACTTCATTGGCTGTAAAGCACTTTGGGTTGTATTGTGGACATGAAAGGCACTATCGAAATGCACATTTTTACATTTAAGATTCATGTTCCCTTATCTCGTTATTGCAACTTAATTCATTTCAGCCACCCTCAACTTGCCATTTAATAATTTCACTTTGGTTCGGACAAGACTTTAACCAATTAAGGGAAAGGCCCTAGATAGTAAATTTAAAAGGAAGTTTACTCGAAGAGAAAGGTGTACTTGGCTAGCAAGGGAGGCCTTCGGAACCTCTACTTTTATCCCCAAAGTGACCATTACCTCATGTCAGAGTTGGGCCTGTTGTAGCATGACAATTGGTCAGTTTGGTTATTGAATTAATTGGATCCCAATTACTTACACCACCTTCTCTCATTATCTTAGACAGGAATACAATAGAATTGTGGCTTGGCCTAAATAGCCAAGTGGTTATGGTACTGGGTTTGTAACCCTAAGATCAAGAGTTCAAATCTCACAATGGCAAACTATGGAACAATGTAACTTCATCTGAAACAGATGGAAACAGGTTTACTCAAAAAAAAGAGTATCAAGAGTTCAAATCTCACAATGGCAAATTATGAATCAAAAGTTGAAATCTCACAATGGCAAAACTATGAAACAATGTAACTTCATCTGAATAGAAACAGATGAAAATGTGTTTGTACTCGAAAGAGTTACAATTGAATTGTTTCATACTATCCCTTTATCTGATTTTATACCATCCCTTATTCATACAATTTCAAATGTTGAGCCTTATCAGAGCTTGAAGGTCTCTCTTGCCAGTACATTTCACTTCATTGCACATTCTTGATGTACACAGCAATTAGGGTTTTATATCTTTACAGCAAATAAAACTCAGTCTAATACTGCAACTATTGATTCATCATTGGAACTCAATTAAGGCTCACTAATTATTCAATCACCTGTTACTGATAGATGGCTACTTAATACAGTAATCTTAAGTTAATAGATTTAGTTAATACAAGATACACTGGTTCAGAACAACAGTTTGTGGAAGACAATAACTTTCTTTCTTATTAATCCTGATCAGATTGATCAATGAGCCTTATCTTGAGCTGGACTTTGGCAGAATATGGAGTCCTGTAACTGATAAAAATTAGAAAAGAATTCCTTTGTTTAAATAATTTCTTATCACTCTGCAGTTTCTTGAAACATTTAGGTTTTTACAGTTTAATGTTTAATATAAAGATCCAGCCACATGTTAACAGTTTTAAATGGCTTCCTTGACCTTGTTACTTACAGCAGTGAACACAGTATGAAAGTGATGGATTTTTAAAACTAAATCTGACTGCACAGGCCTATCTACATTTCCCCACATTGTAACAGTGACTACACTTCAAAAGTACTTCATTCGCTGTAAAACACTTTTTGAGAGCCTGTGGTCATGAAAGGTGCTATAGAAATGTAATTTCTTCTCAAAAATTGTCCCCAAACTTGGATACATTACAACCAGCCCGCTCATTAAAATCATTAATAAAGATTGAGTCTTAATTTTGTGTAATAACAATGTCTTTGACAGCATTTCGAATTGTCTGTGAAAATCCAAACATGCTATATCCCGAATTTCACAGAATCACAGAATTGTAACGGTGTAGGAGGCCATTCGGCCCATCATGTCTGCACCAGTTCTCTGAGCATTTTATCTCAGTGCCAATCTCCTGCCTTTTCCCTGTAACCATTTTTTGTTTGAAAACACAGTGAGTTGTTGTGATATAGAATGCACTTCCTGAAAACAGTGCAAGAAACAGATTCAACTGTATCCTTCAAAAGGAAACTGGACAGATTCTTGGAAGGAATAGAAAATTGCAGGACAATTGGATTAATTGGACAGCTCTTTCAAAGGTCCAGCACAAGCACGATGGGCCGAATTTCCCCCTGTGCTCTATGAGCCTCATGTGCATTTAAAGTGTCTGGTAATGATCTGGAACCTACTTCCTATGAGGGTGGGAGAAAGAGATGATGTAATAATTTTGAAAGGAATTTGGATGGGCATTTGAGTGAAATAAACCTACAGGGATAAGGGGATGGAACGGGGCAATGGGACTGACTGGTTTGCTCTACAGAGAGCTGGTATGGGCCTGAGGGGCTGAATGGCCCCATTCCCTACATAAATGGCTCTAGATCCAAAGATAGAAATTTCAGCTGCTCCAGTCTCTCCAACTGACTGAAGTCCCTCACCCCTGGTGCCATTCTCGCAAATCTCCTCTGCTCCCTCTCTAAGAACTTCACATCTTTCCTGAAGTGTGGGGCCCAGATATAGGGTTCCATTCCAGTGGGATAGAATTGAAAAGCAGGGAGGTTATGTTCAACTTGTTTTGAACCATGGTTAGACTACACTGGGAGTACTGTCAACATTTGTGATCTCCATTTAGAAAAAGGAAATAGAGGCATTGGAGACAGTGCCACACAGATTCAAAACAACTGAGAGTATTTAACCCTCAGAAAAGGTTGAACAGGTTGGGGAACCTTTCTCAAGAAAAGAGAAAACTGAAGGGTGACCTGATGGAAATTTGAATTTTATGAAGTAACATAGGAACATAGGACTTAGGAGCAGGAGTAGGCCATTCAGCCCCTCGAACCTGCTCCCTCATTCAGTAAGATCCTGGCTGATCAGATTGTGGTCTCAGCTCCACTTTCCTGTCTGCCCACGCCCCCCCCCCCCCCCCCCCCCCCCCCCCCCCCCCCCCCACCCCGACCCCCTTTAACCCTTGGCTCCCTTGTCTATTAAAAGTATGTCTAACTCAGCCTTGAATAAATGTAAAGACTCAGCCTCCACTACTTTCTGGGGAACAGAACTCCACTCCGATGACCCTCTGAGAGGAAAGAAATTCTCATCTCGGTCTTAAAAGGGAGACCTCTTATTTTTAAACTCTGTCCCCTGGTTCTAGTCTCTCCCACAAGAGGAAACATCCTCCCGGTATCCACCCTATCCAATCCCTTCAGTCTTACATGTTTCAATAAGAGCACCTCTCGTTCTTCTAAACCCCAATGGGTCTTCATCTCACCTGTTCAACCTTTACTATTTCTTATCTCTACCCAAGCTGACTCGACATCCTGATCTTTCAAGCGAAGGCCGTTACTCAGTATTGAACTGAGGCCATCCTTAATTAACAGAGCTACCCCACTACCTTTCCCCAGCTTCCTGTCATTCCAAGATGTCAAATATCCCTCAACATTTAGGTCCCAGGCCTGGTCACCTTTTAACCCAGTCTCTGTAATGCCTAACAGGACATACATATTTCATGCATTTTCAGGGGTTCAATAATCCAACAATAATTACCCCACGAGTGGTGAGAATGTGGAACTTGCTACCACAGCAAAAGGTTGAGGTGAAGAGCATGAATACATTTAAGAGGAAGTTAGATACATACAAGAGGGAGAAAGGAATAGAAGGATATGTTGACTGGGGGGAGATGAAGAGGGGTGGGTGGAGCCTCATGTGGAGCATAAATACAGACATAGACCAATTGAGCTGACTGGCCTGGCCCTGTGCTGTAGACTCAATGGAACTGAGACAAAGTATTTATTTTTGATCTACCTGTAGTGGTAGGAAAAACACTATTTACTATCCAGGATAAAATAAATGTACTTCATAAGTTTTTGTGGATAATTTCAGTGGAAATGCGCACATCCAGGCTCAAAGAGCATCTGCCCATTGGAAGCAAAGTCATGAGACCAGCCAGTCCAGCAGATAGAAACACTCCTACCCTCCCACTTCGCCAAGTGTCATGATTAACAGCAGCAATAGCAGAATCCAACTCCTGTAATCACTTGTGAACTCGCTGGTGTGTCTGCAGATTGGACGAATCACTGAATCCCTTCCCACACTCAGAGCAGGTGAATGTTTCTCCCCAGTGTGACCTCACTTGTGTGTCTGCATTGTGGAGGAATCACTGAATCCCTTCCCACACACAGAGCAGGCGAATGGCCTCTCCCCAGTGTGAATCCGCTTGTGTTTCTGCAGAGTGTATGAATGACTGAATTCCTTTCCACACACAGAGCAGGTGAACGCCCTCTCCCCAGTGTGAACTCGCTGGTGGATCTGCAGGTTGGATATCTGAGTAAATCCCTTCCCACATTCAGAACAGGTGAATGGCCTCTCCCCAGAATGTGCTCGCTGGTGCCTCTGCAGTTGTGATGAATCACTGAATCCCTTCCCGCACTCAGAGCAGGTGAATGGCTTCTGCCCGGTGTGAACTCGCTCGTGTGTCCGCAGAGCGTTTGACTGAGTAAATCCCTTCTTACAAATGGAGCATGTGAATGGCCTCTCCCCAGAGTGAACTCACTGGTATATCAGCAATTTGGAGGATGTTTCAAATGTCTTCCCACAGTGAGAGCAGCTGAACGATCTCTCCTTAGTGTGAATGCGCTGGTGGACCATCAGGCCTTTTGAAGGCACTCCCACAGTCAGAGCATTTAAAAGGTCTCTCATTGGTGTGCGTGACATGGTGTTGCAGCAGGCTGGTTGACTGAGTGAATCCCTTCCCACACACGGAGCAGGTGAATGGCCTCTCCCCAGTGTGAAATCTCTGGTGGATCTACAGGTTGGATGAGTGAGTGAATCCTTTCCCAGACTCAGAGCAGGTGAACGGCCTCTCTGCATTGTGAACTCGCTGGTGTGTAAGCAGATGGGCTGACCGAGTGAATCCCTGCCCACGATCGGAGCAGGTGAACGGCTCCTCTTTGGAGTGAACACGCAGGTGCCGCTGCAGCTCATGTGCATCGCTGAGACCCTTCCCACACACTGAGCAACTGAATGGTCTCTCCCTGTGAACACGCTGGTGTGTCTTCAGGGTGGATGAATCACTAAATCCCTTCCCACACTCAGAGCAGGTGAAAGGTCTCTCTCCAGTGTGAACTCGCTGGTGTGACAGCAGATGGGATGACTGACTGAATCCCTTCCCACACCCAGAGCAGGTGAATGGCCTCTTCCCGGTTTGACTTCGTCGATGAGTTTCCAGTGCAGATGGGAACCAGAATCCCTTCCCACAGTCCCCACATTTCCACGCTTTACCCATGGTGTACGTGACCTTGTGATTCTCCAGGCCTGATGGTCAGTTGAAGCCTTGTCCTCACACAGAACACATGTATAATGTTCCTCCTAACTATGAATGATGTGATGTTTTCACAGGCTGTGTAACTGGTGAAAGCTCTTTCCACAGTCAGTGCACTGGAACGCTCTCACTCGGGTGTGTGGGTCTTGGGCCTTTTCCAGGCCCCCTGACGTTTAGAACCTTCTGAAATAGAATGCACACAGAAACATTTATCCTTCTAGATTCAAAGGCCGATGATATTCAGCTCCAAGGATGTCAATGTCTTTAAGACAGAGAGAGAGAAACCTGGGCCAACTTTTCCAGAATCTGCTCCCTCCCTGGATTCACTTCCTTTCTCTCACATTGATTTCCTCACAGATGTTGCTCAGAGGAGGAAGTTTCAGTCTGAAGCTCATTGTCCAACTTCCACTTTGTGACGTCCACAATGGGACCCTGCCTGAATCAGCCAATAGGAATCACTCTGCTCTGCGGTGATGTCTCGGGTTCCAGTCTTCAGGCCCGGCGCGCGGACACGAGAGCCCCGCTCCCACCTATTGTTCCAGGCAACCGGCTGACGGCTCCGGTCAGAGCAAGAAGCCGCTCAGAGAACTCGGGAGAGGGGAAGCTGCGCATGTGTGGAGGAGAGCCCACCCCCTCCTTCCCGTCATACTGAGGGGATAACCAATGGGAAGAGTTGGAGGACCGGAAGGACTCTAGTCCTCCAGCCAATCAGGGCGGGGACTTTGTGTGAATGAAGCTTGAATTTCACACAAACTTCCTCCTGTGTCCAACATCTGAGTAAAACACTTTCTTTTCTCCCCCTTTCCATTTCTTTTCTCATTCTGGGGACAAATTATTGACTTGCAGGAACTGAAGGGAAAGGAAGTGAATCCAGGGAGGATGCAGACTCTGGAAAGGTTGGCCCAGGTCTCTCTCACTCTCTCTCTTAAAGACATTGACATCCTTTGCTCCCTCAGTTTGACACATTTACTTGTCTGACTAAAAGGATGGTCTCTTTCCTAATGTTCACAATTAAAGGGGTGGTTTCCCCAGGAGATGGTTGACATTTAAGGGCACAGTAAATTAATATAGAACAGAGATATGTCCAGTGTTATATGTTGTTACATATTAGATATATTATTGATGACTTAGTAATAGAGCCCATGTATTATTATATCTACCTTTTTAATACAGTACTGTGTATATTTCCTAATCATTTCCAGCAGCAGCAGCTCACCACCACCTTCTCAAGGGCATTTAGGGATGGGCAATAAGCGCTGGCCTCGCCAGTGACACCCACTTTCCATGAATGAATTAAAAAAATTATTGCAGCACAGAATGAGTCTATTTGGTAGCTCGAGTCCATGCTGATTCTCTGCAGAACAATCCAGCCAGTCCCTTTCCCCCTCTGTATCTCCGTTCCCCTGTGAGTTTATTTCCTTCAAGTGCCCATTCAATTCAATTTTCAAATGCTTGATCATCTATGCTTCCACCACCCTCATAAACAGCGAGTTCCAGGTCATGACCGCTCACTGCCTAAAAAAGTCTTGGTCACATCCACCCTGTATCTCTAATTGGGTTATACAATACTGTACATTAAATACATTAAATATATATATCCGACAGAGCCACATGACGATTTTTAGCTCCCTGTGTTGAGGACAGGACATGGTGAGCATGGATCTGTTGATCAGCATGAATCGGCACCTTCAGGAGATTTGTGAGGGTGTACATTAGACATAGCAGAGTGAGAAAGGAGGGAGAGTGTGTGGGACAGAGATTTACAGCTTTTCGGGAACAAGAAGAAAGAATGTTCCAAAGAAACTAAAATTGTCTGTTCTGAATTTCTATCCTGTACTGACAGTGATGACTTTCATAAACTCCTTTTATAGGATATTTGAAGGGGGGGATTTTGAGACAGAAATCTCAAACCAAACATCACGTCAAAATCTGAGAGTCACTTGATTTACTTGGACCAGATGTCATTAGCCTTTGAATCTCGGATTTGAAATGTTTGTTTGTTCTCTCTGATTGAAAAGATTTTAAACAACAGTGTGACTGGAAAAGTACCAACACACACACACCCGAGTGAGAGTTTCCAGTGCACTGACTGTGGTAAGAGCTTTAACCAGTTGCACAGGCTGAAAAAACATCACTATTCACAGCGGGGAGAGAGATGGTACACGTGTTGTGTGTGTGGTCAAGTCTTCAACTGATTGTCCCACCTAGAGAGACACAAGGACACCTGTACCATGGAGAAACTGTGGAAATGTGGGGACTGTGGGAAGGGATTCAGGTCCTCCTCTGTGCTGGAAACTCATCAACGCAGTCACACCATGGAGAGGCTATTCACTTGCTCCAAGTGTGGGAAGGGATTCACTCAGTCATCCCAGCTGCATACACACCAGCAAGTTCACACCAGGGAGAGACCGTTCACCTGCTCAGAGTGTGGGAAGAGATTCAGATCCCCATCTAAACTGGAGATTCATCGACGCAGTCACACTGGGGAGAAGCCTTTCACCTGCACTGAGTGCGGGAAGAGATTCAGTCATTCATCCAACTTATTGACACACCAGCGAATTCACACTGGGGAGGGGCCATTCACCTGCTCTGATGGTGGGAAGGCGGTCAGTCATTCATCCGGCCTGCAGAAGCACCAGCGAGTTCACACTGGGGAGAGGCCATTCATCTGCTCTGAGTGTGGGAAGGGATTCACTCGGTCAGCCCACCTGCTGGCACACCAGTGAGTTCACACCGGGGAGAGACCATTCACCTGCTCTCGGTGTGGGAAGCGATTCAGGAATTCATCCAACTTATTGACACACCAGCGGGTACACACCGGGGTGAGACCGTTTACCTGCTCTGACTGTGGGAAGGGATTCAGTGATGGATCTGCCCTGCGGATGCACCAGCGAGTTCACACCAAGGAGAGGCCGTTCACCTACTCCGTGTGTGGGCAGCGATTCACTCAGTCATCCAGCCTGCTGATACACCATGTCACTCACACCAATGAGAGATCCTTTAAATGCTCTGACCGTGGGAGTGGCTTCAAAAGTGCTGCAGTTCTGAGGATCCATCAGCGCATTCACACTGAGGAGAGATCGTTCAGCTGCTCTCAATGTGCAAAGAGTTTTAGAACATTGTCTGATCTACAGAGACATCAGCTAGTTCACACTGGGGAGAAGCCGTTCGCCTGCACCGAGTGTGGGAAGGGATTCAGTAATTCATCCAACTTATTAACACACCAGCAAGTTCACACTGGAGAGAAGCCGTTCACTTGCCCTGGGTGTGGGAAGGGATTCACTTATTCATCCCACCTGCAGAGGCACCAGCGAGTTCACAGATGATTCCAGGGGTTGGATTCAGATGAAGTTCTTCAGTTCGTTGGAAAGAGTGGAGCAACTGAAATTTCTCTCTTTAGTTCGTAGGTTCTTAGGGCAGAGAATGGGGCCATTCAGTCCATTGAGTTCATATCGGCTCTCTGTAGAGCAACCCAGTCAGTCCCATTGCCCCGTTCTATCCCCATATCCCTGCAGGTTTATGTCCCTCAAGCGCCCATCCAAATCCCATTGGTAAATATTCCATCATCTCTGCTTCTACCACCCTTGTAGGAAGTGGGTTCCAGGTCTTCATCACTCTCTTTCCATGCACAAGTGTGCCATAGAGCACAAAAGGAGGCCATTCAGCCCATTATGCTCATGCCAACCTGCCAAAGAGCTGTCCAGTTAATCCCATTGCCCTGCCATTTTCTTTTCCTTTCAAAAATCTGTCCATTTCCCTTTTGAAGGACAGAGTCCAATCTGCTTCTTGCACCGTTTTCAAACAGTGAATTCCAAATCACAGCAACTCATTGTGTTTTAAAACAAATTGTTCATGATACGGTATGTTTGCATTGTCACAGAGTATTTGAAATGGTGTCAGACATTTCCGCCAACTCCAGCATGATGCCACCACCAAACACATCTTCCCTTCACCGCCCCCCCCCCCCCCCCCCCCCCCCCCAACCCCCGTCGGCATTCCGTAGGGATCGTTCCCTCTGGGACACCCTGGTCCACTCCTCCATCACCCCCTACTCTTCAACCCCCACCTATGGCACCTCCCCATGCCCACGCAAAAGATGAAATACCTGCCCCTTCACTTCCTCTCTCCTCACCATCCAAGGGCCCAAACATTCCTTTCAAGTGAAGCAGCATTTCACTTGCATTTCCCCCAACTTAGTCTACTGTATTCGTTGCTCCCAATGCGGTCTCCTCTACATTGGAGAGACCAAACGTAAACTGGGTGACCGCTTTGCAGAACACCTGCGGTCTGTCCGCAAGAAAGACCCAAACCTCCCTGTCGCTTGCCATTTCAACACTCCACCCTGCTCTCTTGCCCACATGTGTGTCCTTGGCTTGCTGCATTGTTCCAGTGAAGCCCAATGCAAACTGGAGGAACAGCACCTCATCTTCCGACTAGGCACTTTACAGCCTTCCGGACTGAATATTGAATTCAACAACTTTAGGTCTTGAACTCCCCCCTCCATCCCTTTGTTTCTTCCCCCTTCCTTTTGTCTTGTCCAATAAATTATATAGATTTTTCTTTCCCCACCTATTTCCATTATTTTTAATTATTTTAAAATCTTTTATGCACCCCCCACCCCCACTAGAGCTATACCTTGAGTGTCCTACCATCCATTCTTAATTAGCACATTCGTTTAGATAATATCACCAACTTCAACACCTCTGTGTTCTTTTGTCTGTGAAATCTTTTGATGATCTGCTTCTATCACTGCTTGCTTGTCCCTACAACCACACCACCCCCCTCCACTTCTCTCCCCCCAGCCAACCCCTCCCCCCCCCCCAAACACACACACACACACACCTTAAACCAGCTTATATTTCACCCCTTTCTTGGATTCACTCAGTTCTGTCGAAGGGTCATGAGGACTCGAAACGTCAACTCTTTTCTTCTCCGCCGATGCTGCCAGACCTGCTGAATTTTTCCAGGTAATTCTGTTTTTGTTTTGGATTTCCAGCATCCGCAGTTTTTTATTTTTCTCTGAACACAACTCATTGTCCAACTTCCGCATTCAGACACTGGGAGAAGCTGCGTGTGGTCATTGGAACTGAACCCGCGCCCAGATTGGCTGGAGGAATAGTGTCCTTCCGGTCTCCTAGCTGTCCCATTGGTCAATCCCCCACATGTAAACAATCAGTGAGCGAAACCCGAGCGCACATGGGGGTGGAAGAGACTTTGAGCGCCAGCCGCGCTGACCTATTGTCCAATTCGCAGCATTTTCCTCCTGTATTGACATTGCTCTCAATGAGACAGTGTGTGCTGGGAACGCCCCTCCGAGTAATTGTGACGTCAAACAATGAAATACAGGCTGAATCAGCCAATAGGAATCAATCAGCTCCGCGGTGACGTCCTCGGGTCCCAGTCTGCAGGCCAGGCGCGCGGACACGGGAGCCCCGCCCCCACCCCAGCCATTGTTCATGCGCCGAGTGCGGGGTTGACCAATGGGAAGAGTTGAAAGAAGGAGGACTCTGGTCCTCCAGCCAATCAGAGCGCGGGCTTTGTGTGAATGAAGATTGAGCTTCACACAGACTAAAATTCCTCCTGTGTCCAACATCCGAGTAAAACAGTTTGTTTGTGTTGAAAAGAAAGATAAGAGAAACAGACAGGGTTTGAGAGGTTGAGGTTTTCTGGAGAAATGGGAAGAGTGCAGTCACTGAACAGCTGTGACTGGGAGATGGAGAGGAAGGAAGTCTGAGCAGCTGGGAAAAGAAGAGCAAAAAGGCTGAGTGGGAGAATCCAGCAGTGAGAGAGTTGTGAAAGGCTGTGACTCTTGGGGCTGCCTGTGGAAATGGGCTGTGGGAAAAGCAGAATCCTGTGGATGCTGAAAATCTGAAATCAAAACAGAAAATGCTGGAATTAAAAACTCAGCAAGTCTGGCAGCATCTGTGTGTAGAGAGAGACAGAAACAGAGTGAACGTTCCCGGTCTGCGACCTTTCATCCGAACTGGGAAAAGTTAGAGATGTCCTAGGTTTTGAGCAAGAGGTGGATGGAACGAGGACAAAAGGACAGGGTGGAAGACAGGAGAGGTTGAATGACAGAAAATTTATTCCTCCAGGGCCAAAGGGAATGGAGATGGGACATGAAATGAAACAGTAGATGTGGCTGGAGCAGGTGTGCTATGCTTAAAGACATTGACATCCTTTGCTCCCTCAGCTATTTATTTATTTGTCTGGCTAAAAGGATGGTCTCTTTCCTAATGTTTACAATTAATGGGGTGGTTTCCCCAGGAGATGGCTGGCATTTAAGGAGACATAAAATAATATAGGACAGAGATATGGTGTTGTAATTTGGTACATATTAGATATATTATTGATGGTTCTGTAATAAAGTACATTTAATACTGTTTCTGCTCTTCTAATACAGTACTATGGCTAAGTTATATTTTTCCTGTTATAGTCACTCGAGTCCATGCCATCTCTGTGTAGAACAATCCAGTCAGTCCCATTCCTCCTCTATATCCCTGTTCCTCTGCAAGTGCCCATCCAATTTCATTTTGAATTAATTGACCATCTCCCACTCCCAGCACACTCAGAGGCAGTGAGTTCCAGGTGTTCACCATATAAGTTGGGAGGGTGTATGTTCAGTACAGCAGAGTGAGAATGGAGGGAGAGTGTATCGGATGGAGATTTGCAGCTTTTTGGGAACACGAGAGGAAAGAATGTTCCATACAGCCTAGAATTGTCTATTCTGAATTTCATCACAAAGAGTGATGACTTTTGCCAACTCCTTTTGCAGGATATTAGAAGGGAAGGACTTGCTGACAGAAATCTCCAAGTAAACATCACATCGCGATCTAACAGAGTCACTCAATTCATTGGCACATGAATATCATTGGTCTTTGAGATTAGAAGGAGGAATGTTTGTTCTGCCTGTGTCAAAACATTTTAAACATCAGTGTGACTGGAAAAGCACCGAGACACACACACCCGAGTGAGAGTGTTTCCAGTGCACTGACTGTGGAAAGAACTTTAACCAGTTACAGAGCCTGAAAAAAACATCACACCATTCACAGTGGGGAGACACTTAACTTGTGTTCTTAAGTGTGGATGAGGCTTCAACTGATCATTGAATCTGGAGAGACACAAGGACACCCACACCATGGAGAAACCATGGAAATATGGAGACTGAGGGAAGGGATTGAGATCCCCATGTGAGCTGGAGATTCATCAACGCAGTCATACCGGGGAGAGGCCATTCACCTGCTCCGAATGTGGGAAGGGATTCACTCGATTTTCCATCCTGCAAAATCACCAGCGAGTTCACACTGGAGAGAGGCCATTCGCCTGCTCCGAGTGTGGGAAGGGATTCATTCAGTTATCCACCCTGCAAAATCACCAGCGAGTTCACACTAGAGAGAGGCCACTCACCTGCTCCGAGTGTGGGAAGGGATTCACTCCGTTATCCAATCTGAGAGTTCACACCAATGAGAAACCCTTGCAATGCTATGAGTGTGGGAGTGGCTTCAAAAGCACTGCAGACCTGATGTTCCACCAGCGCATTCTGAGAAGAGGCTATTCAGCTGCTCTCACTGCGCAAAGAGGTTTCAAACGTCATCCAAGCTGCAGACACACCAGCGGGTTCACACTGGGGAGAGGCCCTTCACCTGCTTTGCCTGTGGGAAGGGATTCACTCGGTCATCCAGCCTGCTGAGACACCAGAGCAGTCATATCAATGAGAGACCTGTTAAATGTTCTGATTTTGGTGATGGCTTTAAAAATTCTATGGATCTCATGGTCCACCAGCGTATTCACACTGAGGAGAGACCGTTCACCTGTACTCACTGTGCTAAGAGGTTTAAAAGGTCATCGCACCTGTGGAGACACCAGCGAGTTCACACGGGAGAGAGGCCGTTCACTTGCTCTGATTGTGGGAAAGGATTCTCTCAGTCACCACACCTGCTGACACACCAGCAAGTTCACAAGTGATTACAGGGGTTGGATTCTGCTGTTATTGCTGCTGTTAATCACACCCAGGACTGAACCATGTTTATTCTGACAGTTGGTGAAGTGGGAGGGTCGGAGGGTTTCTTTCTGCTGGACTGGCCGGTCTCACGACCTTGCTTCCAGTGGCTGATGCTCTTTGAGCCTGGGAGTGCACATTTCCACTGAAATGATCCACAAAGGCTGATGAAGGACATTTATTTTATCCTGGACAGAAAATAGTGTTTTTCCTACCATTACAGGTAGATCTGAAATAAATATATTTGTCTCAGTTCTGTTGAGTCTACAGCACAGGGCCAGGCCAATTGGCTCAATTGGTCTATGTCAGTATTTAAGATCCACATGAACCTCCACCCACCCCTTTTCATCTCCCCTCATCAGAAACATAGAAATTAGGAGCAAGAGTAGGCCATTCAGCCCTTCAAGCCTGCTCCGCCGTTCATTATGATCATGGCTGATCATCCAACTCAATAGCCTGCTCCCTCTTTCTCCCCATATCCTTTGATCCCTTTCATTCCAAAACTATATCTAACTCCTTCTTGAAAACATACAATGTTTTGGTCTCAACTACTTTCTGTGGTAACGAATTCCACAGGTTGACCACTCTCTGGGTGAAGAAATTTCTCCTAATCTCAGTCCTAAACGGTCTACCCCGTATCCTCAGACTGTGACCCCTGGTTCTGGACTCCCCCACCATCGGGAACATCCTTCCTGCATCTACCCTGTCTCGTCTTGTTAGAATTTATAGGTTTCTATGAGATCCCCCCTCATTCTTCTAAACTCCAACGAATATAATCCTAACCGACTCAATCCCTCCTCGTATGTCAGTCCAGAAATCAGTCCCATAAACCCTTGCTGCACTCCCTCTATAGCAAGTACATCCTTCTTTAGATAAGGAGACCCAAAATGCACACAATATTCCAGGTGTGGTCTCACCAAGGCCCTGTACAATTGCAGCAATATACTCGAATCCTCTGGCTATGAAGGCTGTTTTGAGATATTACATTTAGTTCCCTCATCTAAATCATTGATATATGTTGTAAATAACTGGGGTCCCAGCACCGATCCCTACGGTACCCCATTAGTCACTGCCTGCCATTCAGAAAAAGACCCGTTTATTCCTACTCTTTGTTTCCTGTCTGCCAACCTGTTTTCTATCCATTTCAATATAGCACCCCCAATCCCATGCGCTTTAATTTTACATGCCAATCTCTTATGTGGGACTTTGTCGAAAGCCTTCTGAAAGTCCAAATAAACCACATCTACTGGCTCCCCTTCATCAACTCTACGAGATACATCCTCGAAAAATTCCAGTAGATTTGTCAAGCATGATTTCCCTTTCATAAATCCTGCTGACTCTGTCCGATTCTGCCGCTGTTTTCTATGTGCGCAACTATTAAATCTTGTACAATGGACTCTAGAATTTTCCCCACTACCAACGTCAGGCTGACTGGTCGATAATTCCCTGTTTTCTCTTTACCTCCCTAGTGCATCCACTATTTCTAGGGCCACTTCTTAAGTGTTCTGGGATGTAGATTATCAGGCCCTGGGGATTTATCAGCCTTCAATCCCATCAATTTCTCCAACGGCATTTCCCTACTAACACTGATTTCTTTCAGTTGCTCCCTCTCACTAAACGCTGTGCTCCCCAACATTTCTGGTATGTTATTTGTGTCCTCCTTTGTGAAGACAGAACCAAAGTATGTATTTAGTTGGTCAGCCACTTTTTTGTTCCCCATTATAAATTTCCCTGTTTCTGATTGTAAGGGACCTACATTTGTCCTCACCAATCTTTTTCTCTTCACATACCTATAGAAACTTTTAGTCAGTTTTTATGTTCCCTGCAAGCTTACTCTTGTACTCTATTTTTCCCTTCTTAATCAATCCTTTGGTCCTCCTTTGCTGAATTCTAAAGTGCTCCCAATCCTCAGGTCTGCTGTTTTTTCTGTCCAATTTATATGCCTCTTCCTTACATCCAATACCATCTCTAATTTCCCTTGTAAACCATGGTTTGGCTACCTTTCCTGTTTTACTTTTGCACTAGACAGGAATAAAAAATTGTTGCAGTTCACCCTTGCGCTCTTTGAATGTTTGCCATTGCCTGTCCACCGTTATCCCTTTAAGTAACGTTTCCCAATCCATCATAGCCAACTTTCACCTCTTACCATTGTAGTTTCCATAGAGACCATCCGAGTCTCAGAATCAACAACATCACTCTCCACCTTGATGAAGAATTCTATCATATTATGGTCGCTCACCCCCAAGGGGCCTCGCACAACTAGATTGCCAATTATTCCTTTTTCATTGCACAATACCCAATTTAGGATGGCCTGTTCTCTAGTTGGTTCCTCAAAGTATTGGTCCAGAAAACCATCCCGTATACACTCCAGGAATTCCTCCTCTACAATATTGTTACTAATTTGATTTGCCCAATCTATATGCATATTAAAGTCACCCATAATTACAGATGTTCCTTTCTTGATGCCTGTTTAATGCCATTCCCGACATCGTCACTAAGTTTGGGGATCTATATACAACCCCCGCTAACGGTTTTTGCCCCTTCGTGTTTCTCAGCTCTACCCATACAGATTCCATATCGTTGGAGCTAATATCTTTCCTCACTATTCATTAATTTCCTCTTTAACCAGCAATGCAACTCCACTGCCTTTTCCTTTTTGTCTGTCTTTCCTAAATACTGAATACCCCTGGATATTCAGTTCCCATCCCTGGTCACCCTGCAGCCTTGTCTCCGTAATCCTGACTATATCATACCTGTTTATATCTATTTGCATGGTTAATTCATCCACTTTATTGCGAATGCTCCTCACATTAAGGCACAAAGCCTTAAGGCCTGCCTTTTTAACATTACTTGTCCCATTCCTACTAATTTTTGCTGAGGCCCTGTTTGATTCTTGCCCCTGATTTCTCTGCCTATCACTTTTCTTATCCCCCTTTCTGTCTTTTGTTCTTGTCCTTGATTACCCCTCCTCTGACTCCTTGCATAGGTTCCCATCCCCCTTCCATTTTAGTTTAAACCCTCCCCAACCAGTCTAGCAAATGTTCCCCCTAGGACATCAGTACCGGTCCTGCCCAGGTGTAACCCGTCCAGTTTGTACTAGTCTCACCTCCCCAGAACTGGCCCCAAAATCCCAGGAATCTGAAATCCTCCCCCTCACACCATCTCTTCAACCACATATTCATCCGATATATCCTGCTATTTCTACTCTGACTAGCACGTGGCACTGGTAGTAATCCTGAGATCACTGCCTTTGAGGTCCTATTTTTCAACTTACTTCCTAACTCCCCATATTCTGCTTTTCGGACCTCATCCCTTTCATTTTCGGATTGGTAAGATGTGACAAGTGGAGTGCCACTGGAGATCGGTGCTGGGCCCTCAACCATTTACAATCTAAATCAATGACTTGGATGATGGAATCAAATATATGGTGGCTAAATTTGCTGATGACATAGATACGTAAGAAAATAATTTGTGAAGAGGATTTAAGGAGCCTGCAATGGGATGTAGATGGTTGAGGGAACAATTTCCACGTGATTTACTGTCCTGTATTTTAAGGGATTGCTCCTGATTTTACCTTTTGTCCTATATTTCTAGGACAACCTGTGGGAACCTGATCCTGGGAGTCTCCTGGGTGAGTTTGAGTGATTCGAGTGGGACAGCAAGTGAGCTAGTCGGCCAGCAGAGAGATGATGATATTGCGACTGAACAAGATAAGTTGTAAGTTTTAGTTGATTTTAAACTCCACCACTCCCACTATTATTGTCTCAAGACCCCTCCTCCCCACCCCCTCTCATATTGAAACACAAACACCCACCCTCAACCCTTTCTCATGGTCACCATTATCCCACCATCACCCTCCCCTGGTCCTTCGGTTAAAGTGTCCCTTTTTTTTTCATAAGAGTCCTGCCCCCTGGACAATACAGTAATAGAGAACATAGATATGTTTAATGTTGTGATAGGGGACATTTTAGCATGTTATTTATGGTTTTCCCCTTATGTTTGTCTTTTTGCAAAGTGTCCTGATGAGTGCAAAATGAAAAGCTTCAACAAGTCTCTTTTTTCAGCAATATTCAAGTTCTGTTCTACCAAACGACTATTTCTAGTTTTGTAAAATGGTACTGTAACTATGTTATATATTTCTAGTCATAGATTCATTATGACACAGACGGAGTCCATTTGGCAACTCGAGTCCATCCGACTCTTTGTAGAGCAATCCAGTCAGTCCCATTCTCTCTTTATATTCCTATTCCTGTGCAAGTTTATTTCCTTCAAGTGCCCTTCCAATTTCATTTTGAAATCATTGAGCATTTCTGCTTTCATCACCCTCGTAGGTAGTGAGTTCCAGGTCATCACAACTCGCTGCTGAAATACAGTTCTCCCTCACACCCCATGTGTCTCTAATCATGTAACAGAGTACCATACATTTTAAGTACAGTATGATTGGGTGTATACAGGGTGCATTAGATTTAGAATGGAGAGAGTGTAGCAGAATGAGAATACAGGGACTGTGTGTGGGATGGAGATTTACAGTTTTTGGGGAGTGAGAGAGGAAAGAGTGTGCTATAGAAACTAGAATTGCTCTTCTGGATTTCTATTCTGGACTGACAGTAATGAGTTTTATAAACTCCTTTTACATGATATTTTAAGTAGAGGATTTGCAATCAGAAATCTCAAACCAAACTCCACGTCACGATCTGACAGAATCACTCGATTCATCGAGACCTGAATGTCATTGGCCTTAGAATCTAGAAGGAGAAATGTTGTCTGTTCTGTCTTCTTCGAAAGGGTTTAAACACCAATGTGACTGGAAAAGCACCAAGACACACACACCTGAGTGAGAGTGTTCCAGTGCACTGACTGTGGAAAGAGCTTTAACCAGTTACTCAGCCTGAGAAAACATCATACCATTCACAGTGAGGAGAGACATTATACATGTTCTGTGTGTGGACAAGGCTGCAGTTGATTGTCAGACCTGGAGACACACAAGGACACCCGCACCATGGAGAAACCATGGAGATGTGGGGACTGTGGGAAGGGATTCAAATACCCATCACAAGTGGAAGCTCATCGACGCAGTCACACTGGGGAAAGGCCATTCATCTGTTCTGTGTGTAAGAAGGGATTCACTCATTCATCCCACCCTGCGGAGCACCAGCAAATTCACACTGGGAAGTGGCCATTTGCCTGCTCTGAGTGTGGGAACAGATTCAGACAGTTATCCGGCCTGCAGTCACACCAGCGATTTCACACCGGGGAGAAGATGCCATTCGTCTGCTCTGTGTATGCGAAGGGATTCACCCACTCATCCAACCTGCTGAAACACCAGCGAATTCACACTGGGGAGAGGCCGTTCTCCTGCTATGAATGTGAGAAGGGATTCAGTAACTCATTCAATCTTCTGTGACACCAGCGAGTTTACAACGGAGAGAGGCAATTCACCTGCTCCCAGTGTGGGAAGGGATTCAGTTATTTATCCAACCTGCAGTCACACGAGTGAATTCACACTGGGGAGAGACCGTTCACCTGCTCCGAGTGTGGGAAGGGATTCAGTGATTCATCAGACCTGCATAAACACAAGGGAGTTCACACTGGGGATAGGCCATTCATCTGCTTGCAGTGTGGGAAGGGAGTCGTTGATTCATCCAATCTACTGCGACACTAGCAAGTTCACACTGGGGAGAGACCGTTCACCTGCTCCGAGTGTGGAAAGGGATTCACTCAATTATCCAACCTGCGGACACACCAGCGAGTTCACACCAGGGAGAAGCTGTTCACCTGCTCTGAGTGTGGGAAGGGTTTCAGTGATTCATCAGACCTGCATAAGCACGAGGGAGTTCACACTGGCGAGAGGCTGTTCACCTGCTTTCAGTGTGGGAAGGGATTCAGTGATTCATCCAACCTGCTGCGACATGAGCGAATTCACACCGGGGAGAGACCGTTCACCTGCTCTGAGGGTGGAAAGGGATTCGCTCAGTCATTCGACCTGCAGAAACACCAGCAACTTCACACCAGGGAGAGGCCGTTCACCTGCTCTGACTTTGGGAAGGGATTCACTCATTCATCCCTCTTGCTAAGACACCAGCGAGTTCACAAGTGATTCCAGGGTTGGATTCTGCTGTTATTGCTGCTGTTAATCACATCCAGGACTGAACCATGTTCATTCTGACACTTGGTGAAGTGGGAGGGTTGGAGGGTTTCTTTCTGCCGGACTGGCCGGTCTCATGACTTTGCTTCCAGTGGCTGATGCTCTTTGAGCCTGGGAGTGCACATTTCCACTGAAATTATCCACAAAAGCTGATGAAGGTCATTTATTTTATCCTGGATAGTAAATAGTGATTGTTCCTACCATTGCAGGCAGATCTGAAATAAATATAGGAAGTCTAGGAAAACTCAGCAGGTCTGGCAGAGAGAAACAGAGTTAACGTTTCGAGTCCAATATGACTCTTCCTCAACTTCAGAGAGGGAGAAATGTGATGGGTTTGATGCTGTTGAGAAAGGGGGGAGGGTCAGATAGAATAAGAGTGAAAGTGAGGGATTGGTTAGAGGGCAGGTGAGATTAAATAACAAAAATATCATGGAACAAAAGGCAAAGGGAGAGGTAATGATTGTCGTAAAGAAACAGAGCTTTGGACCAGAGTAAGTGTTAATGGCAGAATGAAGGACAGCTCTGTCTGAAAGCAAAAACATGAAAACAAGATACAGATTGGCACTTGGCAAATAAAAGACTGAAAATGGAGGACCAAGATGATGATCTGAAGTTGTTGAACTTGATGTTGAGTCCAGAAGGCTGTAAAGTGTCTCATCGGAGGATGAGGTGCTGTTCGTCCAGCTTGAGTTGGGTTTCTCGGGAACATTGCAGCAGGCCGAGGACAGAAATGTGAGCATGAGAGCAAGGTGCTGAATTATAATGGCAGCAACTGGAAGGTCAGGGTCATGCTTGTGGACTGAGCGGAGGTGTTCCACAAAGAGGGCAGGAAACAGGGGACAGATGAATTAAAGAGAAACCATTTGGGTCCAGAACATTGTGCACATCCTTTTACTCTGGTTGTCATGGATCCTCAAGTAATTTTCTGTTTTCTTTTAACCTTGTTCTGTTTCATGAATAAACTATTATCAGTAAAAATATTTGATTTTTCTGGATTTTTCATGATTAGATTTCTGCACATTAGGGAAAGTGGGTGAGAGGGGTTGGCAGGCTCTTTAATAGAAAGTGAGACCCTCTAAGGTAATTGGCAATTTGCAGGACCAAGGGGAAAGAGCAGAGCAGTTGGATCAATTAGAGAGTCCTTTCAAAGAGATGGCAGGGGCATGATGGGCCAAATGGACTCCTTCTGCAGCCTGTGAACCTGAATCTCCTGCTTTTGTGCAAGTTAAAAGGGACAGATTTCATTTCAGCCTCTTCCCTGTTTGTGTATTTAAAGAGAGGGGTTTCTGTTCAGCTCTGAGTGACCGATAGAACAATGTCGCCACTCCTCTGTATATTTAAACATGGAACAAAGCCTTGCATGGCCAATTGTAGTCAACAGCTTTCCTGTCGCTCTCACTGGACACTGCAAGAAAGTGTTTGACTGCTTAACAATAGTGGCGTCCCCTGAAAATAATTTAAACACCACAACAAAAACAACCTGCATTCATATAGCACCTTTCAGCATCCCAGGGAGATTCACAGATGCGACTACCAAACAGAAGATGACACCGAGCCACATAAAGAGATATTAGCTCAGATGACCGGTAGCTTGGTCAGAGAGGTAGGTTTTAAGGAATGTTCTAAAGGAGCAAAACAGATTGAGGGGCAGAAAGGTTTAGGGATGGAATTCCAGAGTGTAGGGCCCAGGCAGCTGAAGACACGGCCCCCAGTGGTTGTGCAATAGCAACGGGGAAATGAAGAGGCCAGAATTAGTGGTGCGCAGATATCTCGAAAGGTTGTACGGATGGAGAAGATTGCAGAGATGGGGAGAGTGTGTGTGACCACGTGGTGATTTGAAAAAAAGGCCATGGAGGGATTTGAAAAGAATCAGTCTGAATTTAGCCCAATCAACATCCCATTCACTTTTACAGAGGTAAATTTGGCCCAAGGAGGAGAATTTTAAATTTGAGGCATTGCTTGAGTGGGAGTCAGTATCGGTCAGTGAGCACAGAGGGCGATAGATGAATGGGACTGAGTGTGAGTTGGGAGACGGGCAGCAGAGTTTCTCTATTGAAGAAAACTGGTCCCATTCTGTAAATTTCCCATCACACCGCTTATGTCTAAGATCAAGCTGACATCATCGCATTCCATTGGGATTGCGCAATCCGCTGACGTCATCACATTCTATTGTGATGATGTCATAAGATGACATCAGCTTGTTTGTCATTCCACAATCAGCTGACACCAGACTATAGACTTCATTGGGAGTGTGGGATTAGCTGATGGCTGCACATTGCTTTATCATTGTGCAGTGAGCAGAAATGATCATTTGTAAACAGAATTTTTAACTACATGTACAGAATTGATCTTCAGATCTGAAAAATGATCTGGATCTGGAATTTTTACCACTAAAGTTAACAAATTTGCTAGTGCAAATGTATGTGACGTTTTCAATGACAGTTTGTTATCATTGTTTACAATAAATTGTTGTGGAGAAAAAATACATTGGGTGAAATAATCTCCCAATGTTAAAAAATGCTGTCAAAAGTTCGGGTATTTCTGAAAAACCAGACAGCCTGTTGAAGTTTTTTCTCTTACACTCATCAGGACAGATGCAAGAATACCAAATGTGAAAGGGAACAACAATTTATACTGACTGAGAAACAGGGTGTTGATTGGTTGGCACATGGACTCTGATTGGTTGAGGGGTTACTATGGGGAATGCACCAGGGAACAATCGTCCCAAGCTTTTGTTTAATTGAAAAGGTGAAACGCCTGGACAAATTCCTTTAGTCTGCAGAGGACCAGGCTCTGTGAACAAGTACAAAAGATTCCAGGGTCTGGATCTGGTCCGCATCTTAACCAAATGTAATAATTTCTCTCAGATCTGAAATCCCTTGTCTGGATCTGGAAAAACGTATTAATTTTGCTTCCAATTTCCACCCCTCCATCATTTTCACGTGGTCCATCTCTGACATTTCCCTTCCCTTCCTTGACCTCTCTGTCTCAATTTCTGGTGATAGACTGTCCACCAATATTCATTACAAGCCTACCGACTCCTACAGCTACCTTGGCTACAGCTCCTCACACCCCGCTTCCTGTAAGGACTCCATCCCATTCTCTCAGTTCCTTTGCCTCCGTCGCATCTGTACTGATGATGCCACTTTCAAAACCAGTTCCTCTGACATGTCTTCCTTCTTCCTTAAACGAGGTTTTCCACCCACGGTGGTTGACAGGGCCCTCAAGTGTGTCCAGCCCATCTCCCACGCTTCCGCCCTCACACCTTCCTCTCCCTCCCAGAACCATGACAGGGTTCCCCTTGTCCTCACTTATCACCCCACCAGTCTCCGCATTCAAAGGATCATCCTCCGCCATTTCCGCCAACTCCAGCATGATGCCACCACCAAACACATCTCTTCACCACCCCAGAGGCATTTCGCAGGGATCGTTCCCTCTGGGACACCCTGGTCCACTCCTCCATCACCCCCTACACCTCAACCCCCTCCCATGGCACCTTCCCATGCAACCACAGAAGGTGCAACACCTGCCCCTTTACTTGCCCTCTTCTCACTGTCCCAGGGCCCAAACACTCCTTTCAACTGAAGCAGCATTTCAGGTGCACTTCCCTCAATTTAGTTTACTGCATTTGCTGCTCCCAATGCTGTTTCCTCTACATTGGAGAGATCAAACACAGACTGGGTGACTGCTTTGCGGAACACCTTCGATCTATCCGCAAGTATGACCCAGACCTTCCTGTTGCTTGTCATTTCAACACACCACCCTACTCTCATGCCCACATGTCTGTCCTTGGCCTGCTGGAATGTTCCAGTGAAGCTCAACGCAAACTGGAGGAACAGCACCTCATCTTCCGACTAGGTACTTTACAGCCTTCTGGACTGAATATTGAGTTTAACAACTTTAGATCATGAACTGTCTCCTCCTTCCCCACCCCCTTCCTGGTCCCCCCTTTTCCAATAATTTATATATATTTTTCTTTTCCTACCTATTTCCATTATTTTTAAATGTACTTCCATCCATTGTTTTATCTCTACCTTTTAGCCTATTTCGATTTCCCCCCCCCACCCCACCCTCACTAGGGCTATCTGTCCCTTGCTTATCCTGCTTTCCACCCTTAATGTTCCCATTAGCACATTCCTTAGATAATATCACCACTGTCAACACCTCTTTGTCCTTTTGTCTAAGACATCTTTTGGCAATCTCCACCTATCACTGGCCCTCTATCCAGCTCTACCTGTCCCATTACCCCCCCACCCCCCCCCCCCCCACCAAACCAGCTTATGTTTCACCTCTTTACCTCTTTTCTATTTGTCCATTAGTTCTAATGAAAAGTCATTCGGACTCAAAACGTTAACTGTGTTCCTCTCCGCAGATGCTGTCAGAACTGCTGAATTTTTCCAGGTATTTTTATTTTTCTTCTAGATTTCCAGCATCCGTGGTATTTTGCTTTTATCTTAGTAATAATTTCTTCCTTGGGCCATACCATATTTCTGTACTACGCTTGTTCACATCCATCCATTAGTTCTTCAGGTGTATTACAGACAGAAAAATAGGGATGAAAACATGATCTGTCGCTGCAAAGCAGAAAAAAAACGTGTTTATTAACAGCATCCATCTCCACATCTAACAACTGTCTCTGAAAACTCTGCTCACATTTTGACAGCTGTGACAAATTCCACCCCAGCAGCGGAGACAATCCACAGCATTCGAAAACAATCAACATTCGAAATAAAACAAACTACAACAATCGAAAATAAAAAGTCAATTCTCATGATCTCCCAATGTGAACGGATCCCTTCAAAAATTCCAGGATTCGGATCTTCGCCAAAAACAAATCAGTTCTTCTGGGCCATATCCTGTCGGCGTACTGAGCTGTGTTAAAGTCCATCCATGAGTGTCTGAGATAAATTGTTTACAGACAAGCAGAATAATAGGGATGAAAACATTACCTCCGCCCATCTTCAGTGGAAGAGATACTTTCAGTACATTGAGCAGCCCTGATGTCTATTCTCAGCCAGCATTACACAGGGGAAAAGGGCTGGATTCTCAAGGCACCCTCTTTAAATGGCCACTTCCCACAATGGATTCAGTGGTCTCTGATGGGAAGCATCCTCAGTCTACACTGGGAGTTCCTGCCCCCCAGGCAGCTGGCTTGTGCTGCTGCTGGACGATCTGCCTGTAAGGATAGGAGAGTGTCAGGTTAAAAAGAAACCTGCATTTATATAGCGCCTTTCACCACCTCAGGCATCTCAATGCGTTTCACTGTCAATGCAGCACTTTCTGAAGTGTAGTCACTGTCGAAAACGTGGCAGCTAATTTGTGCACAGCAAGATCCTGCAGACAGCAATGTGATGATGACCAGATCATCTGTTTTTACTGATGTTGATTGAGGGATAAGTATCGGGTCCCAGGTCACCGGGGGTTAACTCCTCCCCTTCCTGCTCTCCTTCCAATTGTGGCCATTCAGTCTTGTACATCCACCTGAAAGGGCAGACGGGGGGCCTCGGGTTAATGTCTCACTCGAAAGACGGTCCCTCCAACAGGACGGCTCTCTCTCAGTACTGGCACCAGGAGTGTGGGCGCTGGATTATGGGGGCTCGAGTCTCTGGAGTGGGGATTCAAAACCTCCACCTCCTGACTCAGAGGCGAGAGTGCTACCCACCATCATGCCGTGTTGAATCGAATCAGCGAGCTGGTGTTCTAGAATCATGGAATGGTTCCAACACTGAAGGAGTCCATTCAGCCCATTGTGTCTGTTCCAGCTCTCTGCAAGAGCAACTCACCCGAAGCCACTTCCCCACCTTTTCCCCATAACCCTGCCAATTTCTCCTCTTCAGATAATGATCCAGTTCTCTGCTGAAAACCATGACTGATACTGCCTCCACCAGCCCCTTAGACACTGTATTCCGGATCTGAACCAGTCACTATGGAATAAAGTTTCTCCTCCTGTCACCGTTGCTTCTTTTTCCAATCATCTTAAACCAATGTCATTGGGGTCTCGCTCCTTCCACCTATGGGAACAGTTTCTCTCTCTCTGCTTTGTCCAGAACTCTCATGATTTTAATACCTCGATCAAATCTGCTTCCAATTTTCTCTTCTCCAAGGAGAACAGCCCCAGCTTCTCCAATCTATCTGTGTCACTGAAGTTCCTCATCCCTGGAACCGTTCTCTTGAATCTTTTCCACACCCTATGTAAAGCCTTCACATCCTTCCTAATCTGTGGCGCCCAGAACTGGACACAATGCTGCAATGGAGCCCGAATCATTACTTTGTACAGCTTTCTCATAACTTCCCTGGTTTTGTATTCAAAGCACCTGTGTATAAACCCGCAGCATTGCATTTGCTTTATTAACCGTGCTGTCTACCGCCCATTTGGATTAATGAAGTACTTGAGCTGAAGTAATCATGTAAATTTAGTTTGGTGATAACGCAGATCAAACACACACACACACACACACACACACACACACACACACACACACACACACACACACACACACACACACACACACACACACACACACACACACACACACACACACACCTGTACCAGGGAGGCACCTCAATACTTGTGGGGAGGTGAGTGTCAGATGGACACGTCAGCTCCTGAATGGATGGCATGGTGTTAGGAAAACCTGGGGAGTGCGGCATGAGAATAAATCCCTTTTGGAATAAACATCAGACAGGCTGAGGGGTTTAAAGGTGAGAGAAGATATTAAAGAACCGTTTGTACATGGGCCAGGTGCAGAGGGTCAGAAACATCCTGAAGAGACTGATGATAACAGCTCATCTCACCCGCTCCACAGCTTCAACGCACCCACTTTGTCCACAAAGGTGCACCCGAAGAGTTCACAGTGTGAGGTCTCTACAAAACTCCACGATTCTGGAGCTGAGGGCCTCTGGCAGCGTCCAGGGGTTCGATAGAAAACATGGTGATGGGATTTCAAACACAGAACACCTTTCTCACTGCAGGGAAGTTTAAGTCTGGTAAAATGTCTCTTTTCCAGGGTGGCTCCTCTGTTCAGTGAGCTCCCGAGATGGTGTCTGAGAGGATTTTCTAAACCAGATTTGGAGGTGACTCAATTTGCCCCCATCCTCCTTTTCTGTTATTTACAGATTTTGCCGACTGCTCCCTCTGTTATCTTTTGCCTCCGATATTTCTTTCTGGGTTATTCATCTATCTCTGTCTGAGCTTTTGATACAGTTCTGGTCCCTTCACGCGAAATCTGAGCCAATCAAATACAGAAACAAGACACCGGCAGTGTGATGGGAAATGTTCAGAACTGGACCAGTTTTCTTCAGTAGAGAAACTCTGCTGCCCGTCTCCCAACTCACACTCAGTTCCGTTCACCTATCACACCCTGTGCTCCCTGACCAACATTGGCTCCCATTCAAGCAATGCCTCGATTTTAAAATTCTGCGCCTTGGGCCCAATTTACCTCTGGGAAAGTGAATGGGATGTCGATTGAGCTAAATCCAGGCCCATTCTTTTCAAATCCCTCCACAGCCTCTTTTTTCAAATCACCGCATGGTCACACACACTCTCCCCATCTCTGTAATCTTATCCATCCCTGCAACCATCCAAGATATCTGTGCTCGTCCAATTCTTGCCACTTCAGTATCCCCTGTTTCAATGGCACAACCACTGGGGGCCATGTCTTCAGCTGCCTGGGCCCCATGCTCTGGCATTCCTTCCCTAAACCTCTCTGCCCCTCGTTCTTTTTTGCTCCTTTAGGACACTCCTTAAAACCTACCTCTCTGAACAAGCTACTGGTCATCTGAGCTAATATCTCTTTATGTGGCTCAGTGTCAACTTCTGTTTGGTAATTGAACCTGTGTATCTCCCTGGGATGTTTAAAGGTGCTATATAAATATAGGTTGTTTTTTTTGTGGTGTTTGAATTATTTTCAGGGGGACTCAGCTATGGTTAAGCAGTCAAACACTTTCTTGCTGTGTCTAGAGAGAGCTACAGGAAGGCTGTTGACTATAATTGGCCATGAATTTTAAATAGAGGAGTGGAGACATTGTTATACCGGTCACTCAGAGCTGAACAGAAACCCGTCTCTTTAAATACAGATACAGGGAAGAGGCTGAAATGAAATCTGTCCCTTTTAACCTGCACAAAAGCAGGAGGCTCAGATTCCCAGGTTGCAGAAGGAGTCCATTCGGCCCATCGTGCCCCTGCCATCTCTTTGAAAGGACTCTCTGATTCATCCAAGCGCTCTGCTCCAACCCCACAGCCCTGGAAATTCTTTCCTTTCAAGTATTTACCCTTTGGAAAGATACTGATGAATCTGCTTTCAGGCCAATCAGAACAACTTGCTGCATCAAAAAATAAAATCTCATCTCCCCTTCTGGCTCCTTTGTTAATAACCTTAGAGGGAGTCACTTTCTGTTAAAGAGCCTGCCAAACCCTCTCACCCACTTTCCTAAAGTGCAGAAATCTAATCATGAAAACTCCAGCAAAATCAAATATTTTACCAATAAAAGTTTATTAATGAAACAGAACATGGTTAAAAAAAAAACAGAAAATTACTTGAGGATTAAAGACAACCAGAGTAAAAGGATGTGCACAATGTTCTGGACCCAAAAGGTTTCTCTTTAATTCATCTGTCCCCTGTTTGCTGCCCTCTTTGTGGAACACCTCCGCTCAGCCCACAAGCATGACTCTGACCTTCCAGTTGCTGCCATTATAATTCACCACCTTGCTCTCATGCTCACATTTCTGTCCTCGACCTGCTGCAATGTTCCCGAGAAGCCCAACACAAGCTGGACGAACAGCACCTCATCCTCCGATGAGGCACTTTACAGTCTTCTGGATTCAACATTGAGTTCAACAACTTCAGACTGTCAACTCTGTCCTGTGTTTTGATTTTTGTTTTTGGCCATGTGCCAGTCTGCATCTTGTTTTCATGTTTTTGCTTTCAGACAGAGCTGTCCTTTATTCTGCCATTAACACTCACTCTGGACCAATGCTTTGTTTCTTTACCACAACCATTACCTCTCCCTTTGCCTTTTGTCCCATGATATTTTTGTCATTTAATCTTGCCCGCAATCTAACCAATCCCTGACTTTCCCTTTTGTTCTATCTGACCCTCCCCCCTTTCTCCAAAGTATTAACCCCATCACATTTCCCCCTCTCCTTAGTTCTGAATAAGAGTCATATTAGACTTGAAAAGTTAGCTGTTTCTCCCTCTTCACAGATGTTGCCAGACCTGCTGAGTTTTCCTAAACTTCCTGTATTTATTTCAGATCTACCTGTCGTGGTAGGAAAAACACTATTTACTGTCCAGAACAAAATAAATGTACTTGTTCAGCTTTTGTGGATCATTTCAGTGGAAATGTGCCCTCACAGGCTCAAAGAGCATCAGCCACTGGAAGCAAAGTCGTGAGACCAGCCAGTCCAGCAGAAAGAAACCATCCGACCTTCCCACTTCACCAATAGTCAGAATGAACATGGTTCAGTCCTGGATGTGATTAACAGCAGCAATAACAGCAGAATCCAACTCCTGGAATCACTTGTGAACTCACTGGTGTCTTAGCGAGTGGAATGAATGAGTGAATCACCTCCCACACAGGGAGCAGGTGGATGGCCTCTGCCCAGTGTGAACTCGCTTGTGTTTTTGCAGGTTGGATGAATTACTGAATCTCTTCTCACATTCAGAGCAGGTAAATGGCCTCTCCCCCGTGTGAACTCGCTGGTGTGACTGCAGATTGGATAACTGAGTGAATCCTTTCCCGCACTCGGAGCAGGTGAACGGCCTCTCCCCAGTGTGAACTCTCTGGTGTCGCAGCAGGTTGAATGAATCACTGAAACCCTTCCCACACTGGAAGCGGGTGAACAGTCTCTCCCCACTGTGAACTCCCTTGTGTGTCTGCAGGTCAGATGAATTACCGAATCCCTTCCCACACTCAGAGCAGGTGAACGGCCTCTCCCCAGTGTGAACTCCCTTGTGTGTCTGCAGGTCAGATGAATTACCGAATCCCTTCCCACACTCAGAGCAGGTGAACGGCCTCTCCAGTGTGAATTCACTGGTGTGTCAGCATGTTGGATGAGTGAGCGAATCCCTTCCCACACACAGAGCAGATGAATGGCACCTTCTCCCCAGTGTGAAATCGCTGGTGTGACTGCAGGCTGGATAACCGTCTGAATCTGTTGCCACACTCAGTGCAGGTGAATGGCCACTTCCCAGTATGAACTTGCTGGTGCCTCTGCAGGTGGGAGAACTGAGTGAAACCCTTCCCACAATCAGGGCAGGTGAACAGCCTCTCCCCAGTGTGACTGCGCCAATGAGTTTCCAGCTGAGATGGGGCTTTGAATCCCTTCCTACAGTCAGAACAGACGAACGGCCTCTGCCCGGTCTGACTGCGTCGATGTGTTTCCAACTTCGATGGGGAACAGAATCTCTTCCCACAGTCCCCACATTCCCACGGTTTCTCCATGGTGCTCATGCTCTTGTATCTCTCCAGGTCTGACAATCAGTTGAAGCCTTGTCCACACACACAACATGTATAAGTCTCTCCTCATTGTGAATGGTGATGTTTTTTTCAGGCTGTGTAACTGGTCAAAGCTCTTTCCACAGTCAGTGCACTGGAACACTCTCACTTGGGTGTGTGCGTGTCTCGGTGTTTTTCCAGTCACACTGAGGCATAAAACCTTTTGAAGCAGACAGAACAGACAAACATTTCTCCTGCTTGGTTCAAAGAGCCAATGATATTCAGGTCCCATTTGATCAAATGAGTTTGGCAGATCTTGATGTGACGTTTGGTTTGAGATTTCTATCTGCAAATCTTCCCCTTCTAATATCCTGTAAAGGGAGTTTCCAAAAATCATCACTGTCAGTACAGGATAGAAATTCAGAGCAGGCAATTCTAATTTCTCATAGAGTCATAGAGGTCTACAGCACAGAAAAAGGCCTTTCGGCCCATCGCGTCTGCGCTGGTCAAACAAGTACCTAACTATTCTAATCCCATTTTCCAGCACTCGGCCCATAGCCTTGTATGTCATGGCATTGCAAGTGCACTCCAAATACTTCTTAAATGTTATGAGGGTTTCTGCCTCTACCACACTTGCAGGTAGTGAGTTCCAGATTCCCACCACCCTCTGGGTGGAAAAATTCTTCCTCACATCCCCTCTAAACCACCTGCCCCTTACCTTAAATCTATACCCCCTAGTTATTGATCCCTCCACCAAGGGGAAAAGTTCCTTCCTGTCTACCCTATCTATGCCCCTCATAATTTTATACACCTCAATCATGTCCCCCCTCAATCTCCTCTGCTCCACGAAAAATAACCCCAGTCTATCCAATCTCTCCTCACAACTAAAACTCTTCAGTCCAGGCAACATCCTGGTAAATCTCTTCTGCACTCTCTCTCGTGCAATGATATTCTTCTTCAATGCAGATTCCAGAACTGCATGCAGTACTCTAGCTGTGGCCTAACCAGTGTTTTATACAGTTCCAGCATAACCTCCCTGCTCTTATATTCTATGCCTTGGCTAATAAAGGCAAGTATCCCATATGCCTTCTTACCCACCTTATCTACCTGTCCTGCTACCTTAAGGGACTGGTGGACACGCACACCAAGGTCCCTCTGATCCTCAGTACTTCCCAGGGTCCTACCATTCATCGTGTATTCCTGTGCCTTGTTTGTCCTGTGCAAGTGCATCACCTCACACTTATCCGGATTAAATTCCATTTGCCACTGATAAGCCCATCTGACCAGCCCGTCTATATCCTCCTGTAATCTAAGGCTATCCTCCTCACTATTTACCACCCCAGCAATTTTCGTGTCATCCACGAACTTACTGATCAGCCCTCCTACATTCAAGTCTAAATCGTTTATATATACCACAAACAGCAGGGGACCCAGCACCAATCCCTGTGGAACCCCACTGGACACAGGTATCCAGTCACAAAAACACCCCTCATCCATCACCCTTTGCTTCCTGCCACTCAACCAACTCTGGATCCAATTTGCCAAATTGCCTTGGATCCCGTAGGCTCTTACCTTCATTATCAGTTCCCCCATGCGGTACCTTATCAAAAGCCTTGCTGAAGTCCAAGTAGACTACGTCAAATGCATCGCCCTCATCTGCACACCTGGTCACCTCTTCGAAAAATTCAATCAAATTGGTCAGACATGACTTCCCCTGAACAAAACCATGCTGACTGTCCTTGATTAATCCCTGCCTCTCCAAGTGTGGATTAATTCTGTCCCTCAGAATTGCTTCCAATAGTTTTCCCACCACTGAGGTTAGACTGATGGTCTGTAGTTCCCTGGTTTATCCCTTCCTCCCGTCTTGAATAACGGTATCCCATTGGCTGTCCTCCAGTCCTCTGGCACCTCTCCTGTGGCCAGAGAGGTATTGAAAATTATTGCCAGTGCCCTTGCTATCTCCTCCCTTGCCTCACTCAACGGCCTGGGATACATTTCATCTTGGCCTGGAGATTTATCTCCTTTTAATCCTGCCAGGCCACTTAGAACCTCCTCCATTTCAATGCTCATTTCTTTAATTATAACACAGTTCTTCTGCCTGATTTCCAAACCCACGTCGGCTCTCTCACTTGTGAACAACGACACAAAGTATACATTTAGAACCCTACCCACATCTTCCGGCTGATAGCACACTGTTTCATCTCTTGTTCCCCAAAAGCTGCAAATCTCCATCCCACACACAGTCCCCGTATTCTCACTCTGCTACATTCTCTCCATTCTAAATCTAATCTACCCGATAATGCACCCAATCATACTGTACTTAAAAATTACGGTATTCTATTAAATGATTGGAGACACAGGGGCTGTGAGTGAGAAATGTATTTCTGCAGCGAGTTGTGATGACCTGGAACTCACTGTGTACGAGGGTGGTGGAAGGAGAGATGATCAATGATTTCAAAATGAAATTGGAAGGCACTTGAAGGAAATAAACGTGCACAGGAATGGGACTGACCGGATTGCTCTCCAGAGTCGGCAGGGACTTGAGTTGCTGAATTGACTCCTTCTGTGTCGTAATGAATATGTGATGGGAAATATATAACATAGTTACAGTACTATATTACAAAACTAGAAATAGTCATTTGGTCGTACAGAGCTTGAGCATTGCTGAAAAAAGAGACATGTTGAAGCTTTTTGTTTTGCACTCATTAGGACACTTTGCAAAAAGATAAATATAAGGGGAAAATAGCAATTTATATTGTATATGAAGAGAGTGCCGATTGGGTGGCTAGTAGTCTCTGATTTGTAGAGATATTCTTGTGAAGTGCCCTGATGAGTGCAGGATGGAAAGCTTTGGCATGTCTCTTTTTTCAGCAAAACTAGAAATAAGAATAAATGAACTTAATTACAGAACCATAAATAACATGCTAAAATGTCCCCTATCACACCATTAGATGCATCTATGTTCTCTATTACTATACTGTCCAGGGGGCAGAAATCTTATGAAATAAAATAAGGGACAGTTCAACTGTGGGGAGGGTGGTGGTGGGATGCTGGTGACCATGAGAGAGGGTTGAGGACAGGTGTCTGTGCTTCAATATGAGAGGGGATGGGATGAAGGGGTCTTCAGACTATAATAGTGGGAGTGGTGGAATTTAAAATCAACTAAAACTTACAACTTATCTTGCTCAGTCACAACATCATCATCTCTCTGCTGGCCAACTCACTCACTTACTGTCCCACTCGAATCACTCAAACTCACCCTGGAGACTCCTGGGATCAGTTTCCCACAGGCTGGCCGAGAAATACAGGACAAAAGGCAAAATAAGGAGCAATCCCAGAAAATACAGGACAGTTAATCACCCTGAAATTGTCCCCTTAAATGTCAGCCATCTCCTGGGGAAATCACCCCTTTAATTATGAACATGAGGAAAGAGACCATCCTTTTAGCCAGACAAATAAATGTGTCAAGCTGAAGGAGCAAAGGATGTCAATGTCTTTTAAGAGAGAGAGAGAGAGATCTGGGCCAACCTTTCCAGAATCTGCACCCTCCCAGGATTCACTTCCTTTCCTTTCAATTCCTGCAAGTCAACATTTAGCTCCCAGAATGAGAAAAGAAATGGAAAGGGGGAAAACATTGATTTCCTCCCAGATGTTGCCCAGAGGAAGTTTTCGTCTGAAGCTCATTGTCCAACTTCCGCATTGTGACGTCCCCTACGGAACCCTGCCTGAATCAGCCAATAGGAATCACTGTGCTCCGCGGTGACGTCCTCGGGATCCAGTCTGCATGCCAGGAGCGCGGGTACGGGAGCCCCGACCCCACCCATTTTTCCCCTTCCCCCCCTCCACCTCCTCGAGCCAAGGTTTCCAGGCAAAAACAGAATTACCTGGAAAAACTCAGCAGGTCTGGCAGCATCGGCGGAGAAGAAAAGAGTTGACGTTTCAAGTCCTCATGACCCTTCGACAGAAGTTCTGTCGAAGGGTCATGAGGACTCGAAACGTCAACTCTTTTCTTCTCCGCCGATGCTGCCAGACCTGCTGAGTTTTTCCAGGTAATTCTGTTTTTGTTTTGGATTTCCAGCATCCGCAGTTTTTTTGTTTTTATCTCAAGGTTTCCAGGCAACCGGCTGACGGCTCCGGCCAGAGCGAGAAGCCGCTCGGGAGAGGGGAAGCTGCGCATGTGCGGGGAGCCCGCCCCTTCCCTTCATGCTGAGGGGTTGACCAATGGGGAAAATTGGAGGACCGGAAGGACTCTGGTGCTCCAGCCAATCAGAGCACGGGCTTTGTGTGAATGAAGATTGCGTTTCACACAGACTAAAACTTCCTTCTGTGTCCAACATCTGTGAGTAAAACACTTTCTTTTCTCCCCCTTTCCATTTCTTTTCTAGTCTTGTAATAAAATGCTGTAGCTACATTATATATTTCCAGTCATAGAGTCATTATGGCACAGAAGGACTGCATTCAGCAACTCGTGTCTGTGCCAATTCTCTGTAGAACAATCCAATCTGTCTCATTCACCCTCAATATCTCCATTCTCTCTGCCAGAAGTTTCCTTCAAGTGTCTGTCCAATTTCATTTTAAAATTATTGATCTTCTCTGCTTCCACCACCCCTTAGGCAGCAAGTTCCAGGTCATGACTGCGCGCTGTCTACATTTTCATTCTGTTCTTTCACAGAGTCTGGATGTCACTGGTTAGGCCAGCATTTTAAATGCCCATCCCTAATTGCCCTTGAGAAGGTGGTGTTGAGTGACCTTATTGAACTGCTGCAGTCCACATGGTGTAGGTACAGCCACAGTGCTTTTAGGGAGGGATTTCCAGGACTTTGACCCAACAATAGAGAAGGACCAGCCAATATCTTTCCAAGTCAGTGTGGTGAGTGGTTTGGAGGGGAACCTGCAAGTGATGGTGGTGGTGTTCCCATGCTTCTGCTGCCCTTGTCACACTAGGGGATAAATAGAGTTCTTTCTCACATTCCCCTTGTATCTTAAGCAGGTGATAGAGTGCAGTATATTACACATTTTTCATGCTTTAAACACATATATGGTTAACTACCTACTTGAAGATTTTCAGGTTTCTGTGCCCTGGACAGGAAGCAATGAGCGTGGATCTGTTGATCAGCATGAATCAGGAGAATTGGAAGGGTGCATATTAGGTACAGCAGTGAGAATGGAGGGACAGTGTGTGGGACAAAGATTCACACCTTTTGGGGAATGACAGAAGACAGAATGTTCCACATGAACTAGAATTCTCAGTTCTAAAATGTTCTCCTGTACTGAATATTACAAACTCTTTTTTACAGGATATCAAAAGGGGAGGATTTTCAGACAAAAATCTCAAAACAAGCATTATGTTAAGATCTGACAGAGTCGCTTGATTCATTGGAATGCGAATACTCTCAAGTTTTGAATCTGGAAGGAGAAATGTTTAGTCTGTTCTGTCTGCTTCAAAAGATTTTAAATGTTGTTGCAACTGGAAAATCACCGAGACGCACACACACACCTGAGTGAGAGTGTTTCAGTGCACTGACTGTGGAAACAGCTTTAAACAGTTAAACAGCCTGAATAGACAACACAGTGCAGAGAGACAGTACAAGTATTCCGTGTGTGTCCGAGGCTTCAACTGATTGTCAAACCTGGAGATTCACAAGGACACAAGCACCATGGATAAACCATGGAAATGTGGAGACTGTGGGAAGCGATACCGAATCCCATCTGAACTGGAAATTATTCATCGCATTCATACCGGGGAGAGGCCTTTCACCTGCTCTGAATGTGGGAAAGGATTCACAAGGTCATCCCACCTGCTGAAGCACCAGCGGATTCACACCGGGGAGAGGCCGTTCACCTGCTCTGAATGTGGGAAGGGATTCACTGGCTCATCCCACCTGCGGACACACCAGCGAGTTCACACTGGGGAGAGACCATTCACCTGCTCTGAGTGTGGGAAGGGATTCTCTCAGTCACCCAACCTACTCACACACCAGCGAATTCACACTGGAGAGAGACCGTTTAGCTGTTCTGTGTGTGGGAACAAATTCAGTCAGTTATCCAGCCTGCGGACACACCAGCGATTTCACACTGGGGAGAGGCCGTTCACCTGCTCTGAGTGTGGAAAGGGATTCGTTGAGACATCGAGTCTGCTGACACACCAACGACTTCACACTGGGGAGAGGCCATTCATCTGCTCTGAGTGTGGGAAAGGATTCACTCAGTTATCCCACCTGCAGAAACACCAGAGAATTCACACTGGCGAGCGGCCATTCACCTGCTCTGTGTGTGGGAAGGGATTTGTTCATTTATCGAGCCTGCGGAGACACAGGCAAGTTCACAAGTGATTCCAGGGGTTGGATTCTGCTGTTATTGCTGCTGTTAATCACATCCAGGACTGAACCATGTTCATTCTGACACTGGGTGAAGTGCAAGGGTCAGAGGTTTATGCTGGACTGGCCAGTCTCATGACTTTGCTTCCAGTGATTATTTTTCAGCCTGGGAGTGCACATTTCCTCTGAATTGATCTGCAACAGTGATGAAACACATTTGTTTTATCCTGGATGGTAAACTGTCTTTTTCCAACCACTACAGGTAGATCTAAAATAAATACATTTGTCTCTGTTCCATTGAGTCTACAGCACAGGGCCAGGCCAGTCGGCTCAATTGGTCTCTGTCAGTATTTATTCTCCACATGAGCCTCCACCCACCCCTCTTCATCTCCCCCCATCAGCATATCCTTCTATTCCTTTCTCCCTCCTGTATGTATCTAGCTCCCCCTTAAATGTATTCATGCTATTCACCTCAACCACTCGCTGTGGTAGCGAGTTCCACATTCTCACCACTCGCTGGGTAAAAAGTTTCTTATGAAATCCCTATTGGATGATTGAAACCCTTCATCATCATAAAGACTTCCATCAGGTCACCCTTCAGTCTTCTCTTTTCTGGAGAAAAGCAGCCCCAGCCTTTCCTGAGGGTTAAATGCTCTCAGTTCTAGTATTATTCTTGTGAATCTTGTTACCCCTTCTCCAGTGCCTCTATTTCCTTTTTCTAAATGGAGATCACAGATGTTGACAGTACTCCCAGTGTAGTCTAACCATGGTTCGAAACAAGTTGAACATAACCTCCCTGCTTTTCAATTCTATCCCTTTAGAATGAAACCCTATATCTGGGCCCCACACTTTAGGAAAGATGTGAAGTTTTTCGAAACGGTGCAGAGGAGATTTATGAGAATGGCACCAGGGATGAGGGACTTTAGTTAGTTGGAGAGACTGGAGCAGCTGAAATTTCTGTCTTTGGATCATGGAGTCATTGGGACGTACAAAGAAGCCATTCAGCCCATCAAGTCCATATTTCCCTCAAGTGTCCATCCAATTGCCTTTTGAAGCTGTTCACTGTCTTGGCTTCCATCCCCCTCATAGGTAGCGAGTTCCAGGTCATTACCACTCGTTGTGTGAAAATATTCCATTTCACATCCGCACCCCCGACCCGCATCTCCTGTCCAAAACCTGAAATCTGTGTTCCCCTCATCCTTGTACCACCAGCGAATGGGAACAGCTTTTCTTTGTCCACCTCATCTAAACCTGTCATTTTCTTGTACACCTCTATCAAATCTTCCCTCAACCTCCCAGATTCAAGGAAAACAACCCCAGCCTGACACCTAAAATAATGAGCAATCCAAAGATGTTAATGCCTGAAGTCAATTGGGAATGTTTGATTTCTGTTTTAAAGATATGATGAATATATTGTATTGGACAGTAAAGGAATTGGAGTAACTCACCCGGGTGATCAGTGGAATGTATCAATCTGGTATCCACCTACATTCTATTGAAAGCCAGGGAGGTGAAGATGAGATGAATACGTTGATAGATTTCTCTGGGAGATATTTACATCCTTACCAATGAATTTTGTTTTAAAGAAAACCACATTTGACAGTCCGGCCACCACCTGAAATATCAGGACCATAACAGGGGGAGATAAGCAAAGACAGACACTCACATTGATCTTTTGATCAGCGCACCTGAAAGGTCAGAATATGTGGCCTGACATTGGGATACCGGTGTGAGTGTACAAATGTGATTTGTTACATGTGAAGACAATACGACACATAAATTCATGTTGAAGTGGACTGAAGACTGGGTCCCAAACATACCCAGCTACTTGACAAACAACATGACATGAAATGGTTAATGTGACCAGGAGAATGAGACAATATTTTGACATCATCAAAGCATTGAAGCAAACTCCAGAGAGAAACTGACTTTAAAACAATTAGTATAGTATTAAACACACTGGTCATAGCCATAAAATGAGTAAAATTGAAGTAACAGAGATAAACATTTGGGTTGGGACAATTAAAGCCATGGGAGAAATAATACTGAGTGAGAACTGTCCACAAGTTGGACAGGGGTAAGGAGAGAGCTGGAGAATCTTTTACATCCATGCTTGATCTGTTGCTTGAAGCATATGTCCTTATGTACTAATAACCTAGAACTCACGGTGCTCCTTCAGGAAAAGAAAAGATCGAATAGATATTACCCCAGGCGGGGCCAGGACAGAACTGAAAAATAATGGAGTGAAATTGAGTGAAGGGTTGGAGAGAGAGTTTTCCACCCCCTCAAGATGTGGACTGTAAGAATCCTGGGGGAATCCCTACTTCGGGTTTTCTTGCTAATTAGTGAACACTGAATTAAAAACTATGACTGGCTGTGCATTTATTTTTAATTTGATTGTTACACTTCTCCTGTTTTTATTCCTGTTGTGATTACTCTCTGGGTGAGGATGGTTGACAGGTGACAGGATGGGTAATTGTGGTTTGGGTCTTCATTGATCAAATGTTTTATTGATCCGAAAGGTGTAAAAGGGGCCAAACTTCAGCAGAAATCTGGCAGAGCTGAGAACAGATGACTTGCTAATTGGGAACAGGGAGATGAACAGCTCCCAGAGGACAGAGAAAACAAGAGTGCCTTGAATCCTAGATGACACCTGGGTGTCAAGGCCACCATGTTTTCACTGCTTGGCATGGGAATGCTGACTCCCTGTACTGGGGACGGAGTGTGGGAAGCCAATTGTTTGAGAGTTTGACGTGACTTGGGCGGGTACAGATGGTTCAATGACAGGTTTTGTAATTGGTCCGTTCAAATGTTAGCTCAGCAATGATTGGGTTAAATCAGTCTCCATAGATTTTGTGATGTAAAAAAGTATCAGAAGGGATTCCCCGAGCACAGAGATTTGTAGAGGTTTTACATATTGCATTGACTGGTGCCATGGCATCTGGGGCAGACCAGGGAGCATTTACGTGGAGATGGTGCTTCTACCCAGAGTGTAATGGTAATGCTGCTGCACTTTGATACTACTGCTCAGACATCAGCATGTGTCAGGTCTTATTTATACTGAATAAAATCTAACCACTGTCACCAATAAGGGTTATCACTGTGAATCATTTCAGCGTTTGTGAATGGGGGATAACGGGTTAATACATACAAATTAAGAGCAGGAGTAGGCTATTCGGTCCCTCGAGCCTGCTCCACCATTCAATAAGATCATGGCAGATCTGATTATGGTCTCAACTTCACTCTCCTTCCTAGCCCATCCCATTTCTCACCCTCAGCAATCAAGAATCTATCAAACTCAGTCTTAACACTATTCAATGACCCAGCCTCCACTGCTACAATAGCAATAGTGTCATTTCTTAAATAAGTAGACCAAAATTGTACACAATCCTCGAAATGTGGTCTCACCAAGGCCCTGTTCAGCTGCAGGAAAACATCCCTAATTTTATATTCTATTCCCATTGCAATAAATGACAACATGCCATTTGCCTTCCTAATCATTTGTTGTACCTGAATAATAATGTTTTGTGATTCATGTACCAGGACACCCAGATCCCTCTGTACCTCAGAGTTCTGCAATCCCTCTCCATTTAAATAATATGCTTTTTAAATTCTTCCTCCCAACGTGGACAAGTTCACATTTTCCCACATTCTACTCCATCTGCCAAATTTTTTGTCCACTCACTCTTCACAAATTATTTTCTATAAATATCTATAATATCAGCAAATTTAGCTACCATACATTCAGTCCCATTATTCAATTCATTTATATAGATAGTAAAGGGCTGAGGGCCCAGCATTTATCCCTTGTGGCACTCCACTTGTCACATCTTACCAATCTGAAAATGACCCATTTATGCCTACTCTCTGTTTCCTGTTCGCTAACCAATCCTCTATCCATACTGATATGTTACGCCCTCCACCACTAGTTCTTACTTTGTGTATTATTTCCTGGCTCCTTTGCCAATTACCTTAGAGGGACTCACTTTCTGTTGAAGAGCCTGCCAACCCCTCTCACCCACTTTCCCTAAAGTGAATAAATTTCATCATGAAATCAAATATTTTTACTGAAAAATGTTTAGTAATGAAATAGAACATGGTTTAAAAAACAAACAGAAAATTACTTGAGGATCAAAGACAACCAGGGTAAAAGGATGTGCACAATGATCTTGACCCAAGTGGTTTCTCTTCGGCTCCTCTGTACCCTGTTCCTATGACTCCCCACTTTGGACACAGGGGCACTGAACCCCGGGGGTCAGGTCACCCCCTCCCGCTGCCCCGATTGATTGGAGACCCATTTCCCAGTCAGTCCTCCAGCACCTTCCTGTCTCTCTATTAGTGTGACGTCCATGGCAGTTTCCCAACTGGGGCGCAGGCCCCATTATTCTCAGCTAGATTCAGACCTCAGCTCTGTCGTCGAGAAATCGAGAGACAGAAAGGTGCTGTGGATCAAATGGGAAGTTGAAACTTGTGGCTCTGAACCAAATGTTAGGATCTCTGTAAGGACTGGTAACTTCTAAAAAGAAATTCAAATTCCCAGTGAATAAATTAAAGGTTCACATGACAAGACATCAAGTTTTGTGACTTTTACTGCAACAAACAATCTAGAAGCAAAATTGACTAAACAGCACTTTTATTGGCAACATGTACCTTAAATTATCAAACATAAATTTGCTATTTTACTTTGACCATAATCAAAAATCCCACTGCAGAGTTATACTTTACTCTGTTCCTTAAGTAAATGCTCAATTCTCCTGGAACCAGTCCAAATTGACTCTTTGCTCTTGAGGGTTTACTTCCATTCTTTTCCTTTCCCAGTCTGGGAACGTTTAACCCCAGAATTGTCTTTCATAGTGAAGGTTCTCCTGGGTCATCCCTTTAACTCAAGCAAGGCAAATGTTCCAGTCTTGTTTTAAATCCTCACGAAACTGGTCTTTTCAATGTGAGCACAAAGTCCCATCCTCATTCCTGTGTGTTGAAACAGAGACTTGCTGCCTCTATCAGCTCTCTCAGATCCTGGCAGACTGATCTGTCTGTGAAATTCAGGGATGCCTTTTAGGAGAATTTTCCAATCTGACCCTGCAATGACTTCCCAAGGATCCTTCCCCTATTAAAGCCCAGCTCCATGGCATTGTGAATCACATGAGCCTTTTATCCAAGTAGACATAACCAATGAGTTGCCTTTTAGGCTCCCAACTTCATTCTATCTTGAAATTAAATAGAAAATTCAAGTGCAGCTGTTCACAAAATCTGACATTTTCGATACCTTCCTGGGACTTTGGAGACAAACAGACTAACTGAATATTGAATGATGCATGACACTTAGGAAGGACAGGAAGCTAGGAAAAGGTGAAAGGGTGGCATTTTTAATTAATGATGGCATTAGCACAATAGAGAGGGATGACCTAAGTTCAGGAAACCAGGATGTAGAAGCAGTTTGGACAGAGATAAGAAATGATAAAGGCTCGAAGTTACTTGTGCGAGTGGTGTACAGACTCCCTAACAGTAACCACATGGTAGGACAGGGTATAAAGGAAAAAATAATGGGAACTTTTCAGAAAGGTACAGCAATAATTATGGGGAATTTAAACTATATATACACTGAGAAAAGATGCGCAAAGGTAGCCTAGATGGGCAGTTCATCGAATATTTTGGTGATGGTTTCCTAGAACAGCACGTTCTGGAGCCAGAGAGCAGGCTCTCCTTGACCTGGTATTGTGCACCAAGATAAGATTAATTAATTACCTCATAATGACAATGCCTCTAGGTAGCAGCGATCACAATATGATTGAATTTTATTTTCAATTTGAGGGATAGAAGGGAGGGTCCAAGACTAGTATTTTAAACTTAAAGAAGGACAATTATGAGGGCATGAAAGCAGAGCTCACTAAAATGAATGACAATTTGGGTTATGGGATTGGTCAATAGAGATGCAGTGGCAGACATTTAAGGGGATATTTCAGAATATACAGAACAGATACATTCCAACAAGAAAGAAAAAAATCGAAGGTAAGGACCCACCATCCGTGGCTAATTATAAAAGCTAAAGATAGGATCAAACTTAAAGGAAAAGCATATAATTGTACAAGGATGGCTGGCAGCTTAGAAGATTGGACAGAATGTAAAAAACAGCATAGAATGACTAAAAGATTAATAAGCAGGGAAAAATTAGAGTATGAGAGAAAGCTAACTGGAAACAGAAAAACAGTTTCTATCGATGTTTCAAAAAGAAAAGAGTTAACAAAGTGAGCATTGGTCTTTTGGAAGTGAGTCCTGGGAATTAATAATGGAAAATAAGGAGATGGCAGTTGAATTGAACAGGTATCTTGCATCGGTTGTCACTACTGGGGATACAAGTAACATCCCAGAAATAGCTGTAAATCAGGAAATGGAAGGGAAGGAGGAACTCAAGAAAATTATAATCACCACAGGAGTGGTACTGAGCAAATAGTTGGAGCTGCAGGCTGACAACCCAGGTCCTGATGGACTTCATCCTAGGGTCTTAAAAGAAGTGGCTAGTGAGATAGTTTATGTGTGGGTTGAAATTTTCCAAAATTTCCTAGATTCAGGAATGTTCCATTCGATTGGAAAATAGGTGGGCAGAAAGCAGGCCAGTTAGCTTAACATCTGTCAGAGGGATAATGTGAGAAGCTATTAAAGACATTATAACAGGGCACGTAGATAAATTCAGGGTAATCAGGCAGAGTCAACACGGTTTTGTGACAGGGAAATCATGCTTAACCAGTTTATTGGAGTTCTTTGAAGAAGTAACATGTGCTGTGGATAAAGGGGAACCAGTGGAACACTAACTCAGATTTCCAGAAGACATTTGATGAGGTGCCACATCAAAGGTTATTGTGGAAAATAAAGTCTCATATAGGAGGTAGCATATTGGATAGAAGATTGGCTAGCTAACAGGAAACAGAGTAGGCAGAAATGGGTCATTTTCTGGTTAGCAAGATGTTATGAGTGATGTGCACAAGGATCAGTGCCGGCACCTCAATCTTTTAACAATTGATATAAATGACTTGGATGAAGGGACCGAAGGTATGGTTGCTAAATTTGCAGATGGCACCAAGATAGATAGCAAAGTAAGTTGTGGAGAGGACATAAGGAGACTACAAAATGATATAGACATGTTAAGTGAGTTGGCAAGGATCTAGCAAATGGAGTGTAATGTGGGAAAATGTGGAATTGTTCATTTTGGCAGGAAGAATAAAAACGAAGCATATTATTGAAAAGGTAAGAGATTGCAGAGCTCCGAGACACAGAGGGATCTGGGTGTCCTTGTGCATGAATCGCGAAAGCTAATTATTCAGGTCCACAAAGTAATTACGAAAGGTAACAGAATGTTATTGTTAGAAGTAGGGAGGTTATGCTTCAGTTATACAGGGTATTGGTGAGACCACATCTGGAGTACAGTGTACAGTATTGGTTTCCTTATTTAAAGAAGGACGTAAATGTATTGGAAGCAGTTCAGAGAAGGTTTACTAGCCTAATACCTGGAATGGGCGGGTTATCTTATGAGGAAAGGTTGGACAAGCTGGACTTGTATACACTGGAATTTAGAAGAGGAAGCGGCAACTTGATTGAAATATATAAGATCCTGAAGGGCCTCAACAGGGTGGATATGTAAAGAATATTTCCTCTTGTGGGAAAATCTAGAAATTGGGGTCATGATTTAAAAGTATTCTGTCGCCCATTTAAGACAGAGAACGTTTTTCTCTCATAAGGTAGTGAGCCTTTGGATCTCTCTTCCGCAAATGACAGTGGAAGCAGAGTCTGAATATTTTTAAGGCAGAGCTACATAGAATCTTGATAAGCAAGAAGTAAAAGACTTACTACTCTTTTGGTCACATTATGATCTTTGATCTAATGCAATCTTTAACTTCTCTTGTTGGCATCACTTTACTTGTTGGATTTTTGTTCCTGAAAGGAATCTATATTTGCTGTAACTATGTAATAATTCCTTCGATGTTAGCTATTGCCTGTCTACCATCATAACTTTTCATGTAGTTTCCCAATCTACCACAGCCAACTTGATCCTCAAACTGTGATAGTTTCTTTCTGTGAGAAACTCCCAGATAAATAATACAAAAGAACCATCTCACCAACACAGACCATCTCCATGGCAACATGGTGGCTCCAAACAGACATACAAACTAAATATCTTTTAACTTCCAAACAGCCCTTCCTTCTGTGATCATTCTGAAATCTGAAATTCGGTATTCTCAACAAGGCTCCAGCAGCATCAGCCCACTGGGGTCAAAGTCGTGAGACCGGCCAGTCCAGCAGAAAGAAACCCTCCATCACTCCCACTTCACCAAGTGTCAGAATGAACATGGTTCAGTCCTGGATGTGATTAACAGCAGCAATAACAGCAGAATCCAACCCTGTAATCACTTGTGAACTCGCTGGTGTCTCTGCAGGCTGGATAGCTGAGTGAATCCCTTTCCACACTGAAAGCAGGTGAATGGCCTCTCCCCAGTGTGAACTTGCTGGTGTGTTCGCAGATGGGATACCTGAGTGAATCCCTTCCCACACAGAGAGCAGATGAATGGCCTCTCCCCGGTGTGAATTCGCCGGTGTGTCTGCAGATGGGATGAGTGAGTGGATTCCTTCCCACAGTGAGGGCAGGTGAACAGCCTCTCCCCAGTGTGAACTTGCTGGTGTGAATGCAGTCTGCATAACCGACTGAATCCCCTTCCACACTCTGAGCAGGTAAACAGTCTCTCCCTGGTGTGAACCCGCTGGTGCCTGTACATGTTGGAAGAATCAATGAATCCCTTCCCACACACAGAGCAGGTGAATGGTCTCTCACCAGTGTGAACTCGCTGGTGCGTCTGCAGGTGGTGTAACCGAGCGAATCCCTTCCCGCAAACAGAGCAGGTGAATGGCCTCTCCCCGGTGTGAATGCGCCGATGAGTTTCCATCTCAGACGGGGATTTGAATCCCTTCCCACAGTCTCCACATTTCCACGGTTTCTCCATCGTGCGGGTGTCCTTGTGTCTTTCCAGGTTTGATCATCAGTTGAAGCTTCGTCCACACAGAGAACATGTGGACGGTTTCTTCCTGTGGTGAACGGTGATGTTTTTTCAGGCTGTATAACTGGTTAAAGCTCTTTCCACAGTCAGTTCACTGGAACACCCCCACTTGGGTGTGTATGTCTCAGGCCTTTTCCAGTCACACTGATGTTCGAAATTTTATGAAGCAGACAAAACACACAAACATTTCTTCCAGATTCAAAGGCCGATGTTATTTAGGTCTTGAGGAATTGAGTGACTGCCAGATCTTGATGTGAAGTTTGGTTTGAGATTTCTGTCTGTAAATCCTCCCCTTCTAATATCCTGTTAAAGGAATTCAGAACAGTCATCACTATCAGTACAGGATAGAATTCAGAACAGACAGTTCTAGTTTCTATGGAACGTTTTTTCCTCTCTCATTCCCCGAAAGCGGTAAATGTCCATCCCACACACAATCTCTCCATTCTCACTCTGCTGTACCTAATATACAGCCTCCCAATTCTCCTGAAGGTCCATGCTGATCACAGGTCTATGCTCACTGCTTCATGACCAGGACACAGAGATCAGAAGAAATAGGAGCACAAGTAGGCCATTCAGCCCATCGAGCCTGCTCAACCAGTCTGTGAGATCATGGCTGACCTACCTCAGCACCATTTACTTGCACTATCCCCAATAGCCCTTAATATCTTCAATATCTAAAACCTAACAATCTCTGTCTTAAATATATTTAATTACTGAGCCTCCACAGTTCTCTGGGGTTGAGAATTCAAAGCTTCACCACCCTTTGAGTGAAGAAATCCATCATCATCTTAGCTTTCACCCCTTGACTCCCTTGTCGATCAAAAATTTGTGTAACTTGTCCTTGAATTTATTCAATGACCCAGCCTCCACTGGTCCTTGCGGAAGAGAATTCCAAAGACAAACGACCCTCTGAGGGAAGAAATTCCTCCTCATCTGTGTCTTAAATGGGAGGCACCTTATTTTTAAACCGTGTCCCTATTTCTAAACTCCCCCATAAGTGGAAACATCCTCTCAGCATCTGTCAAGCTGTCTCAGAATCCGATATCTTTCAATAAGATCACCTCTCATTCTTCTCAATTCCAACTTGAATAGGCCCAGCCTGCTCAATCTTTCCTCATAAGACAATCCCTTCATCCCAGGAATCAGCCAAGTGAACCTTATCTGAACTACTTCCAATGCAAGTCTATCCCTGCTTAAAGAAGGATCCCAGAACTGTACACAGTACTCTAGGTGTGGTCTCACCAATACTCTGTAGAACTGCAGTAAGACTTCCCAACTTTTATACTCCATCCCTCTTGCAATAAAGGCCGACATTCCAAATGCCTTCCTCATTACTTGCTGTATCTGCATACTGACTTTTTGTGATTCACATACAAGGACACCCAGATTCCTCTGTACTGCAGCATTCTGCAGCCTCTCTCCATTTCAATAATATTCTACTCTTCTATTCTTCTTGCCAAAGTGGACAACCACATATTTGCACACATTATACACTATCTACCAATTTTACACACACTCACTTCACCTATCGCTATACCATTGTGGACTCTTTGTATCCTCCTCACAACTTGCTTTCCTACCTATCATTGTATCATCAGCAATTTTGGCTACAATACAGTCAGTTCCTTCATCCAAGTGATTAACATGGATTGCAAATATTTGAGGCCCCAGTAATGATCCCTGCAGGACTTCACTGCTTACACACTGCTAACCTCAAAGTGACCCATTTACCCCGCCTCTCTATTTCCTGTTAGCCAATCCTCTATCCGTGCTAATATATCACCCTGAACACCATGAGCTCTTATCTTGCGCAGTCACCTTTTATGTGACCCATTAGCGAATGCCTTTTGAAAATCCAAATATGCGACATCTACTGGTTCCCCAATGACAGATGTTAGATTGACTGGCCTATAGTTTCCTGCATTTTGTCTCCCTCCTTTCTCGAATGGTTGTGTTACATTTGTGGTTTTCCAATCCGCTGGATCCTTTCCAGAATCTCGGGAATTTTCGAAGCTGACAAACAATGCATCCACTATCTCTGCAGACACTTCCTTTAAGATCTGAGGAAACAGGCCATCAGGTTCTGGAGACCTGTCAGCCGTTAGTCCCATTAGTTTTCCTGGTACTTTTGTTCTGGAGATCGTGGTTGTTTTAAGTTTCTTCTTTCCTTTTGTCCCCTGTTTTTTTACTATTCTTGGGATTTTTTAGTGTCTTCTACTGTGAAGACAGATACAAAATTCTTGTTCAAAGACTCTACCATTTCCATCTTTGCCATTATTAATTTCCCAGTGTCACCCTCTAGGGGATCAAGACTTGCTTTCACTACTCTTTCCCTTGTTACATACTTCTGGAAGCTTTTACTGTCTGTTTCATATTTTTTGCTAGTTTTCAGTCACACTCAGTTGCTCTCTTTTTGTTCATGATGCTTTGTTGGTATCTAAGAATTTTCCAAACTTCTGGCCCACCACTAACCTTTGCAGCATTGAAAATCATCACCCAGGCTGCTAGTCTTAAATATCTGTCAGTGCCTACAATAATGGGCTAATTGTAACATACAGTAGAAGATTATTTCAACAGCGATATGGGTGGGATATGAACAAGCACTTTATTTCAGCAGCAGGTGGTCATGTCCTGGAACTCGCAACCTCTGAGGATGGTGGAAGTGGAGACAATCAATAATTTCAAAATGAAATTTGTTGATCATTTGACGGAAATAAACTGGTGGGGGAACGAGGAAATAGTGGGAGAATGGGACAGACAGGATTACTTCAGAGAATTGGCATGGACTCGAGTTGCCGAATGGGCTCCTTCTGTACTGTAATGACTCTATGACTCCAAATACACAACGTAGCTACATATACAAGACTAGAAATAAGAATATATAAACTTTATTACAGAACCATAAATAAATAACCATGTAATAACACTAGACATATCTCTGTCCTATACTAATTTACTGTCCCCTAAATGTCAGCCATCTCCTGGGGAAACCACCCATTTAATTGTGAACATTAGGAAAGAGACCATCCTTTTAGCCAGACAAATAAATGTATCAAGCTGAGAGAGCAAAGGATGTCAATGTCTTTAAGAAAGAGAGAGAGACCTAGGCCAACCTTTCCAGAGTCTGCACCCTCCCTGGATTCACTTCCTTTCCCTTCAGTTCTTGCAAGTCAACAATGAGAAAAGAAATGGAAAGGGGGAGAAAAGAAAGTGATTTACTCACAGATGTTGGACACAGGACGAAGTTTTACTCCGAAGCTCATTGTCCAACTTCCGCATTGTGACGTCCACAATGGAACCCTGCCTGAATCAGCCAATAGGAAATACGCTGCCAGGCGCGCGGACACGGGAGCCCCGCCCCCACCCATTGTTCCCCCTCCCCCTCCACCTCCTCGAGCCAAGGTTTCCAGGCACCCGGCTGACGGCTCCGGCCAGAGCGAGAAGCCGTTCTGAGAGCTCGCGAGAGGGGAAGCTGCGCATGTGCGCAGGAGAGCCCTCCCCTTCCCTTCATGCTCAGGGACTGACCAATGGGAAGAGATGAAGGACAGGAAGGACTCTGGTCCTCCAGCCAATCAGAGCGAGGACTTTGTGTGACTGAAGATTGAGCTTCACAGAGACGAAAGCTTCCTCCTGTGTGAATGAAGATTGAGCTTCACACAGACTAAAGCTTCCTCCTGTGTCCAACATCTGTGAGTAAAACACTTTCTTTTCTCCCCCTTTCCATTTCTTTTCTCATTCTGGGGGCAAATTGATGACTTGCAGGAACTGAAGGGAAAGGAAGTGAATCCAGGGAGGGTGCAGACCCTGGAAAAATTGGCCCAGGTCTCTGTCTCTCTCTTAAAGACATTGACATCCTTTGCTCCCTCAGCTTGACACATTTATTTGTCTGGCTAAAAGGATGGTCTCTTTCCTAATGTTCATAATTAAAGGGGTGGTTTCCCTAGGAGACGGCTGACATTTAAGGGGCCAGTAAATTAATACAGGACAGAGATATGTCTAGTGTTGTTATATCTTATATGTACACTGAGCTGAGGAGAAATGTCCTCATCCAGAGAGCGGTGAGCCTGTGGAATTTGTTACCACAGAAAGTAATTGAGGACAAAACATTGTCTGTTTTCAAGAAGGAGTTAGATACAGCTCTTGGGGCAAAAGAGATCAAAGGATATGGGGAGAAAGCAGGACTAAGCTTTGAGCTGGATGATCAGCCAAGATCATAATGAATGGCGGAGCAGGCTCGAAGAGCTGAATGGCCTATTGCTGCTCTTAGTTTCTATGTTTCTATTAGATATATTTATTATAATTTCTTGTGTTCTGATATAGTACTGTAGCTACATTATAAATCTCCAGTCCTAGATTTGTTAAGACGCAGAAGAAGACTAATGGGCACCTTGAGTCTGTATCAACTCTCTGTGGAGCAATCCAGTCAGTCCCATTCCCCCTCTGTATTCCTGTACTGCTGCAAGTCTATTTCCTTCAAGTGCCTATTGAATTTCAGTTTGAAATCATTGGTCTTCCACCTGCCTTACAAGTTGCGAGATCCAAATAATGACCACTCACTGTAATAAACTACAGTTGTGAACATTTTGAATCATGGAATTCATTAAAACTAGAATTGTGTGTTCTAAATTTCTATTCTGTACTGACAGTGATGGATTTTGTAATCTCTTTCTACAGAACATAAGAAGTTGAGGATTTGAAGACATGAAATTCACAACAAACATCACATCAAGATCTGACAGACTCACTCAATTCTTCAGGAGCTGAATATCATCGACCTTTGAATCTAGCTGGAGAAATGTTTCTGTGTTCTGCCTGCTTCAAAAGATTTTAAGCATCAAGGTGACTGGAAATGCACCGAGATGCATACATCCAAGTGAGGGTGTTCCTGTGCACTGACTTGTGGAACAAGCTTTAACCAGCTATGCAGTCTGAAAAAACATCACAGCATTCACATTGAGGAGAGACATTATACATGTTCTGTGTGAGGACAAGGACACCTGCACCATGGAGAAACCGTGGAAATGTGGGGACTGTGGGAAGGGATTTCGGGCCCCCTCTGATCTGGAGATTCATCGACGCCGTCACACTGGGGAGAGGCCGTTCACTTGCTCCGTGTGCGGCAAGGGATTCAGTCAGTCATCCAGCCTGCTGCAGCACCATGTCACTCACAGCAATGAGAGACCTTTTAAATGCTCTGACTGTGGGAGTGCCTTCAAAAGATCTCATGACCTGACAGTCCACCAGCGCATTCACACTGAGGAGAGATCATTCAGCTGTTCTCACTGTGGGAAGACATTTGGAACATCCTCCAAACTGCTGATACACCAGCGTGTTCACTCTGGGGAGAGGCCATTCACCTGCTCCATCTGTAGAAAGGGATTCACTCAGTCAAGCGCCCTGTGGACACACAAGCGAGTTCACACCGGGCAGAAGCCGTTCACCTGCTCTGAGTGTGGGAAGGGATTCAGTGATTCATCACACCTGCAGAGACACTGGCGAGTACATTCTGGGGAGCGGCCGTTCACCTGCTCCGAATGTGGAAAGGGATTTACTCAGATATCCAACCTGCAGATCCACCAACGAGTTCACTCTGGGGAGAGGCCATTTACGTGCTCTGTGTGTGGAAAGAGATTCACTCAGATATCCAACCTGCAGATCCACCAGCGAGTTCATACCGGGGAGAGGCCGTTCACCTGCTGTGTGTGTGGAAAGGGATTCAGTCATTCATACACTCTGCAGAAACACAAGTGGGATCACATTGGGGGGAGGCCATTCACCTGCTCTGAGTGTGGGAAGGGATTCAGCGATTCATCCACATTGCAGACACACAAGCGGGTTCACACAGGAGAGAGGCCATTCACTTGCTCCCTGTGTGAGAAGGGATTCACTCAGTTATCCAACCTGCTGACACACCAGCGAGTTCACACTGGAGAGAGACCGTTCACCTGTTCTGAGTGTGGAAAGAGATTCACTCAGTCATCGCACCTGCGGAGACACCAGCGAGTTCACAAGTGATTCCAGGGGCTGGATTCTGCTGTTTTGCTGCTGTTAATCACATCCAGGAGTGAACCATGTTCATCCTGACACTTGGTAAAGTGGGAGGGTCGGAGAGTTTCTTTCTGCTGGACTGGCCGCTCTCATGACTTTGCTTCCAGTGGGCTGATGCTCTTTTAGCCTGGGAGTGCACATTTCTATTGAAATGATCCACAAAAGCTGATGAAGGACATTTATTTCATCCTGGTCAGTAAATAGTATCTTCCCAAACAATACAGGTGGATCTAAAATTTGTCTGTTCCATTGAGTCTACAGCACAGGGCCAGGCCAGTCAGCTCAATTGGTCTCTGTCAGCATTTATGTTCCACATGAGTCTCCACCCATCCCTCTTCATCTCCCCCATCAGCATATCCTTCTATTCCTTTCTCCCTCATGTATGTATCTAGCTTCCCCTTAAATGTATTCATACTATTCACCTCAAGCACTCGCTGTGGTAGCGAGTTCCACATTCTCACCACTCGCTGGGTAAAGAGGTTTCTCATGAAATCCCTGTTGGATTATTGAACCCCTTCATCATCTTAAAGACTTCCATCTGGTCACCCTTCAGTCTTCTCTTCATTTTTAAAAACAGTTAATCATTTATGGAATGTTAGGCTTTCACAGGATGTGGACTTATCTGACTCGACCAACATTTATTGCCCTCCTCTAATTGCCCCTTGAGAAGGTGTTGGTGAGCTGTCTTGTTGAACCGCTGCAGTCCGTGTGGTGTAGATACATCCACAGTGCTGTTAGGGAAGGGGTTCCAGAATTTTGACCCAGCGATGGTGTACAGCGATATTGATTCATGTCAAGATGGCGCGTGGCTTGGAGGGGAACTTGAAGGTGGTGATGTTCCCATGTGCCTGCTGCGCTCGTCTTTCGAGGCGGTAGAGGTCACGGGTTTGGAAGCTGCTGTCGAAGGAGCCTGGGTGAGTTGCTGCTCTACATCTTATAGATGGTAAACACTGCTGGAGAGAGTGAATGTTTGTGGATGGGCTGCCAATCAAGCGGGGCTGCTTTGTCCTGGATGGTGTCGGGCTAATAGAGTATTGTTGGAGCTGCACTCATCCAGGCAAGTGGGGAGTGTTCCATCACACTCCTGACTTGTGCCTTGTAGATGTTGGACAGGCTTTGGGGAGTCAGGAGGTGAGTTACTTGTTTCAGAAATCCCAGCCTCTGGCCTGCTCTTGTAGCCACAGTATTTATGTGGCTGGTCCAGTTCAGTTTCTGGTCAACGGTATCCCGCAGTATGTTGATAATGGAGGATTCAGTGTTGGTAATGTCATTGAACATCAAGGGGTGATGGTAAGATTCTCTCTTGTTGGAGATGGTCATTGCCTGGCACTTGCGTGGTGTGAATGTTGTCAGCTCAAGCCTGGATATTGTCCAGGTCTTGCTGCATTTGGACATGGACTGCTTCAGCATCTGAGGAGTCTCAAATGGTGTTGAACATTGTACAATCATCAGCAAACATCCCCACTCCTGATCTTATGATTGAAGGAAGGCCATTGATGAAGCAGCTGAAGATCTGAAGAGGGTTGGGCCTAGGACATTACCCTGAGAAACTCCTGCAGCGATGTCCTGGGACTGAGATGCCTGACCTCCAACAACCACAACCATCTTCCTTTGTACTAGGGATGATTCCAACCAGCGGAGAGTTTTCCCCTGATTCCCATTGACTCCAGTTTTACTCGGGCTCCTTGATGCCATATTTGGCCAAATGCTGCCTTTATGTGAAGGGAAGTCACTCTCACTTCACCCCTGGAGCTCAACTCTTTTGTCCATGTTTGAACTAAGGTTGTAATGAGGTCAGGAGCTGAGTGGTCCTGGCGGAACCCAAACTGAGCATCAGTGAGCAGGTTATTGCTGAGTGAAAGGTGCTTGATAGCACTGTTGACGACACTTTCCACCACTTTGCTGACTGAGTAGACAGTTGGGGGGTAATTGGCTGAGTTAGATTGTCCTGCTTTTTGTGTACATACACATTGCCAGGTTGATGCCAATGTTGTAGCTGTACTGGAACAGCTTGGCTAGGAGCACAGCTAGTTCTGGAGCACAAGTCTTCAGTCCTCTTGCCAGAATTTTGTCAGGGCCCATAGCCTTTGCAGTATCCAGTGGCTTCAGCTTTTTCTTAACAGCATGTGGATTGAATCAAATTAGCTGAAGACTGGCATCTATGATGCTGGGGACCTCAGGAGGCCAAGATAGATCATCTAGCCCACACTTCTGGCCGAAGATGTTTGCAAATACTTCATCCTTGTCCTTTGCACTGATGTGCTTGGCTCCCTCATCATTGAGGATGAGGATATTTGTGGAGCCTCCTCCTCCACTGAGTTGTTTATTTGTCCACCACCATTCATGACTGATTTGGCAGAACTGCAGAGCTCACATGTGATCCCTTGGTTTTGGGATCACTTAGCTCTGTCTGCCACTTGCTGCTTTCACTGTTTGGCACACAAGTAGTCCTGTGTTGTAGCTTCACCAGGTTGACACCTCATTTTTACATATGCCTGATGCTGCTCCTGGCATGCCCTCCTGCACTCTTCATTGAATCAGGGTTGATCCCCGGCTTGGTAGTAATGGTAGAGTGTGTGATATGCTGGGAAATGAGGTTACAGATTGTGGCTGTACACAATTCTGCTGCTGCTGATGACCCACAGCCCCTCATGGATGCCCAGTTTTGAGTTGCTAGATCTGTTTGAAATCGATCCCATTTAGCCCAGTGGTCGTACCACACAACACGATGGAGAGTATCCTCAGTGTGAAGACAGGACTTTGTCTCCACAAGAACTGTGCAGTGGTCACTCACATCAACACTGTCATGAATCTGCGATGGGGAAACTGGTGAGGACGAGGTCAGGGAGGTTTTTCCCTCTTGGTTCCCTCAACACCTGCCACAGACCCAGTCTAGCAGCGATGTCCTTTAGGATTCGGCCAGCTTGGTCAGTGGTGATGCTACTGAGTCACTCTTGGTGATGGTCATTGGAGTCCCTCACCCAGAGTACATTTGGTGCCCTTTCCACCCTCAGTGCTTCCTTCAAGTGGTGTTCAACATGGAGGAGCACTGATTCATCAGCTGAGGGGATGGTTGGTAGCTGAGAATCAGCAGGAGGTTTCTTTGTCCATGTTTGACCTGATGCCATGAGACTTCATGGGATACAGAGTCGACGTTGAGGACTCCCAGGACCACTCCCTCCTGACTGTATTCCACTGTGTACACAAATACCATTGGAAAGCCAAATTGCTGAATTCAGAGGGGAAAAAGCAAGATGACAGGGAATTTCTTCTGAAAGTCCAATTCCTAACAGCCAGTACTTAAAAGCCGGATGGATTGCCAGCAATCAGCAATGTGGTTCCTAACAAAATGAACCAGGCTCAAATCTGGAAATCCTTTGGATCCATCACAAATTCTATCCCAGGGCCCAGACTGTATACAATCCGATACAGATTTAAAAAGCACCATGAGGAATAGAAAACTGAAGTACAACCTTTTAACCAAGGACCTGGAAAGACTGTGTGACAGGGGAAAGGAGATCTCTTGAGAAGGGTAAACAAAGTGATTCAACCAATAGTAAAATGAAATTGTGTTTACCAGAACATTGGACTCTAAGAACTGGAGCAAGTTGAACTTTGAAACCTAATTGTCACATTCAGTTTGTTTTATTACAGGTTAAGCTGAGAGCTTTGCCAAGGTGATATGTTTAATTGTAAAATGTGACAGAGAAAACATTACCTGTACAGTGTGTAAAAAGGTAGTTGTTACAGTGTTTACCATGTTAAAACGTGTTATAGTCAAAAAGGATTGTGGAAACTTCCTAACTTCAGTAAGGTTTTCCATTGGGTGTGGGGAACATGTGATGATCCACGTACCTTGGGAAAAGGATGTTTTTTTCATGCAATGTACCCTTTAAACCCAAAGTGAAACTGGGGACTCTTCTGAAGATGGGGTAATTTATTTCCTGGTTCTGAGGTCATTACTTTCAAGAAATGGCCACATGACCTGAGGTTACTGTGGGGATGAAAAGCTAAAAAGTCAAGAGTAAATAGACAGTGAATTGCATATTGAATTACAGTTTGAGCAGCTGAAGCAGGTTCAGTTACAGGCAAAAATGACAGACATACTAGAAAACAGAAGCTGGTGTTGAAGCAGAGCTCTCCAGAATAGAGCAGGGACTGTGGTACTCTGTGTGTTATACAGACACATGAATATAAGGAGAGCAGGTAGCTGTGGATTAGAAAAGACCCCTTGCTTGTATTTCAGTTTTGCCAGAGCCAACTGGCAAAAAGGGGCTGAAGAAGGGAGTCTCTGGGTATTCTGTGACATCAGGATTGTTGTGATCCAAGAGAGAGCATTTGTAGACATGCTGTAATGGTGCCAATGAAAGTGACTCGAGGGCCAAATTCATTGAGTGGGACCTGAGAGATCCAACAGAGGGAGGGCAGTTGGAAAGACTGTGAGACTGCCCATGGTGCAACATGTGTGCAGGAAGAAATGAGAGTGCTTATAACAACCTGAGCTGTATCTTTGTTATTTCAACAATGTAAAGTAAAATTTACCTTTTTCTTTGAAATATCCATTGCCTGTTAATAAGTGTTTGTGTTGATTTTAGTTGGCTTATTACAGCAAAATTTTTAAAAGGTGAAATCTTGTCCATTGGTTTTCTTTCCATTGGTGTCGTGGGGATTCCTTTCATTTAATAAGTTATCGGTCTCTACAGGAATCGAAATGAGAGTCACACAGTCATTAGGACAGAGAAGGAGGCAATTCTGCCCATCAAGTCCATGCTGGCTCTCTGTAGAGCTATCCAATCAGTCCCATTGCCCCGTTCTAACCCCGTGCCCCTGCAAGTTTATTTCCCTCAAGTGCCCATCCAATTTCCTTTTGTGACCAATAGGTGGGAGGGACCCAAGGGAAGCTAGTTTAATCTGGCACGTTCGCTGTTTATTATTCAGACCTGGAAGGCGAGAAGGGTTTAGTTAATCAGCAAGTCGAGCCTGGATCAGGTCAATAAAATGGGGATGAAATGGGTTTGGTGTATATCTGAGAAGGGAAAGCTTTATGTAAACCCAATCAAATCTTTGAGAGGAGAGAGAGAGACAAACATTAGAACAGGTCCCAGTCCCCATTAAAACACGCAGCCTGGGAAGATTAGGAAGACCTCCTCTGCCACTCAGTCAGCTCATGGCTGATCTACACCTCCACTCCGTGCTCCTGTCTTTGCTGCACTCTGCACAGGGTTGGGTCGATGAGGGATGGAAGCCAGTGAGATTAGAGTGGGGCTGGGGCCGGGGAACCAGAGCCCAATGAACACACATGTGAACCCTGCAGCAGGCAGATCCCCCACAACTGACCAAGCCAGAAGTAAGAGAGCATCCTGAAACGCAGCAAGAATTCTCTCAGCTGGGAGCTAACCAGGCAATGTGTTGTGAGGAGGCTTTAGAAACATACCCTGGGTAGACACATTCTCCGAAGCTGTGGGCTTGTCAGCTGGACAGTGAAACTAGGCGTCCAACAGCCACAGCTGCCTCTAATATTGGACACTGGGTGTAAACCTGTTCTGTATTAAGCAGACCGAGCTGATGCTGGGTTATTGTGATATCGTTAATCTGACCCTTAATTGATTCAATTCCATCCGTTAATTACATTGATTCAAGTACAGTGCTTACTCTGTTAATCTGCAAATAAAGTGTCCCCACTCACACTCAGTCCATTCATCTATCACCCCCTGTGCTCAGTGACTGACATTGGCTCCCGTCCATCCAATGCCTGGATTTCTGAGGAACAAAAGGACCTTGGCGTGTGTGTCCATAGATCTCTGAAGGCAGAGGGGCATGTTAGTGGGGTGGTTAAAAAGGCATATGGGACACTTGCCTTTATCAATCGAGGCATAGATTACAAAAGTATGGAGGTCGTGCTGGAGTTGTACAGAACCTAGGTGAGGCCACAGCTGGAGTACTGTGTGCAGTTCTGGTCGCCACATTATAGGAAGGATGTGATTGCACTGGAGGGGATGCAGCGGAGATGAAACATTTAAGTTATGAAGAGAGGTTGGATAGACTTGGGTTGTTTTCGTTGGAGCAGAGAAGACTGAGGGGCGACCTGATCGAGGTGTACAAGATTATGAGGGACTTGGACAGAAGTGGATAGGGAGTTAGTTGAAGGGTCAGTCACAAGGGGCATAAGTTCAAGGTGAGGGGCAGGAGGTTTACAGGGGATGTGAGGAAAACTTTTTTTACCCAGAGGCTGGTGACGGTCTGGAATGCGCTGCCTGGGAGGGTGCGTCCAGTGAGAGCTACAGGAAGGCTGTTGACTATAATCGGCCATGCAAGGCTTTGTTCCATGTTTAAATATACAGAGGAGTGGAGACATTGTTATATCGGTCACTCAGAGCTGAACAGAAACCCGTCTCTTTAAATCCAGATACAGGGGAGAGGCTGGAATGAAATCTGTCCCTTTTAACCTGCACAAAAGCAGAAGGCTCAGATTCAGAGGCTGCAAGAGTCCATTCAGCCCATCGTGCCCCTGCCATCTCTTTGAAAGGACTCTCTGATTCATCCAACTGCTCTGCTCTTTCCCCATAGCCCTGCAAATTCTTCCCTTTCAAAAGTATTTACCATTTGGAAAGATATTATTGAATCTGCTTTCAGGCAGATCAGAACAACTTGCTGTGTCAAAAAAATAAAATCTCATTTCCCCCTCTGGCTCCTTTGCCAATTACCTTAGAGGGACTCACTTTCTGTTAAAGAGCCTGCCAACCCCTCTCACCCACTTTCCCTGAAGTGCATAAATCTAATCATGAAAAGTCCAGAAGAATCAAATATTTTTACTGATAAAAGTTTATTAATGAAGCAGAACATGGTTAAAAAAACAGAAAATCACTTGAGGATCAAAGACAACCAGAGAAAAAGGATGTGCACAATGTTCTGGACCCAAATGGTTTCTCTTTACTTTATCTGTCCCCTGTTCGCTGCCCTCTTTGTGGAACACCTCCGCTCAGCCCACAAGCATGACCCTGACCTTCCAGTTGCTGCCATTATAATTCACCACCTTGCTTCATGTTCACATTTCTGTCCTCGGCCTGCTACAATGTTCCCGAGAAGCCCAACACAAGCTGGACGAACAGCACCTCATCCTTCGATAAGGCACTTTACAGCCTCCTGGACTCAACACTGAGTTCAACAACTTCAGACCATAAGCTCTGTTCTCTGTTTTGATTTTTTTTTTGCCAAGTGCCAGTCTGCATTTTCATTTCAGGTTTTTGCTTTCAGACAGAGCTGTCCTTTATTCTGCAATTAATACTTAATCTGGACCAATGCTTTGTTTCTTTACTACAACTATTACCTCTCCCTTTGCCTTTTGTTCCATGACATTTTTGTTATTTAATTTCACCTGCCCTCTAACCAATCCCTGACTTTCCCTTTTGTTCTACCTGACCCTCCCCCTTTCTCAACAGCATCAAACCCATCACATTTCTCCCTCTCTGAAATTCTGAGGAAGAGTCATATTGGACTCAAAACGTTAATTCTGTTTCTCTCACCAAAGATGCTGCCAGACCTGCTGAGTTTTTCCTGCACACTCTGTATTTATTTTAGATCTACCTGAAGTGGTAAGGAAAAACGACTTATTATCCAGAATAAAACAAATCTATTTTCATCAGCTTTTGCGGATCGTTTCAGTGGAAATGTGCACTCCCAGGCTCAAACAGCCTCAGCCACTGGAAGCAAAGTTGTGAGACCGGCCAGTCCAGCAGAAAGAAACCCTCCAACCCTCCCACTTCACCAAGTGTCAGAATGAACATGGTTCAGTCCTGGATGTGATTAACAGCAGCAATAACAGCAGAATCCAATTCCTGTAATCACTTGTGAACTTGGTGTCGCTGCAGGTGGGATGACTGAGTGAATCCCTTCCCACACTCAGAGCAGGTGAATGGCCTCTCCCCGGTGTGAATACGCTTGTGTTTTCGGAGATCAGATGAATGACTGAATCGCCTCCCACACTCAGAACAGAAGAATGGTCTCTCCCCGGTGTGAACTCGTTTGTGTGTCTGCAGGTGGGATGAATGAGTGAATCCTTTCCCACACTCGGAGCAGGTGAATGGTCTCTCCCCAGTGTGAACTCTCTGGTGTCCCTGCAGGTGGGATAACTGAATAAAGCTCTTGCCACACTCAGAGCAGGTGAACGGCCTCTCCCCGGTGTGAACTCGCTTGTGTGTTTGCAGGTTGGATGAATCAGTGAATCCCTTCCCACACTCAGAGCAGGTGAACGGCCTCTCCCCGGTGTGAAGTCGCTGGTGTGACTCCAAGGACGATAACCGACTGAATCCCTTCCCACAAACAGAGCAGATGAACGGTCTCTCCCCACTGTGACTGCGCCAATGAATTTCCAGGTGAGATGGGTATTTGAATCCCTTCCCACAGTCCCCACATTTCCATGGTTTCTCCATGGTGTGGGTGTCCGCGTGTCTCAGTGATCAGCTGAAGCCTCGTCCTCACAGAACACATGCACGGTCTCGCTGCACTGTGAATGGTGTGGTATTTTTTCAGGCTGTGTCACTGGTTAAAGCTCTTTTCACAGTCAGCGCACTGGAAACACTCTCACTCGGGCATGTGTGTCACACTGATATTTAAAATCTCTTGAAGCAAACAAAAAAGACAAACAATTCTCCTTCCAGATTGAAAGGCCTGTGATAGGTCCCATGAATCGAGTGACTGCGTCAGATCTTGATGTGATGTTTGGTTTGAGATTTCTGTCTGCAAATCCTTCCCTTCTAATATCCTGTAAAAGGAGATTACAAAAGTCATCGCTGCCAGTACAGGATAGAAATTCAGAACAGACAATTCTAATTTCTATGGTGCACTCGTTCCTCAAAAACTGTACATCTCCATCCCACACACTCCCTCTCAATTCTCACAACGCAGTATCTAATATACACCCAATAGTACTGCATTAAAATGTGTGCAATACACATAACTCATTTACATGATTAGAGATACATGGAGCTGTGAGGGAAAAAAATCTAGTGATGATGCCCTGGAACTCACTGCCTATAAGGGTGGTGGAAGCAGAGAGAGTCATTGATTTCTGAATGAAATTGAAGGGAATAAACTTGCAGGGGAACGGGGATATCGAGAGGGAATGGGACTGACTGAATTGCTAGACAGAGAGTTGACACCTACTCGAGTTACTAAATGGACTCCTTCTGTGTCATAATGACTCTATGACTGGCATTATATAACGTAGTTACAGTACTATATAACAAAACTAGAAATAATAATACACACACATTATTACAGAACCATTGATAATATAGCTAATATGTATAATATAACAATACTAGGTATATCTTTGTCCTATATTAATTCACTGTCCCCTGAAATGTCAGCCATGTCCTGGGGAAATCAGCCCTTGAATTGTGAACATTAGGAAAGAGACCATCCTTTTAGCCAGACAAATAAATGTGTCAAGCTGAGGGAGCAAAGGATGTCAATGTCTTTAAGAGACAGGGAGAGAGACCTGGGCCTTTCCAGAGTCTGCACCCTCCCTGGATTCACTTCCTTTCCCTTCAGTTCCTACAAGTGAACAATTTTCCGCCAGAATGAGAAAAGAAATGGAAAGGGGGAGAAAAGAAAGTGTTTTACTCACAGATGTTGGACACAGGAAGAAGTTTTAGTCTGTGTGAAGCTTAATCTTTAGTTACACAAAGCCCGCGCTCTGATTGGCTGGTCGACCAGAGTCCTTCCGGTCCTTCATCTCTCCCCATTGGTCAATCTCCCACCTGAAGTTAATGGGACAGCGGAAGCTTTCGTTTGACACCCATGATACTTGAGCGATTAGCCAATGGAAAACGCCATTGTTTGCCCTCTCCCTCGGACATGCGCAGTCCCAGGCTGCCCGCCTACGAGGCGGATAAGGCGGTTCCCCAGCTTTGGCGAGTGCGGGAGCTGTGGTCGCAATTAGTCATCCGGAGTCCAGTCTCCAAACCCCTGGACTGTGATGGAAAGTGGGGGTGGGGGGCGAAGTGACCCCGCCCTGACACCAAGTACATGTGGGTAATCACTGATATAAAAACAAAAAATGTGGATGCTGGAAATCCAAAACAAAAACAGAATTACCTGGTAAAACTCAGCAGGTCTGGCAGCATCGGCGGATGCCAGACCTGTTGAGTTTTTCCAGGTAATTCTGTTTTTGTTTTAGTCACTGATTTGATTGTCACGCTCCCTTTGCAAAAGTTTGCTAACTTCAGGTGTAATTGTTTAGACGCCTGGGTGACATATTGGGGAGGGCAATAGGTGAGTGTGAAACTGAACCCCAGAGTCAGCACCTTCAGGGGAGGAGAATTGGGGAAAAAGCAGGAGGAGGATAGTCGGAATTAGTGTTTCAATCAATGGGGAGGGGGGCTTGCATTGGGGGAGTGGCAGGTATTTATAATTTGAAGGGGGAGAAATATGTTTTCTGATAATTCGAATTGTTACTTCTGAATTTCTATCCTGTATTGACAGTGATGACATGATAACGTCAATCCTGTTGCACCCATTCATAATCTTGAAGTCCTTTATCAGGTCAACCCTCAGCCTTGGCTTCCCAAGCCTGGTCACTCTTTCCTGTAATTTAAACACTCTTAGTTCTGGTATCAGCCTTGTGAATCTTTCTTGCACCTTGACGACCTCTGTCAGTTTAAAAGGGGTGTATCATTAAAATTTAATCTCAGTTTAATTTGGTTGCAGGCACCTAATTACTCGATTCCAAATTGACCCTCTAAGATACTTTAGTTCAAAGGAGACTTAAGCATCAGGCAAGACCAGACTCTGAAGTAGCAAATAATATTAATATTTATTTAAAAGAAAAAGGTTTACTTACAAATTACACGAGCGACTTTCCCCACCTCAATTGGGTGACCACCCCAGGTATGAGTGTGAACCTTCCTCAGGTTTCTGAACCAATTTCCCACAATCCTGCCCCAAAGGTCCCTCAGTTCCTCTGTGAATAGAGTCCAACTCACAAACCCAAGATGGTTCTTAGAAACTTTTAACGCCTGAATTAATATTAACTCATCTCGAATCCGGCCTGTGACAATTAGTCATTGTTACTATTGGGTTAGTTTTATTTGGATTTAATCCTTTCCGTACATTGTTCCATGGAGCAGAACAATTGGGCTGTTCAGAATTTTTCTTTTAATCTGAGTTGAGACAATGTTACTGAGCGAGATGGGAGGATTACACTGTGAATTCTAGCCCCACATCCTCATAGGTCCTAGTTCAAATGTTTAATTCACCCACAAAACAGGTCAACTGTTACCCTTTGATACTGTTATTCCCAGGCAAAAAAATATCTAACCAGGCTTCTTTCCACTCTTGGAATTTGAATAAATGTTTCCTTTTCCCACCTATTTTTAAATTTATTTCAATCTATTGTTTCATCTCCATCTTTTAGCCCATTTGGATCCCTTCCCCCACCCCACCCCCATTAGGGCCATCTGCCACTAGATTGTCCTGCTTGCTACCCTTAATGTCCCCATTAGCACATCCTTTAGATAATATCACCACCATCAACACCAACACTCCTTTGTCCTTTTGCCTATGACATCTTTGGCAGTCTCTTCTTGGCCTCCACCTATCACTGGCCCCTTATCGAGCTCTACCTGTCCCACCTCCCTCTACCAACTTATATTTCATCTCACTTCTATATTTCTTAGTTCTGATGAAGGGTCATTCGGACTCAAAACGTCAACTATATCCCTCTTCGCAGATTCTGTCAGACCTGCTGAGATTTTCCAGGTGTTTTTGTTTTTGTTGAGACAAATTATCCTCATGGGACATTTTTGAGGCAGGTTTAAGACAAAGGTGGGGCAAAGAGCGGGAAAGACAGAGTATTTTTTGCAGCCTGATTCTAGGGCACACACACACACACACTCAGACTGAGGGTTCTAAAGGACTAAGATGTTCAAAGAATACTTCTCTTAGACCAGGTATTTTTAACCAATCAGCAACAGTCTTTAGCCTGGCAACAGTGGTTCTTTGTTAAATTAGATATACAAAGTATCTCTTCCCTCTCCAGATGTTCCTGCTGGACATCTCAATTTACCCGTGGTTTATTGAAGAATGGCATTTTCTCAGCCCAGAATTAATATGGCAGATTTTAAAAATAACTCAGGAGGGAGAACGTCCAAAATTCAATGTTCTTCAAATTGTCCAAAAACCAGTTCCTCACAACAAGATCATGAATGGTTTACATCGAGTAAATAAAGAGAAACTGTTTCCACTGACCAGAGGACACAGATGGAAGTTAATTGACATAAAAGCCAGAGAGGAAATGAGGAAGATAAATCTTTGCACAGTGAGGTGTTGTGATCTGGAATGCACTACCTGAAAGGCTGGTGGAAGCAGATTCAACAAAGGGAATTAGATAAATCCTGGAAGGGGACTAGTTTGCAGGGCTCAGGGGGAAAGGGCAGGATAGTGTGGCTAATTGAGTGGCTCTGTCAAAGAGCCAGCACAGGCATGATGGACCAAATAGCCTCCTTCTGTGCTGTGAAATTCTGTGATGACAGATAAAAAAATGTCTGTAACATGTATAGTGACGTCAATAATATCTGGAATTCTCTTTGTGACATTTCAGAATTTTATCCCTATCCTTCCAGTTTAGTTTCAGACAAAGAGAACAAAAGCAAATCACTTTCAGTACATTGAGCAGCCCTGATGTCTATTCTCAGCCAGCATTACACAGGGGGACAAGGGCTGGATTCTCAGACCAGCAAGTCAAGGCCCCCTCTTTGAATGGCCACTTCCCACAATGGATTCAGTGGCCTCTGAAGGGAAGCAGCCTCGGTCCACACTGGGAGTTCCTGCTTCCCAGTTGGTTGGCTCGTGCTGGCTCGTGCTCCTGATGTACATGGCATTGGTGAGACCACATCTAGAGTATTGTGTCATGTTCTGGTCACCTTATATCAGAAAGGGTAAATACTTAAGCTGTTCAGAGGAAGTTCACTCAACTGATACCTGGGATGGGTGGGTTATCTGAGGAGGTAAGGTTGGACAGGCTGGGCCTGTATCCACTGCCGTTTAGAAGAATGGGAGGTGAGCTTATTGAAATCTCCAAGATCCTGAGGGGACTTGACAGGGTGGATGCTGAAAGGAAGTTTTTTGGGAGAGACTAGAACAAGGGGACATTGTTTAAAAATAAGGGTCTCCCATTTGAGATGGAGATGAGAAGAATTGTTTTCTCTCAGAGGGTCATGTGTCTTTGGAACTCTCCTCCCCAGACAGCGGTGGAGGCAGGGTCAATGAATATTTTTTAAGGCAGAGGTAGATAGATTCTTGACTAACAAGGGAGTCAAAGGTTATCGGGGAGAGGCAGAATGTGGAGTTGAGGCCACAATCAGATCAGCCATGATCTTAGTGAATGGTGGAGGAGACTCGAGGAGCCGAATGGCCCACTCCTGCTCCTAATTCATATGCTCGTATGGATGATCTGCCTGTAAGGATAGGAGCTTGTCAGTTTAAAAGGAAACTTGCATTTATATAGCGCCTTTCACCACCTCAGGGCATTCTCAGTGTTTCACTGCCGATGAAACACTATCTGAAGTATGTTACTGTAGGAATCATGGCAGCCAATTTGTGCACAGCAAGATTCCATAGACAGTAATGTGATGATGACCAGATCACCTGTTTTTACTGCTGTTGATTGAGGGATAAATATCGGGTCCCAGGACACTGGGGGTGAACTCCTCCCCTTCCTGCTCTCCTTCCAGTTGTGACCATTAAACTTGTACATCCACATGAGAGGGCAGGCGGGGCCCTCGGGTTAATTCTCAAACGAAAGATGGTCCCTCCGACAGGACGGCTCTCCCTCAGTACTGGCACTGGGAGTGTGGGTGCTGGATTATGGGGGCTCGAGTCTCTGGAGTGGGGATTCGAACCCCCCACCTCCTGACTCAGAGGCGAGAGTGCTACCCACCGTCATGCTGTGTTGAATAGAATCAGCAAGCTGGTGTTCTAGAATCATGGAATGGTTCCAACACTGAAGGAGGCCATTCAGCCCATTGTGTCTGTGCCAGCTCTCTGCAAGAGCAACTCACCCAGAGCCACTCCCCCCACCTTTGCCCTGTAACCCTGCCAATTTCTGCTCTTCAAATAATGATCCAATTCCATATTGAAAACCATGACTCAATCTGCCTCCAAGTCCCTTCATTCCTGGTGCCATTCTCGTAAATCTCCTCTGCACCCTCTCTAAGAACTTCACATGTTTCCTAAAATGTGGGGCCCAGATATTGGGTTCCATTCTAGAAGGATAGAATTGAAAAGAAGGGAGGTTATGTTCAACTTGTTTTGAACCATGGTTAGACTACACCGGGAGACACCGGGAGATGTCAACATCTGTGATCTCCATTTAGAAAAAGGAAATAGAGGCACTGGAGAAGGGGCAACAAAGATTCACAAGATTAATACCAGAACTGACAGCATTTAATCCTCAGGAAAAGCTGGGGCTGCTTTTCTTTAGAAAAGAGAAGACTGAAGGGTGACCTGATGGAAGTCTTTAAGATTATGAAGGAGGTCAATAATCCAACAGGGATTTCATGAGAAACCTCTTTACCCAGCGAGTGTTGAGAATGTGGAACTCACTACCACAGGTTGAGGTGAATAGCATGAATACATTTAAGGGAAAGCTAGATACATACATAAGGGAGAAATGAATAGAAGGATATGCTGATGGGGGAGATGAAGAGGGTTGGGTGGAGGCTCATGTGGAGCATAAATACTGACAGAGACCAATTGAGCCAACTGGCCTGGCCCTGTGCTGTAGACTCAATGGAAAGAAGACAAATGTATTTATTTTAGATCTGCCAGTAGTGGTTGGAAAAACACAATTTACTGTCCAGGATAAAACAAATGTCCCTCGTCAGCTTTTGTGGATCATTCCAGTGGAAATGTGCACTCCCAGACTGTAAGGATCGCAATCAGGACTGTCAATGTGTCAAGAGAAATCTGAACCCAGTAATGAACTGAAAGAACTACACCACAAGATTCCATGCCTGACACAAACTTTAATGAAGATTAAAAAGAAGAAACTAAGCACGACTAACCTAACACTATATTGTGTAATTACTTCAGTTGTAAAGTCCGTTTTACATTTTAGTTCCACCCAAGAGTTCCCTATGAGATCCTGAAGGTTTATTTACCTTTCATGGGATGAACCTAAAAATATGCCACAGTCCTCTGGAATTCACTTTGATTTCTCCTCAGTGTTCCAGCTACTCTTTGAGGTCCAAGCAATTGACCCTCCAACCTTTCTTTAAGGCCTCATGACTGTGGGTTCCTCTGCTCTGACTTTGGACAGTCTGACTGCTTTTACCAGCCTGCGCCCACAGCTTCTTCACTGCTCTTTCCAAGCTAAATGTTCAAGCTGACTGCTTTCTGCTACACGACGGGAATGTGGAACTTGAAACACAAACAGATCAGCCATGACCATATTGAAAGGCAAAGCAAGCTCGAGGAGCTGGGTGGCCGACTTCTGCTCCGATTTCATACCCCCGGAAGACTTTCACCAGGAGGGTCACTGTAGTTTTCCTCCTCTAGCTCCAAGCTAGGCAGATCTTTCAGCTTCTTTTCCACTCAAAAACTCCAAATTAGCGGCAAACTACGCAACCAATTTTGTAACTGCTTTCTGTGAGAAACACCCAGATAAATTCAACAAGAGTCTGATGTGGGCAAATATGGAATCGTTCATTTTGGCAGGAAGGATTTTACCTAAAATGGTGAGAGATTGCAGAGCTCTAAGATTCAGAGGGATCTGGGTGTCCTAGTACATGAATCACAAAAGGTTAGACTGCAGGTACAACAGGTCATGGGAAAGCTAATAGAATGTTATTATTTATTGTGAAGGGAATTGAATACAAAATTAGGGAGGTTATGCTTCAGTTGTACAAGGCATTGGTGAGAACACATCTGGAGTACTGTGCACAGTGCTGGTCTCCTTATTTAAAGAAAGGTGTAAATGCATGAGAAGCAGTTCAGAGAAGGTTTACTCGGCTAATACCAGAAATGAGTGGGTTGTCTTTTCAGTAAAGGCTGGACAAGCTGGGCTTGTATCCACTGGAGTTTAGAAGAGTAAGAAGCGGCTTACTTGAAATATTTAAGATCCTGAGGGGTCTTGACAGGGTGGATGTGGAAAGGATGTTTCCTCTTTTGGGAGAATCTAGTACTAGATTACTCAATTAAGACAGAGATGAGGAGAAATGTTTTCTCTGAGAGAGTTGAGAGTCTTTGGAACACTCTTCCTCAAAAGCTGGTGGAGGCAGAGTCTTTGAATATTTTAAGGCAGAGAGAGATAAATTCTTGATGAACAAGGGGGAAAACTTATCGGGGATAGGCAGGAGCATGGCGTTGAGGTTCCATTCAGATCAGCCATGATCTTATTGAATAGTGGAGCAGGCTTAAGGGGCTGAATGACCTACTCCTGCTCCAAATTCTTATGTTCGTATATGTTCATAAGATCCTTCTAAACCCCACAGTCCATCTCCATGGCAACATGGCATTCTTTGGGAATTTCCAAACAGAAATTAAAGGTTTTACCTGAAAAACACCCTTTGCTTCGGTGATGCAGACAAGATTTGAAACTATATTCTCTTAACAAAGCTCAAAAAACATCAGCAGCGTGGAAGGAAAGTAGTGAGACCGGCCAGTCCAACAGAAAGAAACCCTCCAACCCTCCCACTTCGCCAACTGTCAGAATGAACATGGTTCAGTCCTGGATGTGATTAACACCAGCAATAACAACAGAATCCAGCCCCTCGAATCACTTGTGAACTCGCTGGTGCTTCCTCAGGCTGGATGAGTCACTGAATCCCTTCCCACACTCAGAGTAGGTGAACGACCTATCCCCGTGTGAACTCGCTGATGTGTCCACAGGTGGGATGACCTTTTAAACTTCTTTGCACAGTGAGAACAGGTGAACGGTCTCTCCTCAGTGTGAATACGCTGGTGGACCATGAGATCATAGGGTTTTTAAAGCCACCACCACAATCAGAGCATTTAAAAGGTCTCTCATTGGTGTGAGTGCTCTGGTGTCTCAGCAGGCTGGATGGCTAAGTGAATCCCTTCCCACAGGCAGACCAGGTGAACAGCCTCTCCCCGGTGTGAACTCACTGGTGTATCTGCAGGTTGGATGATGTTCGAAATCTTTTTGCACAGTGAGAGCAGCTGAACGGCCTCTTCTCAGTGTGAATACGCCGGTGGAACATCAGGTCTGCAGTGCTTTTAAAGCACTCATAGCATTGCAAGGGCTGCTCATTGGTGTGACTGCCCTGGTGTCTGAGCAGGTTGGATGACTGAGTGAATCCCTTTCCACACACAGAGCAGGTAAACGGTCTTTACTCAGTGTGAATTCGCTGGTGTCTCCGCAGGTTGGATGAATTACTGAATCCCTCCCCACACTGAGAGCAAGTGAACGGTTTCTCTCCAGAATGAACTCGCTGATGTGACTGCAGGTGGGATAACTGAGTGAATCCCTTCCCACAATCAGGGCAGGTGAAACGCCTTTCTCTGGTGTGAACTCGCTGGTACATCAGCAGGTTGGATGAATCACTGAATCCCTTCCCACACTCGAAGCAGGAGAATGGCCTCTCCCCCGTGTGAAGTCGCTGGTGTGTCATCATATGGGATGAACTACCGAATCCCTTCCCACACACGGAGCAGGTGAACGGCCTCTCCCCAGTGTGAACTCGTTGGTGTGTCAGCAGTGAGGATGAATGATTGAATCCTTTCCCACACACAGAACAGGTGAATGGCCTCTCCCCGCTGTGTCTGCGTCCATGAATCTCCAGTTCAGATAGGGATTTGAATCCCATCCTACAGTCCCCACATTTCCAAGGTTTCTCCATGGTGCGGTTGGCCACTTGTCGTTCCAGGTTCAATGATCAGTTGAAGCCTCATCCACGCACAGAACACATCTACAGTCTCTCCCGGTTGTGAATGGTGTGATGTTTTTTCAGGCTGTGTAACTGGTTGAAGCTCTTTCCACAGTTAGTGCACTGGAACACTCCCTCACTCGGGTGTGTGTGTGTCTCAGTACTTTTATGGTCACACAGATGTTTTAAATCTCTTCAAAAAGATAGAACAGACAAGCATTTCTCCTTCTAGAGTCAAAGGCTGGCGATATTCAGGTACCATGAATCAAGTGACTGTGTCAGGTCTAAACGTGATGCTTGGTTTGAGATTTCTGCCTGCAAATTTTCCCTTTCTAATATCCTGTAAAAGAAGTTTGCAAAAGTCATCACTGTCAGTACAGGATAGATATCCAGAACAGACAATTCTAGTTCCTATGAAACATTCTTTCCCCTTTCATTCCCCCAAAGTTGTAAATCTCTGTCCTACACACTCTCCATCCATTCTCACCCTGCTGTACCTAATATACACCCAACAGTATTGCGTTAAAAATGTGTGTAATACAGGGTACTCTATTACACGATTGGAGACACATGGGGCTGTGAGGGAGAACTTCATTTTGGCAGCAAGTGGTGCTGACCTTGGACCCACTGCCTACGAGGGTGGTGGAACTGGAGATGGTCAATGACTTCAAAATGAAATTCGATGATCACTTGAAGGAAATAAACTTGCAGGGAAACGAGGATATAGAGTCCCTACACACCCGAGTGAGGGAGTGTTCCAGTGCACTAACTGTGGAAAGAGCTTCAACCAGTTACACAGCCTGAAAAAACATCACACCATTCACAACCGGGAGAGACTGTAGAGACTGCATGGGAGTAACTGGATTGCTCTACAGAGAGTCGGCGTGGCCTTGAGTTGCCGAATGGACTCCTCCTGTGCCTGCTCTCTGCTTCCTGTTAGCCAGCCAATCTGCTAACCATGCCAATTTGTTATCCCCTATACCATGAGCTTTTATGATCTGCAATAAACTGATGTGGCACTTTATCATATACCTTCTGGAAATCTAAGCACAGTACCTCCACCAGTTCCCCTGTATCCACAGCACATGTTACTTTCTCAAAGAATTCCAGTAAGTTGGTTAAACATAATTTACTTTCACCAAACCATGTTGGCTCTTCCCGATGACCTTGAGCTTATTCAAGTGCCCTGCTATAACTTCTTTAAGAATAGCTTCTAACCTTTACACTAGGACATATGTTAAGCTAAATGGCCTGTAGTTTCCCACTTTGTCTCCCTCCCTTTTTGAATAATGGAGCTACATTTCCTATCTTCCGATCTAATGGGACCTTCCCCGAATCTAGGGAGTTTAGGAAAATTAAAACCAATGCAGAAACTATCTCACTAAACACTTCTTTTAAGACCCGAGGATGAAGTCCATTAGGACCCGGGCTCTTGTCAGCCTGCAGCTTCAACAATTTACTCAGTAACACTTGGAATTGTCCTGACTTCCTTCTCCATTTACTGGTTTGTAGCTGCTTCTGGGATGTTATTTGTATCCTCTATAGTGAAAACTGATGCAAAATACCTGTTCAATTCATCTGCCATCTCCTTGTTTTCCATTATCAATTCCCCAGACTCACTCTCATGGGAACAACGCTCACTTCGTCAACTCTTTTCTTTTATAAATATTTATTTAAAAAACTCGTGCTCCCTGGTTTTATATTTCTGACTGGCATTCCCTCATAGTCTAATTTTTGCCTCCTTAGTAGTCTTTTAATGTCAATGTCTTTAAGAGAGAGAGAGACCCGGGCCAACCTTTCCAGAGTCTGCATCCTCCCTGGATTCACTTCCTTTCCCTTCAGTTCCTGCAAATCACCAATTTGCCCCCAGAATGAGAAAAGAAATGGAAAGGGGGAGAAAAAAAAGTGTTTTACTCACAGATGTTGGACACAGGAGGAAGTTTTAGTCTGTGTGAAGCTCAATCTTCATTCACACAAAGTCCGTGCTATAATTGGCTGGAGGACCAGTGTCCTTCCGGTCCTCCAATTCTTCCCAGAGATAAAAACATAAAACTGCAGATGCTGGAAATCCAAAACAAAAAATAATAAAAACCTGGAAAAACTCAGCAGGTCTGGCAGCATCAGCGGAGAAAAGTACAGTTGACGTTTCGAGTCCTCATGACCCTTCAACAGAACTAAGTAAAAATAGGAGAGGGGTGAAATATAAGCTGGTTTAAGGGGGGAGAGGGGAGAGAGAGAAGGGGGTGGTTGTTGGGACAAGCAAGCAATGATAGGAGGAGATAACCAAAAGATGTCACAGACAAAAGAACAAGGAGGTGTTGAACGTGGTGATATTATCTAAAAGAATGTGCTAATTAAGAATGGATAGCAGGACAAGCAAGGTACAGATAGCTCTAGTGGGGGTAGAGTGAAATAAGACTAAAAGGGCATAAAAGGTAGAGATAAATGATCGGTGGAATACATTAAAAATAATGGAAATAGGTGGGAAAAGAAAAGTCTATATAAATTATTGGAAAAAACAAAAAGGAGGGGGAAGAAACGGAAAGGGGGTGGGGATGGAGGAGAGAGTTTAAGATCTAAAATTGTTGAACTCAATATTCAGTCCGGAAGGCTGTAAAGTGCCTAGTCGGAAGATGAGGTGCTGTTCCTCCAGTTTGCGTTGAGCTTCACTTGAACAATGCAGCGAGCCAAGGACAGACATGTGGGCAAGAGAGCAGGGTGGAGTGTTAAAATGGCAGGGAGGTCAGGGTGATGCTTGCGGACAGACCAAAGGTGTTCTGCAAAGCGGTCACCCAGTCTGCGTTTGGTCTCTCCAATGTAGAGGAAACCGCATTGGGAGCAACGAATGCAGTAGAATAAGTTGAGGGAAGTGCAAGTGAAATGCTGCTTCACTTGAAAGGAGTGTTTGGGCCCTTGGGCGGTGAGGAGAGAGGAAGTGAAGGGGCAGGTGTTGCATATCTTGCATTCGCATGGGGAGGTGCCATAGGAGGGGTTTGAGGAGTAGGGTGTGATGGAGGAGTGGACCAGGGTGTCACGGAGGGAACAATCCCTACGGATTAACTCGGCTCCCAGCTTAGCACCTCTTTGAGGCAACTGTCCAAATTGATTCTTCATGTATCAAACATCCAGCAATATTACCACAAGCACACACTGTTGCTCTAAGGGAGGTATTTCACAGCTTCTTTCTCCCTCTCCCTCGACAATGGAATTTCAAGACTTCTAATACAACCTTGCACTCTGGAACGCAAGCACTTCTTTGGGGTGACCAGAGGCTGCTTCTTCACAAGTCTGTTTTACACAGTCAAGATCTCACATGGCCACTCCCCATACAGCTTCCCATCTTTCTGTTAATATATTTCCTCCCTTTTGATCTGTAAATCCCATTGTTTCACCCTTTCTTTGGAAGTTACTTTTGCCAAAATATAAAAATCTTTCATGTTGTCCTTATTGGCCAGCACTTTCGGGAAAAAATAAACTTAATAACTTTGCGTTACTTATCTTGCCAGTTGGAAAACATCTCATGATGTCCCTTTGAAGATCAAACAACCTCTCAACTCATCTCTAAATACAAATTCCATTCACACTGTATTTGCTGGGACTTCATCCTAGCTTACCCATCTCCATTTCAAATGCCTGTTTTACACCTAACCCCTTTGATGATTTAAACCTTGCAGTCTGACTTCTGCAGTTTGATGAAATTAGCCACACATACAGCCCCTATAAACCTACTTTAAAGCATCCCACAGTAAAATTAGGAAAAAAAGATATTCCCTTTACACCGTAACCTTGCACATTCTTTCTTTTCAGATAGCAATCTAATTCCCTTTTGAACACATTGATTGAATCTGCCTCCACCACCCTCTCAGGAAGTTCGTTCCAGACTCCAAACACCCTCTGGGTGAACAAGTTTCTCCTCACATCACAGTTTACTCCTTTTGCCAATTGTTTTGAATCAGTGCCCTCCAGTTCTTGTGTTTTCTTGAGTGGTAACAGTTTCTCACTATTTACCCTGTTCATACCCCTCTGGATCTTGAATATCTCAATCAAGTCTCCTCTCAGCCTTCTTTTCTCCAAGGAAAACAGTCCCAACCTCTCCAGTCTATCCTCACAGATACAGTTCATTATCCCTGGAATCATTCTTGTGAATCTCCTCTGTACTCTCTCCAATGCCTTCACCTCCTTCCTCAAGTATGGTGCCCAAAACTGGATGCAGTATTCCAGATGAGGCCTTACTCGTGTCTTATAGTGTCTGCTTACTCTTGTACTCAATGCCTCTCTTAATAAAGCCTAAGATATGATAGGCTTTATCAACTGCGCCCTCAACATGCCCTATCTTCAATGACGTATGTACATATACACTGAAGTCCCTCTGTTCCTGCACCTTCTTTAGAGTTTCCGCCTTTATTTTATACTGTCTCTCCCTATCCTTCCTGCCAAAATAAATCACCTCACTGTTCTCTGCATTGAACTTCATCTACCATATCTGCCCAATCCACTAACATGTCTATGTCCTCTTGAAGTTCGAGACTATCCTCTTCACAGTTGACAATGTTTCCAATCTTCGTTTCATCTGCAATTCTTGTGAATCTTTGTGGCACCAGTCAGCCCTATTTCCCCGGTCTATCCCCATATCTCTGCACATTTATTTCCCTCGAGTGCCCGTCAAATTTCCTTTTGAAACTGTTCACTGTCTCTGCTTCACACCCCAACCCCCCGAAAGGCAGTGAATTTCAGGTCATAACCACTTGCTGTGTAAAAATATTCTTCCCCTCATCCCCCCTGCATCTCCTGTCCAAAACTTTAAATCTGTGTCCCTCTCATCCTTGTACCATCAGCTGATGGGAACAGCCTTTCTTTGTCCACCTTATCTAAACCTGTCATAATCTTGTACATCTCTACCAAATCTCCCCTCAACCTCCTTTGCTCCAAGGAGAACAACCCCAGCTTCTCCAACCTAACCTTGTGGTTAAAATCCCTCATCCCTGGAACCATTCTGGTAAATCTCCTCTCCACCCTCTCAGGGACCCTCACATCCTTCCTAGTGTGGTGACCAGAACTGGTCTCAATACTCTAGTTGTGGCCTAACCAGAGTTTTATAAAGGTTCAGCATAACTTCCCTGCTTTTGTTCTCAATCCCTCTATTTTTGAAGCCCAAGATCCCATGTGCTTTGCTAATTCCTCTCTCACTCTGTCCTGCCACCTTCAATGATCTCTGCACATGAATCCCCAGGTCCCTCTGTCCCTGCTCACTCTTTAGAACTGTGCCATTAAGTCTATATTTCCTCTCCCTACCCCCTCTGCCAAATCACATCACCTCCCACTTATCTGTATGAAATTCCATCTGCCACTTCAAAGAATGTTAAGGGGAGATTTAAGAGTTAAACTAAACATACAGAGGAAAGGAGGCACTGCTTTCTTTAATATATCACCCACAATTGAAGATGATCCCCTCCCTCTCAATGCACACGAGGCTCATGGAGCACAGAAGGAGGCCATTCGGCCCATGCACCTGCTGACTCTTTGAAAGAGCTGTCGAATTAATCCCATCACCCTGCAATTTTCTTTTCCTTTCAAGAATCTGTCCTCTTCCCTTCTGAAAGATACAGTTGAATTTGCTTCCTGTGCATTTTCAGGCAGTGAATTCCAAATCACAACAACGCGCTGTGTTTTCTTTAACAATTCAGGATATTGTGTTGAACATCTTATTGGAAAGAAAGCTGCTCCAACACTGCAGCACTCCCTCAATGCAGGTTTTGATATTTGTCATGTCCCTAGACCCGACTTGACACCACAACCCTGAGGCTCAGAGGTGAGAGTGTGATTCACTGAGTCTCGACCGATGCTGTATACAATACAAAGGAAAGGGAAAGTTACCCTTTAAAACAAGTTACCCCCACTCTTTGCTTCCAGTGTCTAAATCTTATAATAAACCCCCCAGTATAAATAACAGGTGTTGGTTCAGAGCCACTAGTTTCCACTTCCCATCTGAGCCTCCAGCATCTTTCTGTCTCTCTATTGCTCGTGTCAATGACAGCCAGGCGATGGAGCTGAGGGCTGAATTTAGCTGAGAATAATGGGGCCTGCGCCCCAGTTGGGAAACTGCCATGGGCGTTGCACTGATAAAGAGACAGGAAGGTGCTGGAGGACTGACTGAGAAATGGGCCTCCAACCAATCAGGGCCCGGGATGGGGTGACCAGGGCTGATGGTGACCCGACCCCCAGGGTTCAGTGCCTCTGTGTCCAGGTTATAGAGCAGATGAAGAGAAACCATTTGGGTCCAGACCATTGTGCACAGCCTTTTACATTGGTTGTCTTTGATCCTCAAGTAATTTTCTGTTTCTTTTAACCATGTTCTGTTTCATTATTAAACTTTGATCAGTAAAAATATTTGATTTTTCTGGACTTTTCATGATTAGATTTCTGCACTTTAGGGAAAGTGGATGAGGGATTGGCAGGCTCTTTAACAGAAAGTGAGTCCCTCTAAGGTAATTGGCAAAGGAGCGAGAGCGGAAGATGAGATTTTATTTTTGACACAGCGATGTTAGAAAATGGGGTTCAGGGAGTCAATTAATCCTTTATCCCCTTTTCCCAAACTCTAAAATTGGTGACAGTGGATCAATAAAACATTTGGTCAATGAAGACCCAAACCACAATATCCCATCCTGTCACCTGTCAACCATCCTCACCCAGAGAGTAATCACAACACGAATAAAAACAGGCGAAGTGAAACAATCAAATTAAAAATAAATGCACAGCCAGTCATAGTTTTAATTCAGTGTTCACTTATTAACAAGAAAACCCAAAGTAGGGGGTCTCCCAGGATTCTTACAGTCCACAGCTTGAGGGGGAGGAGAACCCTCTCTCCGACCCCTCAATCAATTTCACCCATTATTTTCCAGTTCTGTTCTGGACCCACCTGGGGTAAGATCTACTTGATCTTTTCTACTGAAGGAGCGCTGTGAGTTCTTGGTTACTCAAGGTTACTCGGTTACATAAGGACATATGCTTTAAGCAACAGACCGGCCAGTCGAGCAGAAAGAAACCCTCTGACCCTCCCACTTCACCAACTGTCAGAATGAACATGGTTCAGTCCTGGGTGTGATTAACAGCAGAATCCAACCCTGTAATCACTTGTGAACTCGCTGGTGTCTCAGCAGGTGGCATGACTGAGTGAATCCTTTCCCACACTCAGAGCAGGTGAATGGCCTCTCCCCAGAGTGAAGTCGCTGGTGTGTCCGCAAGTTGGATGAATCATTGAATCCCTTCCCACACTCAGAGCAGGTGAATGGCCTCTCCGCAGTGTGAACTCGCTGGTGTCTCCGGAGGTTGGATGAATTAATGAATCCTGTTCCACACACGGAGCAGGTGAATGGCCTCTCCCCAGTGTGAACGAGCTGGTGAGTCAGCAGGTTTGGTAAGTGAGTGAATCCCTTCCCACATTCAGAACAGTTGAATGGCCTCTCCCCTGTGTGAACTCGCTGGTGTCTCTGCAGGATGGATGAATCACCGAATCCCTTCCCACATTCAGAGCAGGTGAATGGCCTCTCCCCAGTGTGAACTCGCCGGTGTCTCCACAGACTAGACGACGAACTAAACCTCTTTGCACAATGAGAACAACTGAATGGTCTCTCCTCAGTGTGAATGCGCTGGTGGAACATCAGTTCCCGAGTGCTTTTGAAGCCACTTCCACAATCAGAGCATTTAAAGGGTCTCTCACTGGTGTGAGTAACATGGTGTGTCAGCAGGCTGGATGACTGAGTGAATCGCTGCCCACATACGGTGCAGGTGAACGGCCTCTCCCCGGTGTGAATTCGCTCGTGTGTCAGCAGGGCGGATAAATCACTGAATCCCTTCCCACACACAGAGCAGATGAATGGCCTCTCCCCAGTATGACTGCGTCGATGAACCTCCAGCTTTGAAGGGAATCTGAATCCCTTCCCACAGTCCCCACATTTCCACGGTTTCTCCATGATGCAGGTGTTCTTGTATCTCTCCAGGCTCATTGATCAGTTGAAGCCTCATCCTCACACAGGACACATGTACAGTCTCTCATCACTGCGAATGCTTCAATGTTTTTTTCAACTGAGTAACTGGTTTAAGCTCTTTCCACAGTCAGTGCACTGGAATACTCTCACTCGTGCATGTATGTGTGTCTTCCCGCTGTTCTATTCACACTGATCATTAAAACATTTTGAAGTAGGCAGAACAAGGAAACATTTCTCCCTGATGATATTCGGGTCCCGATAAATGAAGCCACTCTGTCAGATTTTGACATGAAATTTGGTTTGAGACTTCAGTCTGCAAACCATCCCTTTCTCATATCCTGTAAAAGTAGTTTACAAATAGTGTTACTGTCAGTACAGGATAGAAATTCAGAACACACAAGTTTAGTTTCAGTGTATCATTCCTTCCTCTCTCATTCCCCCAGTGTCTATTCCGGACACACTCTCTCTCCTTTCTCACTCAGCGGTACAGAATATACACCCTTCCAATTCTCCAGAAGAAGCGATTCATGCTGTTTGACAGATCCATGGTCGTTCCTTCATGTCCTGGAGACAGACATGTAAATCTTGATGCAGAGTGTAAATATGGAGGGAGATGTGAGGACGAACTTTGTTTAGGAAGTGACTAGTCATGACCTGGAGCTCACTGCCTGGGCAGCTGGAGGTAGCAGAGGTGATCAATAATTTCAAATTGAAATTAGATGGGCACTTGAAGGAAATAAACTTGCAGGGGAACAGGGATATAGAGGGGGAATGGGACTGGCTGGATTGCTCTACAGAGAGTCGGCATGGACTGAAGTTCCCAAATGGACTCCTTCTATGTGGTAATGACTTCATGGCAGGAAATATATAACGTAGCTACAGTACTATATTACAAGATTACAAATAATATAAATGTACTTTATTACAGAACCATAAATATCTAATATGCACCATATAACATGAGGCATATCTCTGTCCTGTATTAATTTACTGTCCCCTTAAATGTCAGCCATTTCCTGAGGAAACCATCCCTTTAATTGGGAACATTAGGAAAGAGACCATCCTTTTAGCCAGAAAAATAAATGTGTGAAGCCGAGGGAGCAAAGGATGTCAATGTCTTTAAGAGAGAGAGAGAGAGAGACCTGGGCCAACATTTCCAGAGTCTGCACCCTCCCTGGATTCACTTCCTTTCCCTTCAGTTCCTGCAAGTCAACAATTTCGCCCCAGAATGAGAAAAGAAACGGAAAGGGGGAGAAAAGAAAGTGTTTTACTCACAGATGTTGGACACAAGGGTTTTAGTCTGTGTGAAGCTCAATCTTCATGCACACAAAGCCCGCGCTCTGATTGGCGGGAGGACCAGAATCCTTCCGGTCCTCCAACTCTTCCCATTGGTCAGCCCCTCAGCATGAGTGAAGGGGCGGGCTCTTCCCCACACATGCGCAGCTTTCCTTCTCCAGAGTTCGAGCGGTTGAAGGGTCATGAGGACTCGAAACGTCAAATCTTTTCTTCTCCGCCGATGCTGTCAGACCTGCTGAGTTTTTCCAGGTAATTCTGTTTTTGTTTTGGATTTCCAGCATCCGCAGTTTTTTGTTTTTATGGCTTCTCGCTCTGGCCGGAGCCGTCAGCCTGTTGCCTGAAAACCTTGGCATGAGGTGGTGGAGGGGGAGGGGGAACTGGAACAATGGGTGGGGGCGGGGCTTCCGCGCGCCTGGTCTGCAGATTGGAACCCGAGGACGTCACTGCGGAGCACAGTGATTCCTATTGGCTGATTCAGGCAGGGTTCCATTGTGGACATCACAATGCGGAAGTTGGACAATGAGCTTCAGACTAAAATGTCCTCCTCTGTCCAAAACAAAAACAGAATTACCTGGAAAAACTCAGCAGGTCTGGCAGCATCGGCGGAGAAGAAAAGAGTTGACGTTTCGAGTCCTCATGACCCTTCGACAGAACTTGAGTTCGAGTACAAGAAAGAGTTGAAATATAAGCTGGTTTAAGGTGTGTGTGGGGGGGCGGGGAGGGGGGCGGCGGGGGCGGAGAGAGCGAGAGAGAGAGAAGTGGAGGGGGTTGGTGTGGTTGTAGGGACAAACAAGCAGTGATAGAAGCAGATCATCAAAAGATATCAACAACAATAGAACACATAGGTGTTAAAGTTGGTGATATTTAAACGAATGTGCTAATTAAGAATGAATGGTAGGGCACTCAAGGTATAGCTCTAGTGGGGGTGGGGAGAGCATAAAAGATTTTAAAATATTTAAAAATAATGGAAATAGGTGGGAAAAGAAAAATCTATATAATTTATTGGGGAAAAAAAAGGAAAGGGGAAACAGAAAGGGGGTGGGGATGGGGGAGGGAGCGCAAGACCTAAAGTTGTTGAATTTAATATTCAGTCCGGAAGGCTGTAAAGTGCCTATTCGGAAGATGAGGTGTTGTTCCTCCAGTTTGCATTGGGCTTCACTGGAACAATGCAGCAAGCCAAGGACAGACATGTGGGCAAGAGAGCAGGGTGGAGTGTTAAAGTGGCAAGCAACAGGGAGGTTTGGGTCATTCTTGCGGACAGACCGCAGGTGTTCTGCAAAGCGGTCGCCCAGTTTACGTTTGGTCTCTCCAATGTAGAGGAGACCACATTGGGAGCAACGACTGCAGTAGACTAAGTTGGGGGAAATGCAAGTGAAATGCTGCTTCACTTGAAAGGAGTGTTTGGGCCCTTGGACGGTGAGGAGAGAGGAAGTGAAGGGGCAGGTGTTGCATCTTTTGCGTGGGCATGGGGTGGTGCCATAGGAGGGGGTTGAGGAGTAGGGGGTGATGGAGGAGTGCACCAGGGTGTCCCGGATGGAGCGATCCCTATGGAATGCCGATAGGGGGGGTGAAGGGAAGATGTGTTTGGTGGTGGCATCATGCTGGAGCTGGTGGAAATGGCGGAGGATGATCCTTTGAATGCAGAGGCTGGTGGGGTGATAAATGAGGACAAGGGGGTCCCTATCATGTTTCTGGGAGGGAGGAGAAGGCGTGAGGGCGGATGCGCGGGAGATGGGCCGGACACGGTTGAGGGCCCTGTCAACGACCGTGGGTGGAAAACCTCGGTTAAGGAAGAACGAGGACATGTCAGAGGAACTGTTTTTGAAGGTAGCATCATCGTTCCAGTGAAGCCCAACGCAAACTGGACGAACAACACCTCATCTTCCGAATAGGCACTTTACAGCATTCCGGACTGAATATTGAATTCAACAACTTTAGGTCTTGAGCTCCCTCCCCCATCACCACCCCCTTTCTGGTACCCCCTTCCTTTTTTTTTCCCAATAAATTATATAGATTTTTCTTTTCCCACCTATTTCCATTATTTTTAAATATTTTAAAATCTTTTATGCTCTCCCCACCCCCACTAGAGCTATACCTTGAGTGCCCTACCATCCATTCTTAATTAGCACATTCGTTTAGATAATATCACCAACTTTAACACCTATGTGTTCTTTTGTTCTATTGTTGTTGACATCTTTTGATGATCTGCTTCTATCACTGCTTGTTTGTCCCTACAACCACACCAACCCCCTCCACTTCTCTCTCTCTCTCTCTCCGCCCCCCCACCCCCCCCCACCCCCCCAACACCTTAAACCAGCTTATATTTCAACTCTCTTGTACTCGAACTCAAGTTCTGTCGAAGGGTCATGAGGACTCGAAACGTCAACTGTTTTCTTCTCCGCCAATGCTGCCAGACCTGCTGAGTTTTTCCAGGTAATTCTGTTTTTGTTTTGGATTTCCAGCATCCACAGTTTTTTTGTTTTTATCTCCTCTGTCCAACATCTATGAGGAAATCAATGTTTCCCCTTTGTATTTCTTTTCTCATTCTGGGGGGAAATTGGTGATTGCAGGAACTGAAGGGAAAGGAAGTGAATCCAGGAAGGGTGCAGACTCTGGAAAGGTTGGCCCAGGTCTCTCTCTCTTAAAGACATTGACATCCTTTGCTCCCTCAGATTGACACATTTATTCGTCTGGCTAAAAGGATGGTCTCTTTCCTCATGTTCACAATTAAAGGGGCGGTTTTCCTAGCAGATGGCTGACATTTAATGGGTCAGTAAATTAATATAGGACAGTGATATGTCTTGTGCCGTTACATGATGCATATATTATGTTTGTGTGGGACAGACAATGACAGTTTTTACAGAACGACAGAGGAAAGAATGCTCCACAGTAATCAGAAATGCCTGCTCTGAATTTCTAACCTGAATTGACAGTGATGCATTTTGTAAACTTCTTTTACAGGATATTAGAAGAGGAGAAATCTCAAACCAAATGTCATGTCAAGATCTGACAGAGTCAATCGATTCATCAGGACCTGAATATCATCGGTAATTGAATCTAGTAGGAGAAATGTTTGTCTGTTCTGTCTGCTTCAAAAGATTTGAAATGTCAGTATGACTGCAAAAGCACTGAGACACACACACCTGAGTGAGAGTGTTCCAGTGCACTGGCTGTGGAAAGAGCTTTACCCAGTGACACAACTTGAAAAATCATCGCACCTTTCACAGCAGGGAGAGACCATACACATGTTGTGTGTGTGGATGAGCCTTCAGCTTCAGCAGTTCAAGAAGGCAGCTCACCACCAAGCTCTGAAGGGCAATGAGAGATAGGCAATAAATGCTGGCCAAGGCAGCAACGCCCACATCCCATTAATGAATTTTTAAAAATTGTCAAACCTGGAGAGATACAAAGGGCACCCGCACCATGGCAAAACCATGGAAATGTGTGAACTGTGGGAAAGGATACAGATCCCCCTCTCAGCTGGAAATTCACCAACACAGTCACACCGGGGAGAGGCTATTCACCTGCTTAAGAGTGTGGGAAGGGATTCACTCATTCATCCTCCCTGCTGAGACACCAGATCATCCACACCGGGGAGAGGCCGTTCACCTGCTCTGAGTGTGGAAAGGCATTCAGTACTTCATTTGACCTGGTGACGCACCAACGAGTTCACACAGGGAAGAGGCCATTCACCTGATCTGAGTGTGGGAAGGATTCACTCAGTCATCTCACTTGCAGATACACCAGCAAGTTCACTCTGGGGGGGAGGCCAGTCAACTGCTCTGAGTGTGGGAAGGAATTCACTGGCTTGTCACACCTGCAGGTACACCAGCGAGTTGACACCGGGGACAAGCCCTTCACCTGCTCTGATTGTGGGAAGAGATTCACTCAGTTATGTAACCTGCAGACACACCAACGGGTCCACACGGGAGAAAGACCATTCGCCTGCTCTCAGTGTGGGAAGAGATTCATCAGTCATCCACCCTGCTGACACACCAGCGGGTTCACACTGGGGAGAGGCTGTTCACCTGCTTTGAGTGTGGAAATGCATTTGCTCATTCATCGCACCTGCTGAGACACCACCGAATTCACCTGCTCTGAGTGTGGGAAGGGATTCACTCGGTCAACCTACCTGCTGAGTCACCAGCGAGTTCACAAGTGATTGCGGGTGTTGCTCCTGTTAATCACATCCAGGACTGAACCATGTTCATTCCGACACTTGGTGAAGTGGGAGGATTGGAGGCTGTCTTTCTGTTGAACTGGACAGTCTCATGACTTTGCTTCCAGTGGGCTGATGCTCTTTGAGCCTGGGAGTGCACATTTCCACTGAAATGATCCACAAAAGCTGATAAAGTACATTTATTTTATCCTGGACAGTAAATAGTGTTTTTCTGACCACGACAGGTGGATCTAAAATAAATACATTTGTCTCTATTCCATTGAGTCTACAGCACAGGGCCAGGCCAGTTGGCTCAATTGGTCTCTGTCAGTATTTATGCTCCACATGAGCCTCCACCCACCCCTCTTCATCTCCCCCCATCAGCATATCCTTCTATTCCTTTCTCCCTCATGTATGTATCTAGCTTCGCTTTAAATGTATTCATGCTATTCACCTCACCACTCGCTGTGGTAGCGAGTTCCACATTCTCACCACTCGCTGGGTAATGTGGTTTCTCATGAAATCCCTATTGGATTATTTAACCCCTTCATCATCTTAAAGACTTCCATCAGATCACCCTTCAGTCTTCTCTTTTCTAGAGAAAAGCAGCCCCAGCCTTTCCTGAGGGTTAAGTGCTCTCAGTTCTGGTATTATTCTTGTGAATCTTTGTTGCCCATTCTCCAGTGCCTCTATTTCCTTTTTCTAAATGGAGATCACAAATGTTGACAGTACTCCCAGTGTAGTCTAACCATGGTTCGAAACAAGTTGAACATAACCTCCCTGCTTTTCAATTCTATCCCTCTAGAATGGAACCCTATATCTGGGCCCCACACTTTAGGAAAGATGTGAAGTTCTTAGAGAGGGTGCAGAGGAGATTTATGAGAATGGCACCAGTGATGAGGGACTTCAGTTAGTTGGTGAGACTGGAGCAGCTGAAATTGTTCTTGTTAGATCACAGATTCATTAGGGTAGAGGAGTCCATTCAGCCCATCGTGTTCACACCAGCTCACTGCAGAGCAAACCAGTCAGTCCCATGGCCTTGTTCTATCCCTGTCGCCCTGAAAATGTATTTTCCTCAACTGCCCATCCAATTTCCTTTTGAAACCATTCATTGTCTCTGCTTCCACCCACCTCACAGACAGCGAGTTCCAGGCATCACCACTCGCTGTGTAAAAACATTCCTCCTAATTTCCCCCCCATATCTTTTCATTTTTATTCTTTCATGGGGTGTGGGTGTCACTGGCTGGGCCAGCATTTATTGCCAACTCTAATTGCCCTTAAGAAGGTGGAGTTGAGCTGCTTCTTGAACCGCTGCAGTCCATGTGGTGTAGGTACACCCACAGTGCTGTTAGGGAGGAATTCCAGGATTTGACCCAGCGACAGTGAAGATATACCCACGGTGATGTAGATATATCTCCTGTACAAAACTTTAAATCTGTGTCCACCTCGTCCTTGTACCATCAGCAAATGGGAACAGCTTTTCTCTGTCCTCCTTATCTAAACCTGTCATAATCTTGTACACCTCTATCAAATCTCCCTTCAATCTCCTTTGCTCCAAGGAGAACAACCCCAGCTTCTCCAACCTATCCTTGTGGCTAAAATTCCTCATCACCGGAACCATTCTGGTAAATCTCCTCTCCATCCTCTCAGCGACCCTCACATCTTTTCTAAAGTGTGGTGACTAGAATTAGACTCAATACTCTAGTTGTGGGCTCACCAGAGTTTTATAAAGGTTAAGCAAAACTTCCCTGCTTTTGTTCTCAATCCCTCTATTTCTGAAGCACAAGTTCCCATGTTTTGCTAATTCCTCTCTCACTCTGTCCTGCCACCTTCAATGATCTCTGCACATGAACCCCCTGCTCACTCTTTAGAACTGTTCTATTTACATCTAAATTTCCTCTCCCTATCCCCTCTGCTAAATATCATCGCCTCAGTCTTCTCTGTATTAAATTCCATTTGCCACTTCAGAGAATGTTAAGGGGAGCTTTAAGTATTAAACTAAACATTCAGAGAAGAGGAGGCACTGCTTCCTTTAATATGACACCCACAGTTGAAGATGATCCCCTCCCTTTCAATGTATGCGAGGCTCATAGAGCACAGAAGGAGGCCATTCGGCCCATCATGCCGGCTGCTGCGAATATCTAAGTTCATAATTCATATGTTTTCAAAAATAACTTTTAGTTTGAGGATTGAAATGTAGCTCGATGGAAACTCTGGGTTGAGAAACTGTTGAACACAACTCTGATGGAAATCCAAATCAAAGAAGCCTGGGCTAATTACAGCTAAAATGTGACCTTTGTTTATTCAGTACGGTCAGTGTTGATAGTGAGAACACTTAAACAATGGATGATCCATTGTGGATTTTTCTTTTTATTTTCTCACTGAAGGCAGTTTCAGTCAGCAGCCTGCGGGCAGCTTGGTCAGTCAGCAGGAAGTGTGGGACCAGGAGCTGTGAACCAGCTGTGGGATCAGAAGCCAAGAGGGTCATTAGGAACCAGCGTGTTCCTCATGTTTAAATCCCTCAGCAAGAAGGTAGTGAAACTTCTGCTTGAACTGAGAAGTCCACAGCTTTGAGGCCTTAAAGGAAAGTTGCTGTGTTTCTTAGCCTAAAGCTGATGGAAGGACCCCCATAAAGTCTTGAAGCTTGGAGAATCGCTGGAATACTGAGGAGAATTAAAGTGAATTCTGGAGAGCTTTGACATCCCTTTGGGATGGTCCCAGGAATAGAAGTGAATGAACCTTCAAGATACCATTAAGTTCTCTTGTGGAGAAGTTAAAAAGTAGAACTGGGTTTAAAGCATAAATCTTTATAAACTATAGCATTAAGTTCGTAGTGCTGGTTTTTAATATTCTTTTGTTTTATATATACAGTAAATTTTGATTTTGTTTGTAATTGTGGTGTAATTCTTTCAGTTATCACTGGGTGTTCAAATTTCTCTTTAAACATTAACGGTCCTGACTGGGATTGTAACAATCGGCATAAACAATATTTCAAAACAAACCAAAGAGGACAAAATATGATTTTCCTTATTTTGCACAAAGCATTATTACATTTTAAGACATCCCTCTTCCAGGATCCCCAGTAATTTCTTAGTTCGAGCACTTCTTTTTATGAAACAATTCGATTATTGATGACTAAAAATGGAACGAATTGTAGTCCCTTCGAAAGCTGGAGGGCTATCGCCCAGCACAGAGGCTAATTTGGGATTTCTCCTGTAGACCAATCGAAAGGGACTTTTCCCTCCAACCATCTGAAGTGAATTCTTTCCACCAATCGTCCATGTCAGTGCAGTCATCAACTTGCTGTTTGGCTGATCAGCTAAGATTTCCTGCAGCATTTCATCGATCACAGCATGATTCCTTTCACAGAGTCCATTGCTGAAAGGACTTTCAGCTGTGGTGTTCATGACCATAATGTTCACGTTTTCACACACGTCTCTAAACTCGTCATTAGCAAATTTCCCCTCCATTATCAGTCAGAAACTTAGCTGGTGCCCCAGGTCCAGTCCCTATCCATTTCCTCATGACTTGGTCTGTAATCTCCCTTTTGTCCTTGCCATGTATTATTGGAGAAAGACTAAATCGGTTACTATGTCTATAAAGTGTAGAATGAAAATATTTCTGTCTTTGTCCCATCTCCTTAGAACAATTGGAAACTATCTGGTTAAAGTCACGTGCCAAGGGAAGGTTTACAATAGGATGTGACAGCATCCTCCCATACTTTTTACACATTTCACACTTTGCTCTAATCTCCTCTATGAGCCTCGTATACTCTTCACCAACCACCCCTGCATCTTTTAGCAGGATTTGTTATCTTTGACAGGAAGGGTGAGCAAATTGTCTGTTCAGTTTTAAAATAATTTGTTTTTTTTCTCTCTGATTCTTATCATTGATGCCATTAATCCTTCTCAAACACTCTGATTAGAAACATCAGGTATTGTTAAGGGGAGACGATAATGTCCTGACTGAGTCAACTGCAGATCCACTGACTTTCCATGTCCAGTTGCATTTGTGCCTTTTTTGTGGAAGGTTTACTCAACAGTAAGGGTACCTCACTAGAGAGTACACCAGTCCTGATAAAGTGGCTGACTCCAGCTATTTTGCAAAAATCCCCACTCTTTTTAGTGACGTCAATGTGGTCACATCACCAAACAAAGACAAGGCGAACTTTCATACTCCTTGTGTCAATCCTCATTACGAGGTGAACCTGGATAAAATTTTCACCAACTGATCCACATGCTGACGAGAAGCAGCCACTATCTAACACAGCACAGTTGAATGAGTCTGTGAATAACATACTCATCACTGGACCAAAGCTCCTTGTGACTAGTACAATTCCTTCAGTGTGATCATCATCATCATCTTCAGCCTCAGAATTCTCTGTATCATGTGTCACTTCAAAGACCCTGATTTTCCACTTTGGGCAGTTCATCACATAATGATATTTTGAGTCAGACCTGAAACACCTGTTAATTGTTCCTTGGTCATTCCTGGAGTTCATTCACCTATAAGTGCTGTTCCAATCCTGTCTCTTGTTGTGATATCCAGATCTGCTAAAGATGTTTTCACCCTCATTCGAAACCTGTCAAATTCCATCTGTGCTTCATAGGCATCCAATAGATCATCTTTCTTGTAAATCTCATCAATGAACCTGAATAGAAGATCCAAACCTTCTTCAGTGATGGGTATCCAGCTGACTAAATACTTCGCTTCTCACTTTACTTTTGTTGGGAAGTGACAATGCCAAGACCAGACCTTGTTTCCTCCTTGGTAGGGACATAACCCGTATCTACATCTCCACTTCATTCTTCCACTGGTCATGTGGCTCAGACTCTGAGAACATCGGCGGGTAATCAGACCCTGACAATTTCCATAACATAAAAGCAAATTACTGCAGATGCTGGAAACCTGACACAAAAACAGAAAGGGTTGGAAAAACTCAGCAGGTCTAGCAGCATCTGTGGAGAGAGAAACAGAGTTAACATTTTGAGTCCGTATGACCCTTCTTTAGAGCAATTCCCTGACAATTTCCACTTGTTTTCAGCCATTTCTCACAAAAGCTACTCGGATTGTAAGCTTCTGTCTGAAATTTTATTTCCCTTTAGTTTCCAACCTCCACCATTAGACAAGTATTCTCTGTTACCATGTTATAATCCTGACAGCCTGATTGTGAAGGAAGAAACTGGAGCCAGTCTTTGCTTTGTATAGATTTATTCACAGTGTGAAACATTACAGGTATATACCTCCTGAATACACCCAATTATGTGTCAGTAGTGTCTCTTTATATGTGCTCAAGTAACCATCCAATAAATGTCCTGCACCTGTATATATTTTATCTCAATTGACACAATTAACTCCCACAGTCCGAGCAGGCTGGTTAACCGAGTGAATCCCTTCTTACGCTCAGAGCAGGCAAAGGGCCTTGCCCCGCTGTGACCCTGTTGATGTGTCAGCAGGTAGGCTGAAAGAGCGAATCTCTTCCCACACATGGAGCAAATGAAGGGCCTCTCTCCAGTGTGAACTTGCCGGTGTGTCTGCAGATGGGACAACCGAGTGAATCCTTCCCACATCGAGAGCGGGTGAATGGTCTTTTCCAGTATGAACCTGTTGATGTGTCAGCAGGTGGGATAACTGAGCGAATCCCTTCCCACACACAGTGCAGGTGAATGGCCTCTCCTTGGTGTGAACTACCTGGTGTGCCACTAGGTGCGCAGACTGAGTGAATCCCTTCCCACACTCAGAGCAGGTGAACGGTCTCTCCCCAGTGTGAACTACCTGGTGTGCCACTAGGTGAGCAGATTGAGTGAATCCTTTCCCACACTCAGAGCAGGTGAACGGCCTCTCCTTGGTGTGAACTACCTGGTGTGCCATTAGGTGTGCAGACTGGGTGAATCCTTTCCCACACTCAGTGCAGGTGAATGGCCTCTCCCCGGTGTGAACTACCTGGTGTGCCACTAGGTGGGATGACTGAGTGAATCCTTTCCCACACACAGAGCAGGTGAATGGCCTCTCCCCGGTGTGAACTACCTGGTGTGCCACTAGGTGGGATGACTGTGTGAATCCCTTCCCACAAACAGAGCAGGTGAATGGCTTCTCCCTGGTGTGAGTTACCTGGTGTGTCACTAAGTGTGTAGACTGAGTGAATCCCTTCCCACACACAGAACAAGAGAATGGCCTCTCTTTGGTGTGAACTACTTGGTGTGCCATTAGGTGCGCAGACTGAGTGAATCCCTTCCCACACACAGAACAAGAGAACGGCCTCTCCTTGGTGTGAGCAACCTGGTGTGCCACAAGGTGCGCAGACTGAGTGAATCCCTTCCCACACTCGGAGCAGGTGAAAGGCTTCTCCCTGGTGTGAACTACCTGGTGTGCCACTAGGTGGGATGAATGAGTGAATCCCTTCCCACACTCGGAGCAGGTGAAAGGCTTCTCCCTGGTATGAACTACCTGGTGTGCAACTAGGTGGGATGACTGAGTGAATCCCTTCCCACACTCGGAGCAGGTGAATGGCTTCTCCCCGGTGTGAACTACCTGGTGTGCCATGAGGTGGGATGACTGAATGAATCCCTTCCCACACTCAGAGCAGGTGAATGGCTTCTCACTGTTGTGAACTACCTGGTGTGCCACTAGGTGTGCAGACTGAGTGAATCCCTTCCCACAAACAGAACAGGTGAATGGCCTCTCCTCAGTGTGAACTACCTGGTGTGCCACTAGGTGCGCAGACTGAGTGAATCCTTTCCCACACTCAGAGCAGGAGAATGGCCTCTCCTCAGCGTGAACTACCTGGTGTGCCACTAGGTGCGCAGACTGAGTGAATCCTTTCCCACACTCAGTGCAGGTGAACGACCTCTCCCTGGTGTGAACTGCCTGGTGTGCCACGAGGTGGGATGACTGAGTGAATCCCTTCCCACACTCAGAGCAGGAGAACGGCTTCTCCCTGGTATGAGCAAGTTGGTGAGTCACTAGGTGGGATGACTGAGTGAATCCCTTCCCACACTCAGAGCAGGAGAACGGCTTCTCCCTGGTATGAGCAAGTTGGTGAGTCACTAGGTGGGATGACTGAGTGAATCCCTTCCCACACTCAGAGCAGGAGAACGGCTTCTCCCTGGTATGAGCAAGTTGGTGAGTCACTAGGTGGGATGACTGAGTGAATCCCTTCCCACAAACAGAGCATGTGAACAATCTCTCCCCAGTGTGAACTACCTGGTGTACCTGTAGGTGGGATGACTGAGTGAATTCTTTCCCACACTCAGAGCAGGTGAATGGCTTCTCCCTGGTGTGAACGATCTGGTGTGCCACTAGGTGGGATGAATGAGTGAATCCTTTCCCACACACAGAGCAGGTGAGCAGCCTCTCCCTGGTGTGAGCTACCTGATGTGCCAGTAAGTGTAGTGGCTTACTGAATCCCTTCCCACACACAGAGCAGGTGAGAGGCCTCTCCCTAGTGTGAGCTATCTGGTGTGCCACTAGGTGGGATGACTGAGTGAATCCTTTCCCACACACAGAGCAGGTAAGCGGCCTCTCCCTGGTGTGAGCGACCTGGTGTGCCACTAGGTGTGAGGAATGAGTGAATCCCTTCCCACACACAGGGCAGGTGAATGGCCTCTCCCCTGTGTGAATGTGTCGATGAGTTTCCAGCACAGATGTGGTTTGGAATCCCTTCCCACCATCCCCACATTTCCACAGTTTCTCCATGGTGCACGTGCCCTTGTGTATCTCCACGTCTGTTGATCAATTGGTGCCTTGTCCAGACACAGAACACATGTATGGTGCCTCACCTTTGTGAACGGTGTGATGTTTTTTCAGTCCGAGTAACTGCTTAAAGCTCTTTCCACAGTCAGTGCACTGGAACACTCTCACTTGGGTGTGTGTGTCTCGGTGCTTTTCCAATCACACTGATGCTTGAAACATTTTGAAGCAGACAGAACAGACAATCATCTCTCCTTCTAGTTTGAAAGGCCGATGATATTCAGGTCCTGATGAATCGAGTGACTGGCAGATGCTAACGTGAAGTTTGGTTTGAGAATTTCTAGCACAGACGGGTTCCGGAATCCCTTCCCACAGTCCCCACATTTCCATGGTTTCTCCATAGTGTAGGTGTCCTTATGTCTCTTTGTGTTTGACGATCAGTTGAAGCCTCATACATGCACAGAACACATGTACAGTCTCTCCCCGCTGTGAATGGTGTGATTTTTTTTCAGGCTGTGTAACTGGTTAAAACTCTTTCCACAGTCAGTGCACTGGAAACTCTCACTCTCTCACTCGGGTGTGTGTGTCTCAGTGCTTTTCCAATCACACCAATGTTTAGAATCTTTCCTGACAGACAGAACAGACAAACGTTTTTCCACATTCAAAGGTCAATTATGTTCAGGTCCTGATGAATTGAATGACACTGTGACAGCTTGATATGATTTTTGGTTTGAGATTTCTGTCTGCAAATCCTCGCCCTCTAATATCCTGCAAAAGGAGTTTACTGTCAGTACAGGATAGAAATTCAGAATCGACAATTCTAATTTCTATGAAACATTCTTTCCTCTCCTGTTCCCCAAAACCTGTAAATTTCTATCCCACACACTCTCCCTCCAATCTCACTCTGCTGTACCTAATATGCAACCTCCCAAATCTCCAGAAGGTGCAAATTCATCCCGATTGACAGATCCATGTTCAGCACTGTCAGTCCAGCAAACAGAGCTGTGAGCCAGATGCATGAACACATTAGAGAAGTACAAATGTTGTGATATAATATAATATGCATTGCATAATTAGAGGTTTGGGGGGGATGCAAGAAACAACAGTATTTAGGAGTGCGTGATCATGACCTGAAATTCAGTGCCTCTGTGGATGGTGGAACTGGAGATGATCATTGATTTCAGAATGAAATTTGATGGACACTTGATAGAAATACACTCGCAGGGGAACGGGGATATCGAAGGGGAATGAGACTGACTGGATTCTTCCACAGACAGTCAGCATGGACTTGAGTTACTCAATTAACTCCTTCTGTGCCGTAATGACCCTATGACTGGAAATATACACACAGCTACAGTCCTATACTACAAGACTGGAAAGGATAATAAATGAATTTAATTACAGGACTACAAATAATATATCTAAACTGTTCCCTATCACAACATTAGACATACCTCTGTCCTATATTAATTTACTGGCCCTTAAATGTCAGCCATCTCCTGGGGAAACCACCCCTTTAATTGTGAACATTAGGAAAGAGACCATCCTTTTAGCCAGACAAATAAATGTGTCAAGCTGAGGGAGCAAAGGATGTCAATGTCTTTAAGAGAGAGAGAGAGGCCTGGGCCAACCTTTCCAGAGTCCGCACCCTCCCTGGATTCACTTCCTTTCCCTTCAGTTCCTGCAAGTCAACAATTTGCCCCCAGAATGAGAAAAGAAATGGAAAGGGGGAGAAAAGAAAGTGTTTTACTTACAGATGTTGGACACAGGAGGAAGTTTTAGTCTGTGTGAAGCTCAATCTTCATGCACACAAAGCGCGCACTCTGATTGGCTGGAGGACAAGAGTCCTTCCGGTCTTCCAACTCTTCCCATTGGTCAGCTCCTCAGCAAGAAGGGAAGGGGCGGGCTCTCCCCCACACATGCGCAGCTTCTCCTCTCCCGAGTTCTTCGAGCGGCTTCTCGCTCTGGCCGGAGCCGTCAGCCGATTGCCTGGAAACCTCGGCTCGAGGAGGGGGAGGGGGAACAATGGGCGGGGCTCCCGTGTCCGCGCGCCTGGCCTGCAGACTGGACCCGAGGACGTCACCGCGGAGCAGAGTGATTCCTATTGGCTGATTCAGTCAAGGTCCCATTGTGGACGTCACAATGCGGAAGTTGGACAATGAGCTTCAGACTAAAACTTCCTCCTGTGTCCAACATCTGTGAGTAAAACAATTTTTTTTCTCTCCCTTTCCATTTCTTTTCTCATTCTGGGGGCAAATTGTTGACTTGCAGGAACTGAGGGGAAAGGAAGTGAATCCAGGGAGGGTGCAGACTCTGGAAAGGTTGGCCCAGGTCTCTCTCTCTCTCTTAAAGACATTGACATCCTTTGCTCCCTCAGCTTGGCATATTTATTTTTCTTGCTAAAATGATGGCCTCTTTGCTAATGTTCAGAGTCCAGTGTTGTTTAATGGTTCATATTAAATGTATTATTTCTGGTTCTCTAATAAAATACATTTATTATTTTTTGTAGTCCTGTAATATATTACTGTAGCTAGGTTATTTATTTCCAGCCATAGATTCATTACTAATACAGGAGTCCATTCAGCAACTCAAGTCCCTGTCGACTCTCTGTAGAGCAATCCAGTCAGTCCTATTCACTTTCTATATCCCCGTTCCCTTGCATGCTTATTTCCTTCAAGTTATCACTCAATTTATTTTTGAAATCGTTGATCATCTCTGCCTCTGAGTTCCCGGTCTCGCAGCCTGCAGATAGATTTTCAAGACTTTGTGTCCTGCACTGGAACCACTGAGCATGGATCAATCAAACAGCATAAATTGACATCTTCAGGACTATTGGGAGGGTGTATATTAGGTAAAGCAGAGTAGGAATGGAGGAAGAGTTTGTGGGACAGGGTTACAGCTTTTGGGTGAGAGAGGAAAGAATGTTCCATAGAAACGAGAATTGTCTTTTCTGAATTTCTATAATTGACTGACAGTGATGACTTTTGTAAACTCCTTTTACAGAATATTAGAAGTGGAGGATTTGCAGACAGAAATCTCAAATCAAACGTCACATCAAGATCTGACAGAGTTATTCGATTCATCAGGAGCTGAATATCAATGGCCTTTGAATCTAGAAGGAGAAATGTTTGTCTGTTCTGTCTGCTTCAGACGGTTTTGAAATCAGTGTTATTAGAAATGCACTGAGACAGACACGTCTGAGTGAGAGTGTTCCAGTGTATTGACTGAGGAAAGGGCTTTGACCAGTTACGCAGCCTGATAAAACATCACGGGAGGGACTGTACACATGCTGTGTGTGTAGACTGCTCAGCTGATCAAAGGATCTGGGCAACCTAAGGACACCCACACTATGGAGAAACTGTGGAAACGTGGGGACTGTGGGAAGGGATTCATATCCCCATCAAAGCTGGAAATTCATCGATGCAGCCACACTGGAGAGAGGCCATTCACCTGCTCCATGTGTGGGAAAGGATTCACTCATTCATCCCACCTGATGAGACACCAGCGAGTTCACACCGGGGAGAGACCATTCACCTGCTCTGACTGTGGGAAGGGATTCACTCAGTCGTCCCATTTGCGGATACACCAGCGAGTTCACACCAGGGAGAGTCTGTTCATCTGCACCATGTGTGGAAAACGATTCACTCAGTCAGCGAGCCTGCTGAGACACCATGTCACTCACACTGATGAGAGACCCTTTAAATGTTCTGACTGTGGGAGTAGGTTCAAAAGCTCTCGGGAACTGATGTTCCACCAGCGTTTTCACACTGAGGAGAGACCGTTCAGCTGCTCTCACCGCACAAAGAGGTTGAGAAGTTCATCCAACCTGCAGGAACACCAGCGACTGCACACCAGGGGGAGGCCATTCACCTGCTCTGAGTGTGGGAAAGGATTCATTCAGTTGTCCAAACTGCAGATGCACCAGCGAGTTCACACTGGGGAGAGGCCATTCACCTGCTCCAGTGTGAGAAGGGATTTGCTTATTTATCCAGCCTACTGAGATACCAGTGAGCTCACAGTGGGAAGAGGCCATTCACCTGCTCGGAGCATGGGAAGGTATTCACACGATCGTCCCACCTGTTGACACATCAGCGAGTTCACACTGGAGAGAGGCCATTCACCTGCACTGTGTGGGGGCAGCGATTCCTTCAGTCATCCAGCCTGCTGACACACCATGTCACTCACACCAATGAGAGACCCTTTAAATGTGCTGACTGTATCTGGGCCCCACATTTTAGGAAAGATGTGAAGTTCTTACAGAGGGTGCAGAGGAGATTTATGACAATGGCACCAGGAATGAGGGACTTCAGTTAGTTGGAGAGACTGGAGCAGCTGAATTTTCTGTCTTTGAATCATGGAGTCATTAAGATATACAAGGAGACTATTCAGCCCATCAAGTCCATGCTGGTTCTCTGTAGAGCAATCTAGTCAGTCCCATTCCCCCATTCTATCACTGAATCCCTGAAAGTTTATTTCCCTCAAGTGTCCATCCAATTGCCTTTTGAAATTGTTCATCGTCTCTGCTTTCCATCCCGCCCCTCATAGTCAGCGAGTTCCAGGTCATTACCGCTCGCTGTGTAAAAATATTCCTCCTCACATCCTCCCCGCATCTCCTGCCCAAAACCTTAAATCTGTGTCCCTCTCCTCCTTGTACCATCAGTGAATGGGAACAGTTTTTCTTTGTCCACCTTATCTAAACCTGTCATAATCTTGTACACCTCTATCAAATCTCCCCTCAACCTCCCAGATTCAAGGAAAACAACCCCAGCCTGACGTCTAAAATAAAAAACAAACAATATGTTAATGCCTGAGATCAATTGGGAATGTTTGATTTCTGTTTTAAAGATATGATGAATATATTGTATTGGACAGTAAAGGAATTGGAGTAACTCACCCGGGTGATCAGTGGAATGTATCAATCTGGTATCCACCTACATTCTAGTGAAAGTCAGGGAGGTGTAGATGAGATGAATAAGTTGATAGATTTCTCTGGGATAACTTTAAATACTTACCTATGAATTTTGTTTTAAAGAAAACCACATTTGACAGTCTGGCCACCACCTGAAATATCAGGACGATAACAGGGGGAGATAAGCAAAGACAGACACTCACTTTGGTCTTTTGATAAGCACACCTCAAAGTTCAGAATATGTGGCCTGACATTGGGATACCGGTGTGAGTGTGCAGATGTGATTTGTTACATGTGAAGACAATAGGACGCGTAAATTCATGTTGAAGTGGACTGAGGAATGGGTCCCAAACATACACAGCTACTTGACAAACAACATGACATGAAATGGTTAATGTGACCAAGAGAATGAGACAATATTTTGACATCATCAAAGCATTGACACATACTCCAGAGAGAAACTGACTTTAAAACAATCAGTATAGAATTAAACACACTGATCATGGTCAAAAAGTGACTAAAATTGAACTAACAGAGATCAACATTTGCATTGGGTCAATTAAGGGCTTGGGAGAAATAATACTGAGTGAGAACTGTCCACAAGTTGGACAGGGGTAAGGAGAGAGCTGGAGAATCTTTTACATCCATGCTTGATCTGTTGCTTGAAGCATATGTCCTTATGTACTATCACAGAATCACAGTGCAGAAGAGGCCCTTCGGCCCATCGAGTCTGCACCGACATGTGAGAAACACCTGACGTACCTACCTAATCCCATTTACCAGCACTTGGCCCATAGCCTTGAATGTTATGACGTGTCAAGTGCTCATCCAGGTACTTTTTAAAGGATGTGAGGCAACCCGCCTCCACCACCCTCCCAGGCAGTGCATTCCAGACCGTCACCACCCTCTGGTAAAAAAGTTTTTCCTCACATCCCCCCTAAACCTCCTGCCCCTCACCTTGAACTTATGCCCCCTTGTGACTGACCCTTCAACTAAGGGGAACAGCTGCTCCCTATCCACCCTGTCCATGCCCCTCATAATCTTGTACACCTCGATCAGGTTGCCCCTCAGTCTTCTCTGCTCCAACGAAAACAACCCAAGTCTATCCAACCTCTCTTCATAACTTAAATGTTTCATCCCAGGCAACATCCTGGTGAATCTCCTCTGCACCCCCTCCAGTGCAATCACATCCTTCCTATAATGTGGCGACCAGAACTGCACACAGTACTCCAGCTGTGGCCTCACCTAGGTTCTATACAACTCCAACATGACCTCCCTACTTTTGTAATCTATGCCTCGATTGATAAAGGCAAGTGTCCCATATGCCTTTTTCACCACCCCACTAACATGCCCCTCTGCCTTCAGAGATCTATGGACACACACGCCAAGGTCCCTTTGTTCCTCAGAACTTCCTAGTGCCATGCTGTTCATTGAATACTTCCTTGTCAAATTACTCCTTCCAAAGTGTATCAGCTCACACTTTTCAGGGTTAAATTCCATCCACCACTTATCTGCCCATTTGACCATCCCGTCTATATCTTCCTGTAGCTCAAGACACTCAACCTCACTGTTAACCACCCGGCCAATCTTTGTGTCATCCGCAAACTTAATCCTACCCCCCACATAGTCATCTATGTCGTTTATATAAATGACAAATAATTGGGGACCGAGCACAGATCCCTGTGGTACGCCACTGGACACTGGCTTCCAGTCACTAAAGCATCCTTCTGTCATCACCCTCTGCCTCCTACAACTAAGCCAATTTTGAATCCACCTTATCAAATTACCCTGTATCCCATGTGCCTTTGCCTTCTTTATAAGTCTCCCATGTGGGACCTTGTCAAAGGCTTTGCTGAAATCCATATAAACTACATCAACTGCACTACCCTCATCTACACACCTAGTCACCTCCTCAAAAAATTCAGTCAAATTTGTTAGGCATGCCCTCCCTCTGACAAAGCCATGCTGACTATCCCTGATCAAACCTTGCCTCTCCAAGTGGAGATAGATACTCTCCTTCAGAAATTTCTCCAATAGTTTCCCAAACACTGATGGGAGACTCACTGGCCTGTAGTTCCCTGGCTTATCTCTACAACCCTTCTTAAATAGCGGAACCACATTAGCTGTTCTCCAGTCCTCTGGCACCTCCCCCGTGGCCAGAGAGGAATTAAAAATTTGGGTCAGAGCCCCTGCGATCTCCTCCCTTGCCTCCCTCAGCAGTCTGGGACACAAATCATCCGGACCTGGAGATTTGTCCACTTTTAAACCTGCCAACACCTCCAATACCTTGTCACTCCCTATATCAATTTGCTTAAGAATCTTGCAGTCTCTCTCCCCGAGTTTGATACCTTCCTCCTCATTCTCTTGTGTGAAGATGGATGTGAAGTATTCATTCCACACTCTAGTGATGTCCTCTGGCTCCACCCATAGATTGCTCCCTTGGTCCCTTATGGGCCCTACTCTTTCCCTGGTTATCTTCCTATTGATATACTTATTGAATATCTTGGGATTTTCCATACTTTTACCAGCCAGAGCTTTCTCATATCCCCTCTTTGCTCTCCTAATTGCTTTCTTAAGCTCCACCCTGCACTGTCTGTACTCCACTAATGCCTCTGCTGATTTGCTTCCCTTGTACCTGCTAAAAGCCTCTCTTTTCCTTCTCATCGTAACCTGAATATCTCTGGTCATCCATGGTTCTCTGGGCTTGTTACTCCTTCCTATCACACTAGAGGGAACATATTGAGCCTGTACCCTCCCCATTTCTTTTTTGAACACCCCCCACTGTTCCTCTGTAGATTTCCCCACAAGTAACTGTTCCCAGTCTACCTTGGCCAGATCCTGCCTTATTTTACTAAAATCCACTCTCCCCCAATCCAAAACATTTTTTTTACAACTTGTCGATTTCTTTGTCCATAACAAACTTAAACTGTACCATGTTGTGGTCGCTATCACTAAAATGCTCACCCACCACTTCACCACCTGTCCAGCTTCATTCCCCAGAATTAGGTCCAGCAACGCACCGTCCCTTGTTGGACCCTCTACATATTGACCTAAAATGTTCTCCTGTACACATTTCAAGAAATCCACTCCATCCAAGCCCTTAACACTATGTCTATCCCAATTAATGTTGGGAAAGTTGAAATCACCTAATATAACTACCCTTTTGTTATTGTTTTTACACACCTCCACAAGTGTGCACATATTTGCTCCTCAATTTCCCGCTGACTATCTGGGGGTCTAGAATAAACACCTAATAATGTGGTTGCCCCTTTTTTATTCCTAAGCTCTACCCACAAAGCTTCATTCGATGCCCCCCTCAAGATATCATCTCTCCTTACTGCAGTAACGGACTCCTTAACTAATAATGCAATGCCTCCTCCTCTTTTAACCCCTCACATCTTGCTGAAGATTCTATATCCCGGAATGTTGAGCTGCCAATCCTGCCCTTCCCTCAACCACATCTCAGTGATGGCTACTATATCACAATTCCACATGTCAATCCTCACCCTTAACTCCTCTGTTTTACCTGTAATACTCCTGGCATTAAAGTAGAGGCCATCCAGCCTTGCCTTACTCCCTTGAAGCTTATTGCAGCTGTACTCCCTCTGACTTGATTGTGTTACTGTATTACGATGTGTCCCTATTCTGCTCACATTCTGTGTCCCCTCCCCCTGCCGAATTAGTTTAAACTCCTCCCAACAGCACTAGCAAACCTGCCCGCAAGGATGTTAGTCCCACTCTGGTTCAGATGTAGACCATCCCGCTTGTACTGGTCCCACCTTCCCCAGAAACGGTCCCAGTGATCCAGGAATCTAAAACCTTCCCTCCTGCACCAACTCTTAAGCCACGTATTCATCTGTGCTATTCTCCTATTTCTGAGCTCACTAGCATGTGGCACTGGGAGTAATCCAGAGATTACAACCCAAGAGGTCTTGCTTTTTAGTCTACTGCCTAACTCCCTGAATTCTTGATGCAAGGCCTCATCCCTCTTTCTACCTATGTCATTGGTACCAACATGTAGCATGACCTCTGCCTTATCACCCTCCCTCTTCAGGATGCCTTGCAGCCGTTCAGTGACATCCCGGACCCTGGCACCAGGGAGGCAACACACCATCCTGGAGTCATGTTGACTGCCACAGGAGCACCTATCTGTTCGCCTGGCTATAGAATCCCCTATTACTATTGCTCTTCCTCCCTTCCTCCCCTCCTGTACAGACAGGCTGCTTATGGTGCCAGAAGCTTGGCTCTGTCCGCACTCCCTGGAGGAACCAGTGCCTTCATCAGCCTCCAAAATGGAACACCGATTTGCGAGCGGAACCCCAGGGGACTCCTGAACCACCTGCCTGTTTCTCTTGGACTGCCTAGTGGTCACCCATTCCCTTCCTTCCTCAAGTCCCTTCATCTGCGGTGTGACCACCTCTCTAAACGTGCTATCCACGATGCTCTCAGACTCGCGGATGCTCCACAGTGTCCCCAGCCGCCGTTCCAGCTCTGAAACCCGAGCTTCCAGGAGCTGCAGCTGGGCACACTTCCTGCACACATGCTGGTCCCGGGCACTGGAAATGTCCCCGGCTTACCACATGGAGCACGAGGAGCACACCACGGCTTTCAGCGCTCCTGCCATGACTTATCCCTTTAAATTAAACCTTTTAAGTCAATTACTCTAGGGCCCTTCTTTCCTGATCCTCGTTACTGTAGAGTATACAAACTGTAAACCACAAAAAGACCTTAAACTATAAGCAATTAAAGTAGTAAATACTTTACCCACTACTTACCAGTGGCTCCTTTCCCTTGTAGCCTCTCCTGCTGCAGCACGCTCTGTAGATTTAAGAAGTTGGATAGCAAGGAAAAAATGCAAAGAGCACCTCGTCCCCTGTGCACCGAATTCCCACTTTGCACCAAATTCTGAATACCCACTCTCGCTGTGCCCCACTTAGGATGTGCTCACTCTCCTGTTCCTGTGCAAGCACACTGTAGCGTGCTTCTAGATAGTCCCTTTCTTAAATAGAGCTGACTTGACTCACAACTAGTTAAGCTTCAAATAGTAATTAACCCCTATTTAGGCCCTAATCAGGCTTCAGGTGATTGACAGTTAACTGTCGCACAGTCAGCTGAGTCAGCTACCTTACCAACCTTTTAACTAGACTACTGAACTTACAAAAATTAAAGAGTAGGAGTTACCAGTTCAATTCCCGCTTTGCACCAAATTCCGAATACCCACTCTGGCTGTGCCCCACTCAGGATGTGCTCACTTTCCTGTTTCTGTGCAAGCACACGAGTAGCCGAGAGCTCACAGCGCTCCTTCAGAAGAAGAAAAGATCGAGTAGATGTTACCCAGGTGGGGCCAGAACAGAACTGGAAAATAACGGAGTGAAATTGAGTGAAGGGTCGGAGATAGAGTTCTCTTCCCCCTCAAGGTGTGGACTGTAAGAATCCTGGGGGACTCCCTACTTCGGGTTTTCTTGCTAATTAGTGAACACTAAATAAAAACTCTGACTGGCTGTGCATTTATTTTTAATTTGATTGTTACACTTCTCCTGTTTTTATTCCTGTTGTGATTATTCTCTGGGTGAGGATGGTAGACAGGTGACAGGAAGGGAAATTGTGGTTTGGAATGCTGACTCCCTGTACCGGGGACGGAGTGTGGGAAGCCAAGTTTTTGAGAGTTTGACGTGGCTTGGGCAGGTACAGATGGTTCAATGACAGGTTTTGTAATTGGTCTGTTCAAATGTTAGCTTGGCAGTGATTGGGTTAAATCAGTCTCCATAGACTTTGTGATGTAAAAAAGTATCAGAAGGGATTCCCCGAGCACAGAGATTTGTAGAGGTTTTACATATTGCATTGACTGGTGCCATGGCATCTGGGGCAGACCAGGGAGCATTTACATGGAGATGGTGCTTCTACCTAGAGTGTAATGGTAATGCTGCTGCACTTGGATACTACTGCTCAGACATGAGCATGTGTCAGGTCTTATTTATACTGAATAAAATCTAACCACTGTCACCAATAAGGGTTATCACTGTGAATCATTTCAGAGTTTGGGAAAATGGGATAAAGGGTTAATTGACTTACTGAACCCCATTTTCTAACATCACTGTGTCAAAAATAAAATTTCATCTCCCCCTCTGGCTCCTTTGCCAATTACCTTAGAGGGACTCACTTCCTGTTAAAGAGCCTGCCAACCCCTCCCACACACTTTCCTTAAAGTGAATGAATCTAATCATGAAATGTCCAGAAAAATCAAATATTTTTACTGATAAAAGTTTATTAATGAAACAGAATGTGGTTAATAAACAGGAAATTACTTGAGGATCGAAGACAACCAGTGTAAAAAGGCGGGCACAATGTTCTGGACCCAAATGGTTTCTCTTCGGCTCCTCTGTACCCTGTTCCCGTGACTCCCTGCTTTGGACACAGGGGCACTGAACCCCGGGGGTTGGGTCACCATCAGCCCTGGTCACCCTGCCCTGTGCCCAGTTTGGTTGGAGGCCCATTTACCAATCAGTCCTTAGCACCTTCCTGTCTCTCTATCAGTGTGACGCCCATGGCAGTTTCCCAACTGGGGCGCAGGCCCCGTTATTCTCAGCTAAATTCAGCTGTTATCTCTGTTGCCTGGCTGTCATTGACATGAGCAATAGAGAGACAGAAAGGTGCTGGAGGCTCAAATGGGAAGTTGAAACTTGTGGCTCTAAACCAACACTTCAACATTTGTCATTCAAACACTTGTTATTTATACTGGGCTTGTTATTATTAGATTTAGACGCTGGAGGCAAAGGGTAACTTTCCATTTCTAACTTTGTATTGTCTATAGTGTCAGCCGTGGCTCAGTGGGTAACACTCTCATCTCTGGGTCAGGAGGCTGTGGGTTCAAATCCTACACTTGGGACCTGAGGACAAAAATCAAAGCCCACATTCCCAGTGCCAGCACTGGGGGAGTGCTGCATTATCAGTGCAACCTTCTCTCGAATGAGATGTTAAACTGCCAGCCCTGTCTGCCCTCTCAGGTGGATGTAAAAGACCCCACAGCCACTATTTCGAAGAAGAGCAGGGGAGTTAGCCCCCCATGTCCTGGTCAATATCCATCCCTCAATCAACATCACTAAAAACAGATCATCTGCTCATGATCACATTGCTGTTTGTGGGATCTTGCTGTGTGTAAATTGGCTGCCGCGTTTCCTACATTACAACAGTGACTACACCCCAAAAGTCCTTCATTGGCTGTAAAGCGCTTTGGGATGTCCTGTGGTCGTGAAAGGCGCTATAGAAATGCAAGTCCTTGTTTAATTGTCAGCAAACTTGGAGATATTACACTCGGTCCCTCATCGAAATCATTCACAGAGATTGAGAGCTCATTTTGTGTATAAACCTCCTGTTTGACACCTTTCCAAACGCTTTTTGAAAAGTCAAACACACCACATCCAAGATGAGGAATTTTTTTGTTTTAAAATGCACGGTGAGTTGTTGTGATTTGGAATTCACTGCCTGAAAACGCGCTGGAAGCAAATTCAACTGTATCTTTCAGAAGGGAATGGGACAGATTCTTGAAAGGAAAAGAAAATTGCAGGGTGATGGGATTAATTGGACAGCTCTTTCAAAGAGCCTGCAGGAGTACGATGGGCCGAATGGCCTCCTTCTGTGCTCTATGGGCCTCGTGTGCACTGAAAGGGAGGGGGATCATCTTCAATTATGGGTGACATATTAAAGAAAGCAGTGCCTCCTCTTCTCTGTATGTTTAGTTTAACACTTAAATCTCCCCTCAACATTCTCTGAAGTGGCAGATGGAATTTAATACAGAGAAGTGGGAGGTGATGTGATTTGGCAGAGGGGATAGGGAGAGGAAATATAGACTTAATGGCACAGTTCTAAAGAGTGAGCAGGGACAGAGGGACCTGGGGGTTCATGTGCAGAGATCATTGAAGGTGGCAGGACAGAGTGAGAGAGGAATTAGCAAAGCACATGGGATCTTGGGCTTCAGAAATAGAGGGATTGAGAACAAAAGCAGGGAAGTTTTGCTGAACTTTTATAAAGCTCTGGTTAGGCCACAACAAGAGTATTGAGACCAGTTCTGGTCACCACACTTTAGGAAGGATGTGAGGGTCCCTGAGAGGGTGGAGAGGAGATTTACCAGAATGGTTCCAGGGATGAGGGATTTTAACCACAAGGTTAGGTTGGAGAAGCTGGGCTTGTTCTCCTTGGAGCAAAGGAGGTTGAGGGGAGATTTGATAGAGGTGTACAAGAATATGACAGGTTTAGATAAGGTGGACAAAGAAAAGATGTTCCAATCAGCTGATGGTACAAGGACGATGGGGACACAGATTTAAGGTTTTGTACAGGAGATATACCAACATCACTGTTCCCTCACTGGCACTGGGTCAAATCCTGGAACTCCCACCCTCACTGCACTGTGGGTGTACCTACATCACATGGACTGCAGCGGTTCAAGAAGGCAGCTTAACACCATCTTCTCAAGGGCAATTAGGGAGGGGCAACGAGTGCTGGCCCAGCCAGTGACACCCACATCCCATGAAAGAATGAAAATGAAAAGATATGGGGGGATTTGAGGAGGAACATTTTTAAACAGTGAGTGGTGATGACCTGGAACTTGCTGTCTGCGAGGTGGTTGGAAGCAGAGACAGTGAACGGTTTCAAAAGGAAATTGGATGGGCAGTTGTGGGAAATACATTTTCAGGGCAACAGGCATAGAACAAGGAAGTGGGACTGACTAGTTTGCTCTGCAGTGAGCTGGCATTGACACGATGGGCTGAATGGATTCCTTTTCTACCCTAATGACTCTGTGATCTAAAAAGAACAATTTCAGCTGCTCCAGTCTCTCCAACTAACTGAAGTCCCTCATCCCTGGTGCCATTCTTGTCAATCTCCTCTGCACCCTCTCTAAGAACTTCACATCTTTCCTAAAGTGTGGGGCCCAGATATGGGGTTCCATTCACGAGGGATAGAATTGAAAAGCAGAGGGGTTATATTCAACTTGTTTCGAACCATGGTTAGACTACACTGGGAGTACTGTCAACATTTGTGATCTCCATTTAGAAAAAGGAATTAGAGGCACTGGAGAAGGGGCAACAAAGATTCACAAGAATAATATCAGAACTGAGAGCATTTAACCCTCAGGAAAGGCTGGGGCTGCTTTTCTCTAGAAAAGAGAAGACTGAAGGGCGACCTGATGGAAGTCTTTAAGATGATGAAGGGGTTCAATAATCCAATAGGGATTTCATGAGAAACCTCTTTACCCAGCGAGTGGTGAGAATGTGGAACTCATGATCACAGCGAGTGGTTGAGGTGAATAGCATGAATACATTTAAGGGGAAGCTAGATACATACATGAGGGAGAAAGGAATAGAAGGATATGCTGATGGGGGGAGATGAAGTGGGCAGGGTGGAGGCTCATGAGGAGCATAAATACTGACAGAGACCAATTGAGCCGACTGGCCTGGCCCTGTGCTGTAGACTCAATGGAACAGAGACAAAGGTATTTATTTTAGATCTACCTGTAGTGGTAGGAAAAACATAATTTACTCTCCAGGATAAAATAAATGTCCTTCATCAGCTTTTGTGGATCGTTTCAGTGGAAATGTGCACTCCCAGGCTCAAAGAGCATCAGCCACTGGAAGCAAAGTTGTGAGACCAGCCAGTCCAGCAGAAAGAAACCCTCCGAAACTCCCACTTCACCAAGTGTCAGAATGAATATGGTTCAGTCCTGGATGTGATTAACAGCAGAATCCAACCCCTGGAATCACTTGTGAACTCGCTGGTGTCTCAACAGGTTGGAAAACTGATTAAATCCCTTCCCACAATCAGAGCAGGTAAACGGCCTCTCCCCAGTGTGAACTCGCTGGTGTCTTAACAGGCCGGATGAATCACTGAATCCCTTCGCACACACGGAGCAAGTGAATGGTCTCTCCGTGGTGTGAACTCGCTGGTGTCTCAGCAGGCCGGATGATTCACTGAATCCCTTCCCACACTCAGAGCAGAGAAAAGGTCTCTCCTCAGTGTGAATGCGCTGATGGCTCTCCAGTTCCCTCGAGCTTTTGAAGCCACTTCCACAGTCTGAGCACTTAAACGGTCTCTCATTCGTGTGAGTGACATGGTGTCATAGGAGGTGGGAAAACTGCTTGAATCCCATCGCACACTTGGAGCAGGTGAAAGGCCTTTTCCCGTTGTGAACTCGCTGGTGTGTCAGCAGGTGGGATGAATCTCTGAATCCCATCCCACACTCAGAGCAGGTGAACGGCCTCTCCCCGGTGTGAACTCACTGGTGTGTCAGCAGGATGGATAACTTAGCGAATCCCTTCCCACACTCAGAGCAAATGAATGGCCTCTCCCCAGTGTGACTGCGTTGATCAGTTTTCAGCTTGGATGGGTACTTGAATTCCTTCCCACAGTCCCTACATTTCCATGGTTTCTCCATGGTGCGCCTGTCCTTATGTCTTTCCAGGTTTGACAATTTTTGTAGCGTTGTTCACACAGGACACGTGAACAGTCTCTTCCCGCTGTGAATGGTGATGTTTTTTCAGACTGTGTGACTGGTTAAAGCTCCTTTCACAGTCAGTGCACTGGAACACTCCAACTGGGGTGTGTGGCGTCTGGGTGCTTATCCAGTCACACTGATGTTCAAGACCTTTCAAAGTAGATAGAACAGACAAACATTTCTCCTTCTTGATTCAAAGGCTGATGATGTTCGGTTCCCATGAATTGAGTGACGCTGTCAGATCTTAAGGTGATGTTTTGTGTGAAATTTCTCTCTGAAAATACTCCTCTTCTTATCTACTATAAAAGGAGATTACAAAAGTCATCACTCTCTGCACAGGATAGAAATTCAGAAAAGCAATTCTAGTTTCTGTGCAACATTCTTTCCCCTATTGTTCTCCAAAAAGCTGTAAATCTCCATCCCACACACACTCCCTCCATTCTCACTCTGCTGTACCTAATATACACCCTCCCAATTCTCCTGAAGGTGCTGATTCATGCTGATTGACAGATCAATGCTGATCGCTTGTTCCCCTGGACACAGAGATCTGAAAATCTTCCTGCATCATCATTGGGACAGTATCACTTGGTTAAGACACAGGGTCGATGTGAGGGAGCAGGCAGGCATGACCTCGAACTTGCGGCCTACGAGGATGGTGGAAGCAGAGACAATCAATGATTCCAAAATCAAACTGGATGGACACTTGAAGGAAATAAAATTGAAGGAAATAAGCAGGGGATCAGGGAAATAGAGGGGGAATGGGACTGACTGGATTGCTCTATGGAGAGTCGGCATAGATTCAGTTGCTGGATGGACTCCTCCTGTGCAGTAATGACTCTATGACTGAAAATATATAACCTAGTTACAGTACTATATTACAAGACTAGAAATAATAAAATGTATCTCATTACAGAACCATAAATAATATATCTAATATGTACCATATAACATTAGACATATCGAAAGAGTCAAAAGGACTCGAAGCGTTCACTGTTTTTTTTCTCTCCACAGAGGCTGATAGACCTGCTGAGCTTTTCCATCATGTTCTGTTTTTGTTTCAGATTTCCAGCATCCGCAGTATTTGCTTTTATCTTAGACATATCTCTGTCCTATATTAATTTACTGACCCCTTAAATGTCAGCCATCTCCTGGAGAAACCACCCCTTTCATTGTGAACATTAGGAAAGAGACCATCCTTTTAGCCAGACAAATAAATGTGTCAAGCTGAGGGAGCAAAGGATGTCAATGTCTTTAAGAGAGAGAGAGAGAGAGAGAGAGACCTGGGCCAACCTTTCCAGAGTCTGCACCCTCCCTGGATTCACTTCCTTTTCCTTCAGTTCCTGCAAGTCAACAATTTACCCCCAGAATGAGAAAAGAAATGGAAAGGGGGAGAAAAGAAAGTGTTTTACTCGCAGATGTTGGACACAGGAGGAAGTTTTAGTCTGTGTGAAGCTCAATCTTGATTCAGACAAAGCCCGCGCTCTGATTGGCTGGAGAGCCAGATTCCTCCGTTCCACCAACTTTTCCCATTGGTGGAGCCCTCAGCATGAAGGGAAGGGGCGGGCTCTGCCCCGCACATGCGCATCTTACCTTCCCCATCGGACATGCGCAGCCCCGGGCCGCCCGCCCGCACGGCTGTTATAGCGGCTTTCCCAGCGCGGGGGACTATGGGAGCTGCGGCCGCCATTACTCATCCGGAGCCCAGTCTCCAAACTCCTGTGAGGAAAGTGGGGGTGGGGGGCGTAGTGACGCCGCCCTAACACAAAGTACATGTGGGTAGTCACTGGGTTTGATTGTGACGTCCCCTTAGCAAAACAGGGGTTTCGCGTGTAAACACTTCGACTGAAATAGAAACAGAAAGTGCTGGAGACACTCAACAGGTCTGGAATCATCTGTGAAGAGAGAAATGGAGTTAATGTTTCGAGTAGAATATGACTCTCTTTCTGTAAAGATACAGACAGCTGGGTGACATATTGGGGAGGGCAATGAGTACCGGGGGAGGTCTTGTGGAGCAGTCTGCAGTGTCCCTGCCTCTGAGCCTGAAGCTCCCGGTTCAAGTCCCAGTCCAGGACTTGACGGCCAATGAAAGTGTCTTCACGATGCAGCCAAATAGGTTTAGCATTAACTTGTAAAAACTTCCAACACACACCAATGGTAGGTGGTAAGAGTGGGAGAGATTTCTGCTCAGCCACATGGTGGAAAGAAATTGGAGCTGTGACCATCACTATCTGTAGTGTGTAACCGTGTATGTTGCCATAGCAACTCACATCCCTTGTGGGGGATGGAGGCCTGGATGGTGGGTGCGGATCAGATTGGTGCCAAGAGCATGGGGCTCGATCCACATTCAAGCTGGGGTGGATTCTGGATCTGCCTCCTTGACCTACCCATGGTGCAGGTCATGACAATGTGGGTCAGACTGAAGGAGAAGGAAAGGGATTCACTTCCTCATCCAGCTTGATTATATATGTGTGAGATCACACCAGGGAGAGGATGTTCACCTGCTCTGTATGTGGGAATGGAGTCGCTCAGTCATTCAGTCTGTTGGCCCAGCAGTGGATTCAGGCTGGCAAGAGGCTGATTAAATGTTCTGAGTGTGGACACGGATTCACTCGTTCATCCCAGCTCCTGACACACCAGTGAGTGTATTGTTCACTCCACGGTCTGGATTCTGCTGTTATTGCTGCTGCTAATCACAATCAGGACTGAACCATGTTCATTCTGACAGTTGGGGTTTGTTTCTGCTGATTTTAATAACCCCTGTAACTGGGCTGGAGATTAATATTCTGGTAAATGTCAAATAAATCAGCTTTGTTTTGGGGACACAGTTTATCGAGACCTTGATGTGAAAGAAGAAAAGGTAGGTTTTAAGCAGAGTCTAAAAGGAGGCAAGAGAAGTGGAAGGATAAAGGGAGGGAATTCCAGAGCTTCGGAACCTGGCAGTTGAAGACTGAAAAAGTGCCAACCCTGGATTATGGGGCACTCGAGTCTGTGGAGTGGGGACTTGAACCCATAACCTTTAGACTCAGAGGCGAGAGTATGAGACTGATTGAGCTCATCCCTTTAAGTAACGTTTCCCAATCCACCATAGCCAATTTGCCCCATCATACCATTGTAGTTTCCTTTATTAAGATTCAGGACCCTAGTCTCAGAATCAACTATGTCACTCTCCATCTTGATGAAGAATTCTATCATTTTATGGTCGCTCATCCCCAAGGAGCCTCGCACACCTCAATTGCCAATTATTCCTTTCTCATTAGAAAATACTCAGTCTAGGATGGCCTGTTCTCTCATTGGTTCCTCAACGTATTGGCCCAGAAAACCATCCCATATACACTCCAGGAATTCTTCCTCTACGGTATTATTACTAATTTGACTTGCCCAATCTATATGCAGATTAAAGCCACCCATAATTACAGATGTTCCTTTATTGCATGCATCTCTAATTTCCTGTTTAATGCCATTCCCAACATCACCACTATAGTTTGGGAGTTTATATACAACCCCCACTAACGGTTTTTGCCCCTTAGTGTTTCTCAGCTCTACCCATACAAATTCCACATCGTTGGAGCTAATATCTTTCCTCACTCTTTGTTAATTTCCTCTTTAACCAGCAATGCAATTCCACTGCCTTTTCTTTTTAGTCTGTCCTTCCTAAATACTGAATATCCCTGGATGTTCAGTTCCCATCCCTGGTCACCCTACAGCCATGTCTCCGTAATCCCGACTATATCATACCTATTTACATCTATTTGCGCATTCAGTTCATCCGCTTTATTGCGAATGCTCCTTGAGTTAAGGCACAAAGCCTTAAGGCTTGTCTTTTTAACATTACTTGTCCCATTCCCACTATTTTTCACTGAGGCTCTCTTTGATTCTTGCCCTTGTTTTCTCTGCCTATCACTTTTCTAATTCGCCTTCCTGCCTTTTGTTCATGTCCTTGATTTCCCTTCCTCTGACTCCTTGCATAGGTTCCCACCCCCTGTGCCATTTTAGCTTAAACCCTCCCCAGCCACTCTGGCAAACATTCCGCCTAGGACATCAGTCCTGGTCCTGCCCAGGTGTAACCCGGCTGGTTTGTACTGGTCCCACTCCCCCAGAACCGGTCCCAATGTCCCAGGAATCTGAAACCCTCCCCCTTGCACCATCTCTTCAGTCACGTATCTATCCAATATATGCTGCTATTTCTACTCTGACTAGCACGTGGCACTGGTAGTAATCTTGAGATCACTACCTTTGAGGTCCTACTTTTCAACTTACTTCCTATCTCCCTATATTCTGCTTTGAGGACCTCATCCCCTTTTTTACATAGAAACTAGGAGCAGGAGTAGGCCATTTGGCCCCTCGAGCCCATTCCACCATTCATTATGATCATGGCTGATCATCCAACTCAATAGCCTGCTCCCACTCTCTCCCTATATCCCTTGATCCCTTTCTCCCCAAGAGCTACATCCAACTCCTTCTTGAAAATATACAATGTTTTGGCCTCAACTACTTTCTGTGGTAACGAATTCCACAGGCTCACCACTCTGGGTGAAGAAATTTCTCCTCATCTCAGTCCTAAATGGTCTCCCCCATAACCTCAGACTGTGACCCCTGGTTCTGGACTCCTCCACCACCGGGAACATCCTTCCTGCATCTACCCTGTTTAGCCCTGTTAGAATTTATAGGTTTCTATGAGATCCCCCCCTCATTCTTCTGAACTCCAGCAAATATAATCCTAATCGACTCAATCTCTCCTCGTATGTTAGTCCTGCCATCCCAGGAATCAGTTCGCTGCACTCCCTCTATAGCAAGTACATCCTTCCTCAGATAAGGAGACCAAAACTGCACACAATATTCCATGTGTAGTCTCACCAAGGTCCTATACAATTGCAGCAAGACATCCTTGTTCCTGTAATCGAATCCTCTGGCCATGAAGGCCAACATACCATTTGCCTTCTTTACTGCCTGCAGCACCTGCATGCTTACCTTCAGCCACTGGTATTAAAGGACACCCAGGTCTCGTTGCACATTCCCCTCTCTCAATTTATAGCCACTCAGATAATCGTTTGCCTTCCTGTTTTTGCTACCAAAATGGATAAACTCACATTTATCCACATTATACTGCATCTGCAATGCATTTGCCCACTCACTCAGCTTGTCCAAATCACACCAAAGCATCTCTGCATCCTTCTCACAGCTCACCCTCCTACCCAGCTTTGTGTCATCCGCAAATTTGGAGATATTACATTTAATTCCCTCATCTAAATCATTAATATATCTTATGCTGTTCTTTCTTGAGTCACATGTAGGCCAAACTGGGTAAGGACAGCAGATTTCCTTATGGAATCAGGAGGGTTTTTGCAACAATTGGCAATGGTTTCACTGTCATTATCAAACCTTAAACTCCAGATATTCATTGAATTCAAATTTTGCCAGCTGCCATAGTGGCATTCGAACTCGGGTCCCCAGAGAATTACCCGGGGTCTCTAGAATACCAGCCCACTGACAATGTCACTATCCTGCCGACTCTCGAGCTATAAATCTCTGTCCCCCACACACACCCTCCTCCCTATTTAATTTAACACTAATTCCTCCTATTATCCCCCTCCTGCTTTTCCCCAATTCTCCTCCCCTGAAGGTGCTGACTCTGGGGTTCAGTTTCACACTCACCAATTGTCCTCCCCAATATGTCACCCAGGTGTCTAAATCTTTACATCTGAAGTTAACAAACTGTTTTGCTAAGGGGACGTCACAATCAAATCCAGTGACTACCCACATGTATTTTGTGTCAGGGCGGGGTCACTGCCCCCTGACCCTCACTTTCCATCCCAGTGCCAGGAATTTGGAGACTGGGCTCCGGATGAGTAATGGTGGCGGCAGCTCCCACAGTCCCCCGGCGGTGGGGAAACCGCTCTAACGGGCGCGTGCACGGGCGGCCCGGTTCTGCGCATGTCCAAGAGAAGGGGAATCGGCGCATGTGCGAGGGAGAACCCCCGCCCCCCCCCAAAAAACTTCCATTCCACAGCCCCATTGTCTTCAAGTGAGGGATTAACCAATGGGAATAGGTGGAAGACCGGAAGGACTCTTGTCCTCCAGCCAATCAGAGCGCGGGCTTTGTGTGAATGAAGATTGAGCTTCACAAAGACTAAAACTTCCTCCTGTGTCCAACATCTGTGAGTAAAACACTTTCTTTTCTCATTCTGGGAGCAAATTGTTGACTTGCAGGAACTGAAGGGAAAGGAAGTGAATCCAGGGAGGGTGCAGACTCTGGAAAGGTTGGCCCAGGTCTCTCTCTCTCTTAAAGACATTGACATCCTTTGCTTCCTCAGCTTGACACATTTATTTGTCTGGCTAAAAGGATGATCTCTTTCCGAATGTTCACAATGAAAGGAGTGGTTTCCCCAAGAGATGGCTGACATTTAAAGGGACAGTAAATTAATAAAGGACACATATATGCCTAGTGTTGTTATTTGATACATATTAGATATATTATTTATGGGTCTGTAATACATTTATTTGATTATTATTTCTAGTGTTTTAATATAGAATTGTTGCTACGTTATAAATTTCCAGTCGTAGAGTCATTACAGCACAGAAGGAGTCCATTCATCAATGTGAGTCCATGGCCGATTCTCTGTATAACAATCCAATCGGCCCCCTTCCCCTGTAAGTTTATTTCCTTCAAGTGACTGTACAATTCTGTGCTGACATCATTGATCATCTCCCCTTCCAGCACCCTTACAGGCAGCGAGTTTGAGGTCATTACAACTCGCTCCTAAATAATGTCCTTCCATGGTCTGTATCTCTGATCAAGTAATATAGTATATATTACACACATTTGTGGTCCAGTATATATACATATATATGGCTAGCAGCCTGCATAAAGATTTTCAGGTCTCTGTGTCCATGACATGAAGCAGTGACTATATATCTGTCACAGGAAAAGTGTTAGAGGCTATTATTAAAGATGTTATAGTAGGGCACTTAGAAAAATTCAAGGCAATCAAGCAGAGTCGACATGGTTTTGTAAAATTGAAATAATGTTCAACCAATTTTTTTCTGGTTGGCAGGATGTGACGAGTGGTGTGCCACAGGGATCAGTGCTGGGGCCTCATCTTTTTACAATTTATATAAATGAATTGGATAAAGGGACCAAAGGAATGGTGGCTAGATTTGCTGATGACACAAAGATAGGTAGGAAACTAAATTGTAGAGAGGATGTAAGGAGGCTACAAAGTTACATATATAAGTCAAGTGAGTGGGCAAAGATCAGTTAAATGGAGTATAATGTGGGCAAATGTGAAATTGTTCATTTTGGCAGGAAGAATGAAAAAAGAGACTATCTAAATGGTGAGAAATTGCAGAGCTCTGAAATTCAAAGGGAACTGGGTGTTCTCATGCATGAATCACTAAAGGTAATATGCAGGTACAGCAAGTAATTAGGAAAGCTAATAGAATGTTATTATTTATTGTGAGGGGAATTGAATACAAAAGGAGGGAGGTTATGCTTCAGTTGTACAGGGCACTGGTGAGACCACATCTGGAGTACTGTGAATAGTGATGGTCTCCTTATTTAAAGAAAGCTGCAAACGCGTTAGAAGCAATTTAGAGAAAGTTTACTGGACTAATACCAGGAATGGGTGGGTTGTCTTCTGAGGAAAGGTTGGACAGGTTAGGCTTGTAGCCACTGGAATTTAGAAGAGTAAAGGCGACTTAATTGAAACCTTTAAAATCCTGAGGGGTCTTAGCAGGGTGGATGTGGAGACGATGTTTCCTCTTGTGGGAGAATCTAGTATTAGGGGTCACTTTAAAAATAAGGAGTCGCTCATTTCAGACAGAACTGAGGAGAAATTTTTTCTGTCAGAGGATGGCGAGCCTTTGGAGTCCTTTTCCTCAAAAGGTGGTGGAAGCAGAGTCTTTGAACATTTTTAGGGCACAGCTAGATAGATTCTTGATTAAAAAGGGGGTGAAAGGTTATTGGGGGTGGGCAGTAATGTAAGGTTGAGGTTACATTCAGATCAGTCATGATCTTATTGAATGTGGAGCAAGCTTGAGGGGGCAAGTGGCCAATTCCTGCTCCTAATTCGTATGTTTGTGCATTTGTATGTATGGATCTGTACATCAGCATGAATCAGCACCTTCAGGAGAACTGGGAGGGTGAATGTTAGGCCCAGTAGAGTGAGTATAGAGGAAGAGTGTCTGGGATGACTGTTGGGGTAAAAAAGGAAAGAATGATCCACAGAAACTAGAATTGTCTGTTCTGAATTTCTATCCTGTACTGACAGTGATGACTTTTGTAAACTCCTTTTACAGGATATTAGAAAGGGAGGATTTGCAACAGAAATCTCAAACCAATCATCATGTCAAGACCTGACAGAGTCGCTTGATTTATTAGGACCTGAATATCATCACCCTTTGAATGTGGAAGGAGAAGTGTTTGTCTGTTCTGTCTGCTTAAAAGGCTTTAACATCACTGGGACTGGAAAAGCACCGAGACACACATACCTGAGTGAGAGTATTCCTGTGCTCTGACTGTGGAAAGAGCTGTAACCAGTAACACAGACTGAAAAAACCAGCGCACCATTCACAGCAGGGAGAAACTGTCTGTGGACGAGGCTTCAACTAATCATTGAACCTGGAGAGACACAAGGACACCCGCACCATGGAGAAATTGTGGAAATATGGGGACTGTGGGAAGGGATTCCATACCCCATCTGCACTGGAAACTCATTGACGCAGTCACACCGGGGAGAAGCTATTCACCTGCTCTGAGTGTGGGAAGAGATTCAGCGATTCATCCAACCTGCTGATGCACCAGTGAGTTCATATTGGAGAAAGGCTGTTCAACTGCAGTGAATTTGGGAAGGGATTCAGCCATTCGTCTACTCTGCTGAGACACCAGAGAATTCACAGTGGGGAGAAGCCGTTCACCTGCTCTGAGTGTGGGAAGGGATTCACTCAGTTATCCAGCCTGCAGACACATCAGCGAGTTCACATTGGGGAGAGGCCATTCACCTGCTCTGAGTGTGGGCAGGAATTCAGCCAGTCATCCTACCTTCTGACGCACAGGCGAGTTCACACCGGGGAGAAGCCGTTCACCTGCTCTGAGTGTGGGAAGGGTTTCACTCGGTCATCCCAACTGCTGACACACCAGTGAGTTCATACTGGGGCGAGACCGTTCACCTGCTCTGAATGTGGGAAGGGATTCACTGATTCATCTGCACTGCAGAAGCACCGACGAGTTCACACTGGGGAGAGGCCCTTCACCTGCTCCAAATGTGGGAAGCGATTCTGTGATTCATCCCACCTTCTGACACATCAGTGAGTTCACACCAGGGAGAGGCCGTTCACTTGCTCTGAGTGTGGGAAGGGCTTCACTCAAGTATCCAACTTGCTGAAGCAGCAGTGGGTTCACAAGTGATTACAGGAATTTGATTCTGCTGTTCTTGCTGCTGTTCACCACATCCATGATCGAACTGTAGTAGAAAGGGTTAACAGATGGGATATGCGCTGACATAGTTAATGATGTACCGCTGACATCAGTAAGTCACGTGTTAGACACTCTCTCTGAGAGTGAGAGAGAGAGGTTGGAATTGTGCCTTGGAACAACCTGCCTTCTCTGTAACCTGTTTGAATGTAGTACTAATAAACAAGTGTTTAGCAGATACCAGAGTGTGTCTACAGTCTGTCTGCTAGCCACACCACAGGCCTAGAGTCCGAGATAGAAGGACACATCTCTGAACATGGTGGCAGCAAGTGAGACATCGATGTAAAAAACAGATTGGTGTTATTGAAGGAACCACAGAGTGAAGAAACCTCTGAAAGCAGCTCATAAAAACTGGCAGAAAAGGAGGCTCTGGAGAGAGGTAACAGTGACCGTACCTGGTGAGCAGTCCCTGTCCTGAAGGAGGCAATGGAGAGAGGTAACGATGACTGTACCTGGTGAGCAGTCCCTGTCCCTGAGCTGAAGGAGGCGCTGGAGAGAGGTAACGATGACTGTACCTGGTGAGCAGTCCCTGTCCTGAAGGAGGCGCTGGAGAGAGGTAAAGACGACCATACCTGGTGAGCAGTCCCTGTTCTGAAGGCGGCGCTGGAGAGAGGTAACAATGACTGTACCTGGTGAGCAGTCCCTGTCCCTGTCCTGATGGAGGCGCTGGAGAAAGATAACGGTGACCAGACCTGGTGAGCAGTCCCTGTCCCTGTCCTGAAGGAGACTCTGAAGAGTGGTAACGATGACCGTAACTGGTGAGCAGCCCCTGTCCTGAAGGAGGTGCTGGAGAGAGGTAATGGTGACCGTACCTGGTGAGCAGTCCCTGTCCTGAAGGAGGCGCTGGAGAGAGGTAACGATAACTGTACCTGGTGAGCAGTCCCTGTCTCAAGGACCCACAGAGAGACCAGCAGTGAGAGTTATGGAAATACCATTTTCTCCAGTACTGAGCACTATCAGGTCTTCACTAAGAGGAGCAGAAGTTTTGAGCTTCCCTGTTAACATTCTGGGGGTCATCATTGACCAGAAACTGAACTGGATTAGCCATATAAATAGGGGGAGGTGGTGGCGAGTGGTATTGTCACTGGACTGGGAATCCAAGCACCCAGGGTAATGCTCAGGGAATGCAGGTTCGAATCCGGACACGGCAGATGGTGAAATTTCAATTCAATAAAAATTTGGACCATGAAACAAACCATTGTCGATTGTTATAAAAACCCATCTGGTTCATTAGTGTCCTTCAGGGAAGGAAATCTGCCATCCTTACCTGGTCTGGCCGACATGTGACTCCAGATCTGCAGTGATGCGGTTGACTCTGGCCTTGCGAGTCACTCAGTTGTATCAAATTGCTAAAAAGTCAATGAAAAGGAATAAAACCGGACAGACCACCCGGCATCGACCGAGGCACCAGAAACAACAACGGCAAACCCAGCCCTGTCGACCCTGCAAAGTCCTCCTTACATTTGGGGGCTAGAGCCAAAATTGGGAGAGCTGTCTCACAGACTAGTGAAGCAACAGCCTGCCATAGTCATCCTCACGGAATCACACCTTACAGATAATGTCCCAGACACCACCATCACCATCCCTGGATATGTCCTGTCCCCCCGGCAGGACAGGCCCAGCAGAGGTGGCAGCACAGTGGTATACAGTCAGGAGGGAGTTGCCCTGGGAGTCCTCATGAATCGACTCTGGACCCCATGAAGTCTCATGGCAAGGAAACCTCCTGCTGATTACTCCGTACTGCCCTCCCTCAGCTGATGTATCAGTGCTTCTCCATGTTGAACACCACTTGGAGGAAGCACTGAGGGTAGAAAGGGCACAGAATGTACTCTGGGTAGGGGAATTCAATGTCCATCACCAAGAGTGGCTCGGTAGCACCACTACTGACCGAGCTGGCTGCGTCCTAAAGGACATAGCTGCCTGATTGCGTCTGCAGCAGGTGGTGAGGAAACCAACGAGACCTCATCCTCATCTACCAGTCACAGATACATCTGTCCATGACAGTATCGGTCGGAGAGACCACCACACAGTCCTTGTGGACACCAACTCCTGTCCTCACATTGAGGATACGCTCCATCATGTTGTGTGGTGCCACCACTGGGCTAAATGAGATGGATTTCAAACAAATCTAGCATCTCAAGAAAGGGCATCCACGAGGGGCTGTGGGCCATCAGCAGCAGCAGAATTGTAATCAACCACAATCTGTAACCTCATGGCCCAGCATATCCCCCACTCTACCATTATCATCAAGCCAGGGGACCAATCCTGGTTCAATGAAGAGTGCAGGAGCACCAGGCATACCTAAAAATGAGGTGTCAATCTGGTGAAGCTGCAGCACAGGACTACTTGCGTGCCAAACAGCATAAGCAGCAACTGATAGACAGAGCTAAGCGATCCCACAACCAATGGGTCAGATGTAAGCTCTGCAGTCCTGCCACATCCAGTCGTGAATGGTGGAGGACAATTAAACAACTCACTGGAGGTGGAGGCTCCACAATTATCCTTATCCTCAATGATGGAGGGTCCCAGCACATCAGTCCAAAAATAAGGCTGAAGCATTTGCTACAATCTTCAACCATAAGTGCCGAGTGGATGATCTATCTCGGTCTCCTCCGGAGGTCCCCAGCATCATAGATGCCAGTCTTCAGCCAATTCGATTCATTTCAGGTGATGTCTAGAAACGGCTGAAGGCACTGGATACTGCAAAGGCTATGGGCCCTGACAATATTCCAGCAATAGTCCTAAAAACTTGTGCTCCAGAACTTGCCGCACCCCTAGCCAAGCTGTTCCAGTACAGCTACAACACTTGTATCAGTCCTTGTTCCAGTCCTACTCCGGCCCCCTTCCACAACTCTTTCTCCGGTACATCGATGACTACTTCGGTGCTGCTTCATGCTCTCGTCGGGACTTGGAAAAATTTATTAATTTTGCTTCCAATCTCCACCCCTCCATCATTTTCACGTGGTCCATCTCTGACACTTCCCTTCCCTTCCTTGACCTCTCTGTCTCAATCTCTGGTGATAGACTGTCCACCAATATCCATTACATGCCTACCGACTCCCACAGCTACCTCGACTACAGCTCCTCACACCCCGCTTCCTGTAAGGACTCCATCCCATTCTCTCAGTTCCTTCGCCTCTGTCGCATCTGTTCTGATGATGCTACCTTCAAAAACAGTTCCTCTGACATGTCCTCCTTCTTCCTTAACCGAGGTTTTCCACCCACGGTCATTGACAGGGCCCTCAACCGTGTCTGGCCAATCTCCTGCGCATCCGCCCTCAGGCCTTCTCCTCCCTCCCAGAAACATGATAGGGTCACCCTTGTCCTCACTTATCACCCCACCAGCCTCCGCATTCAAAGGATCATGCTCCACCATTTCCGCCAACTCCAGCATGATGCCACCACCAAACACATCTTCCCTTCACCCTCCCAGCAGCATTCCGTAGGGATCGTTCCCTCCGGGACACCCTGGTCCACTCCTCCATCACCCCCTACTCCTCAACCCCCACCTTTGGCACCTCCCCATGCCCACGCAAAAGATGCAACACCTGCCCCTTCACTTCCTCTCTCCTCACTATCCAAGGGCCCAAACACTCCTTTCAAGTGAAGCAGCATTTCACTTGCATTTCCCCCAACTTAGTCTACTGTATTTGTTGCTCCCAATGTGGTCTCCTCTGCATTGGAGAGACCAAACGTAAACTGGGTGATCGCTTTGCAGAACACCTGCGGTCTGTCCGCAAGAATGACCCAAACCTCCCTGTCGCTTGCCATTTTAACACTCTATCATGAACAGTCTGATCAACTGTCTCATTCTCACAGCATAGCCCAGCCCAGCCCATCAATGCAAAGTGAATCTCCTGTTGGACAGTTAGTTAACTACAGGTGTAAAGATTCAGACACCTGGGTGACACATTGGGGAGGGCAGTAGGTGAGTGTGAAACTTAACCCGGGAGTCAGCACCTTCAGGGGAGGAGAATTGGGGGAAAAGCAGGAGGAGGATAATCGGATGAATTAGGGTTACAATCAACAGGGAGGAGGGAATATGTGGAGGACAGTTATAGTTTGAGAGGGAGAAACATGTTTCATGAGAACTGGAATTCTCAGTTCTGAATTTCTATCCTGCACTGACAGTGATGACTTGATGACATCAACCCTGTCGCCCCCTGTCATAATCTTAAAGTCCTCTATCAGGTCAACCCTCAGCTTTCTCTTTTCCAGAGAAAATATTCCCAGCCTGTTCAATCTATCCTGCAACTGAAACACTCTCAGTTCTGGTATCATTCCTGTGATTCTTTCTTGCACCTTCTTGAGGCTCTCTCTCAGTGTTAAATGGGGATGTAACTAAAATTGGATGCAGGTACCCAATTACTCGGTTCCAAATTGAACCCCTCAATTTCAAACTGACCCTCTCAAATGCTTTAATTTGGAAAAGACTGAACCATCAGGCAAGATAGGACACTGAAATAACAAATAATATAATGATCATTTAAAGAAAAAGGCATAATTTTGAAATACACGGGCGACTTTCCCCACCTCAATTGGGCGACCATCCCAGGTATGAGTGTGAATCTTCCTCAGGTTCCTGAACCAATAGAGATTTCCCATAATCCTGCCCCAGGAGTCACTCAGTATCTCCACAGCTAGAGACCAACTCGCACATCCAAGATGGTTCTCGAAACCCACTTTTAATCCTTAAATCAGCATTACCACATCTTGAATGAGGCTTGTTGTCATTAGACCATTGATGATTGTTGTGACTGGGTTAATTTTATTGGATTTAACCATTTTCGTACAATGTTCCATGGAGCAAAACAATGGGACCATTGCTGCAACCAGAGAGAACTACAGGAAGGCTGTTGACTATAATTGGCCAGGCAAGGCTTTGTTCCATGTTTAAATATACAGAGGAGTGGAGACATTGTTATATTGGTCACTCAGAGCTGAACAGAAACCCGTCTCTTTAAATACAGATACAGGGAAGAGGCTGAAATGAAATCTGTCCCTTTTAACCTGCACAAAAGCAGGAAGCTCAGATTCACAGGCTGCAGAAGGAGTCCATTCGCCCATCATGCCCCTGCCATCTCTTTGAAAGGACTCTCTGATTCATCCAACTGCTCTGCTCTTTCCCCACAGCCCTGCAAATTCTTCCCCTTCAAGTATCTACTCATTTGAAAGATACTATTGACTCATTTTCTGTTAAAGAGCCTGCCAACCCCTCTCACCCACTTTCCCTAAAGTGCAGAAATCTAATCATGAAAAGTCAAGAAAAATCAAATATTTTTACTGATAAAAGTTTGTAATGAAACTGAACATGGTTAAAAGACAAACAGAAAATTACTTGAGGATCAAAGACAACCAGAGTAAAAGGATGTGCACAATGTTCTGAACCCAAATGGTTTCTCTTTAATTCATCTGTCCCCTGTTTGCTGCCCTCTTTGTGGAACACCTCCGCTCAGTCCACAAGCATGACCCTGACCTTCCAGTTGCTGCCATTATAATTCACCACCTTGCTCTCATGCTCACATTTCTGTCCTCGGCCTGCTGCAATGTTCCCGAGAAGCCCAACACAAGCTGGATGAACAGCACCTCATCCTCCAATGAGGCACTTTACAGCCTTCTGGACTCAACATTGAGTTCAACAACTTCAGACCGTCAACTCTGTCCTCTGTTTTGATTTTGTTTTGGCCAAGTGCCAGTCTGCATCTTGTTTTCATGTTTTTGCTTTCAGACAGAGCTGTCCTTTATTCTGCCATTAACACTTACTCTGGACCAATGCTTTGTTTCTTTACTACAACCATTATCACTCCCTTTGTCTTTTGTTCCATGACATTTTCATTATTTAATCTCACCTGCCCTCTAACCAATCCCTGACTTTCCCTTTTGTTCTATCTGACCCTCCCCCCTTTCTCAAGAGCATCAAACCCATCACATTTCTCCATCTCTGAAGTTCTGAGGAAGAGTCATATTGGACTCGAAATGTTAACTCTGTTTCTCTCACCAAAGATGCCGCCAGACCTGCTGAGTTTTTCCAACACTTTCTGTATTTATTTTAGATCTACCTGTAGTGGTAGGAACAATCACTATTTACTGTCCAGGATAAAATAAATGTCCTTCATCAGCTTTTGTGGATAATTTCAGTGGAAATGTGCACTCCCAGGCTCAAAGACCATCAGCCACTGGAAGCAAAATCATGAGATCGGCCAGTCCAGCAGAAAGAAACCCTCTGACCCTCCCACTTCACCAAGTGTCAGAATGAACATGGTTCAGTCCTGTTCTGTTGAAGGGTCAATCGGACTCGAAACATAAACTGTGCTCCTATCCGCAGATGCTGCCAGCCCTGCTGAGTTTTTCCAGGTTCTGTTTTTGTTTTGGATTTCCAGCATCCGCAGTTTTTTGCTTTTATCTATGGTTCAGTCCTGGATGTGATTAACAGCAGCAAAAATAGCAGAATCCAACTCCTGTAATCACTTGTGAACTCGCTGGTGTCTCAGCAGGTGGGGTGACTGAGTGAATCCTTTCCCACACTCAGAGCAGCTGAACGGCCTCCTGGCAGTGTGAAGTTGCTGGTGTTTATACAGGTCGGATGATTTACTGAATCCCTTCCCACACTCAGAGCAAGTGAACGGTCTCTCCCCGGTGTGAACTCGCTGGTGTTTATGCAGGTTGGATGAATTACTGAATGCCTTCCCACATTCGGGACAGGTGAATGGTCTCTCCCCGGTATGAACTTGCTGGTGTGTCAGCAGGGTGGATGAATCAATAAATCCCTTCCCACACTCAGAGCAGGTGAACCGTTTCTCCCCGGTGTGAACTCGCTGGTGTCGCAGCAGGTTGGATGAATCAACAAATCCCTTCCCACATTCAGAGCAGGTGAACGGCCTCTCCTCAGTGTGAACTCGCTTGTGTTCATGCAGGTCGGATGAATTAGTGAATCCCTTCCCACATTCAGAACAGATAAATGGCCTCTCCCCAGTGTGAATTCGCCGGTGTGACTGCAGGCTGGATAACTGACTGAACCCATTCCCATACACACAGCAGGTGAACGGCCTCTCCCCAGTGTGAACTCGCTGGTGTCTCAGCAGGTTGGATGAATGACCGAATCCCTTCCCACACACAGAGCAGATGAATGGCCTCTCCCCAGTATGACTGCATCGATGAGCTTCCAGCTCAGATGGGGATCTGAATCCTTTCCCACAGTCCCCACATTTCCACAATTTCTCCATAGTGCGCGTGCCCTTGAGTCTCTCCAGATCCGATGTGCAGTTGAAGCCTTGTCCTCACACAGGACATGTATAATGTCTGCCCTCACTGTGAATGGTGATGTTCTTTCAGGCTGTGTAACTGGTTAAAGCTCTTTCCCCAGTCAGTGCACTGGAACACTCTTACTTTGTGGCTGTGTGTCTCGGTGCTTTTCCAGCCACACTGATGTTTAAAATCTTTTGAAGCAGACAGAACAGACAAATATTTCTCCTTCTAGATTCAAAGGCTGATAATATTCAGGTCACGATGAATTGAACGACTGTCAGATCTTGACGTTGGGTTGAGATTTCTGTCTGGAAATCCTCCTCTTCTAATATTTACAAAAGTCACATTCTCCCTCCATTCTCACTCTGCTGTCATATACACCCAACATTACTGCACTAAAATTGTGTGTAATACACAGAACTCTATCACATGATTAGAGAAACATGGGGCTGTGGAGAGGAACTTTATTTCAGGAGCAAGTGGTGATGATCTGGAACCCACTGCCTACGGGAATGGTGGCTGCAGAGATGGTCAATAATTTAAAAATGAAATTGGATGGACACTTGAAGTAAATAAACTTGCAGAGGAATGGGGAGACAGAGGGGGAATGGGATTCACTGGATTGCTCTACAGAGAATCGCATGGACTCGAGTTGTCAAACAGGCTCCTTCTGTGTCGTACTGACTCTATGATTGCAAATACATAACGCAGCTACAGTCCTATTACAAGACTGGAAAGGATAAGAAATGAACTTAATTACAGAACGCTAAATAATATATCTAAAGAGTCCCCAATCACAACATTAGACATGTCTATGTCCTCCATTATTATATTGTCCAGAGGGGCAAAATACTTACAAAATAAAATATGGGACACTTCAGTCATTGGGCTGGAAGCATGGGTGGTGGGGCCGGGGGGATGGTGGGATGCTGGTGACCGAGAGAGTGGGTTAGGGGGGTTTTGGTTTCAAGGAGCGGGGGGTTGGGGAGAAGGGTCTTAAGACAATAATAGTGGGAGGGGTGGTGGGGTTTAAAATCAACGAAAACTTACAACTTATCTTGTTCAGACACAACATCATCTCTCTGCTGGCCGATTCACTGCCTTGTCATCCCACTCGAATCACTCAAACTCACCCTGAACACTCCAGCGATCAGTTTCCCACAGGCTGTCCTAGAAATACAGGACAAAAGGTAAACTAAGGAGCAATCCCTTAAAATACAGGACAGTTAATCACCTTGAAATTGTCCCCTTAAATGTCAGCCATCTCCTGGGGAAACCACCCCTTTAATTGTGAACATTAGGAAAGAGATCATCCTTTTAGCCAGAAAAATAAATGTGTCAAGCTGAGGGAGCAAAGGATGTCAATGTCTTTAAGAGAGAGAGAGAGAGACCTGGGCCAACCTTTCCAGAATCTGCACCCTCCCTGGATACTCTTAAAGACATTGACATCCTTTGCTCCCTCAGCTTGACACATTTATTTGTTTGGCTAAAAGGATGGTCTCTTTCCTAATGTTCACAATTAAAGGGGTGGTTTCCCCAGGAGATGGCTGATATTTAAGGGGACAGTAAATTAATATAGGACAGAGATATGTCTAGTGCTGTTTTCTGGTACATATTAAATATGTTATTTATAATTCTTTGATAAAATATATTTATTCTTATTTCTGTATTTTGTACTGTCGCAACCTGACATACATTTTATTTATTTCCAGTCACAGGGGTCATTGCAACTAGAATTGTGTGTTCTGAATTTGTTTCTGGTGTTGTTGTAAGTCATGTCCACTCACTGCCTGAATAAAATTCTTCCCACTCCCCCACCACCATATCGCTAATCAAGTCTAACATGACTGTATATTGCACACAATTTTTTCCAGTAATATAGAGATATTGGGTTAGCAGCCTGCATGAACACTTTCAGGTCTGTGTGTCCAGGACAGGAAATGGTGACCATGATCTGTCGATCAGCATTGATTCGCATCTTCAGCAGTTGAAAGGGTGTATATTAGATACAGGAGAGAGAGAATGGAGGGAGAGTGTGTGGGATGAGATTTACAGCTTTTGGGTAACAAGAGAGAAAAGAATATTCCATAGAAACTAGAATAGTTCTGAATTTCTATCCTGTACTGACAGTGCTGACTTTTGTAAATTCCTTTTACAGGGTATTAGAAGGGGAAGATTTACAGACAGAAATCTCAAACCAAACTTCAGATGAAGATCTTTCAGAGTCACTCGATTCATTGGGACCAGAACATTATTGGCCTTTGAATCTAGAAGGAAGAATCTTTATCTGTTCTGTCTGCTTCAAAAGATTTTAAGCATCAGTGTGACTGGAAAAATACCAAGGCAGACACACCCGAGTGAGAGTGTTCCAGTGCATTGACTGTGGATAGAGCTTTAACCAGTTACACAGCCTAAAAAAAACACCACACCATTGATAGCGGGGAGAGTCTGTACATGTGTCCTATGTATGGACGAGGCTTCAACTGATCATTGAACCTGAAGACGGACAAGGACATGCGCACCATGGAGAAACCATGGATATGTGGGAACTGTGAGAAAGGATTCCGGTTCCCACCTGAGCTGGAAACTCATCAACGTGTTTACACCAGGGAGAGGCTGTTCACCTGCCCTGTGTGTGAGAAGGGATTCAGTGGTTTGTCCCTTCTGCAGGCACATCAGCGAGTTCATGCTGTGGAGAGGCCATTCACCAGCACTGAGTTTGGGAAGGGATTCAGTGACTTGGCTACCCAGCAGGATCACCAAAGAATTTACAGCGGGGAGAGGCCATTCACCTGCTCTGTATGTGGGAGGGGATTCATGCAGTCATCCAACCTGCTGAAACACCAGCGAGTTCACACTGGGGAGAGGCCATTCACCTTTTCTGTGTGTGGGAAGGGATTCACTCAATCATCCAACCTCCTGACACACCAGCAAATTCACACTGAAGAGAGGTCATTCACCTGCTCTGAATGTGGTAAGGGATTCACTCAGATATACAACCTGCAGATGCATCGGCGAGTTCACACTGGGGAGAGGCCATTCACCTGTTCTGTGTTTGGGAAGGGATTCACTCAGTTACCTAACCTCCTTACACACCAGCGAATTCACAGCAGGGAAAGGCCATACAGCTGCTCTAAGTGTGGGAAGGGATTCAGTCTGTCATCCCACCTGCGAACACACCACGGAATTCACACCGGGGAGAGGCCATACATCTGCTCTCAGTGTGGGAAGGAATTCATAGATTCATCCCATCTGCTAACACACCAGCGAATTCACACTGGGGAAAGACCGTTCACCTGCTCTGAATGTGGGAAGGGATTCACTCAGCTAACTACCCTGCAGAGACACCAATGAGTTCACACCGGAGAGAGGCCGTTCACCTGTTCTGTGTGTGGGAAGGGATTCACTCAGTCACCTAACCTCCTTACACACCAGCGAATTCACAGCAGGGAAAGGCCATACACCTGCTCTAAGTGTGGGAAGGGATTCAGTCTGTCATCTCACCTGCGAACACACCACGGAATTCACACCGGGGAGAGGCCATACATCTGCTCTCAGTGTGAGAAAGAATTCATAGATTCATCCCATCTGCTGACACACCAGCGAATTCACACTGGGGAAAGACCATTCACCTGTTCTGAATGTGGGAAAGGATTCACTCAGCTAACCACCCTGCAGAGACACCAACGAGTTCACCCCGGAGAGAGGCCATTCACCTGCTCTGTGTGTGGGAAGGGATTCACTCAGATATCCAACCTACTGAGACACCAGCGAGTTCACAAGTGATTCCAGGGGTTCGATTCTGCTGTTGTTGCTACTGTTAATCACATCCAGGACTGAAGCATGTTGACCCTTATCGTTGGCAAGGAGGGAGGGGCAGAAATAGTGGCTGTGTTATTTTTTTATCTTCTCCTGAGAGGGCAGATGGGCCCTTTGTTTAACAACTCATCCATAAGACAGTACCTCCAACAGTGCAGAGCTCCCTCAGTACTGGCGCTAGGAAAATTGGCTTTGATTTTTGTGCTTGGGTTCCTTGAACTGGGATTTGAACCCACAATCTTCTGACCCAGAGGTGAGAGTGCTACCCACTGAGCCACGGCTGACACTAGAGACAATACAAAGTTAGGAAGGGAAAGTTACCCTTGAAGAGCCACCACCCTTTGCCTCCAACTACTAAATCTAATAATAAAAACTCCAGTATAAATAATATATATTTATTGAAAAATGTTGAAGTGTTGTGTTACAAACATGAGGTTCTATATGATTGTTCTGTTTTGAGACTGTGTTTTCACTTCAGGGTAAAATGGAAGAATGAAGTGGGGTGATGTGACCTGTTCTGAACTCCGCTGATATCAAACCCGGCTGTCTTGACTGTTAAAGATGAAAGGGAGCCCCAGGTTATTTTACTGGAAAGAAGGTGCAGGGTGGTCACACCTGTAGAAGATGGCAAAAGCATCTCTGCTGACAGTGGATCGACTGTTAGTGTCCAAAATCCCAGGAAGATGTTGAAAATTTCAGATTTTGTAAACGGTTATACTTTAATTGTCTATTTAATTTCAAGATAGAATGAAGTTAGGAGTCTAAAGGATAGCTAATTGACATGTGTACCTGGATACAAGGCCCATGTGGTTCCCGTTGCCATGGAAATTGGCTTTGAGAGGGTAGGGTGCATAGACCATAAGACATAGGAGCAGAAATTAGGCCATTCAGCCCTTCGAGTCTGCTCCGCCATTCAATCATGGCTGATAAGTTTCTCAACTCCATTCTCCCCGTAACCTTTGATCCCCTTACCAATCAAGAACCTATCTATCTAGGTCTTAAATACTCCCAATGACCTGGCCTCCACAGCCTTCTGTGGCAATGAATTCCATAGATTCACCACTCTCTAAAGAAGTTTCTCCTCATCTCTGTTCTAAAAGGTCTTCCCTTTACTCTGAGGCTGTACCCTCAGGTCTTAGTCTCTCCTACTAATGGAAACATCTTTCCCATGTCCACTCTATCCAGGCCTTTCAGTATTCTGTAAGTTTTAATCAGATCCCCCTCATCCTTCTAAACTCCATTGAGTATAGACCCAGAGTCCTCAAACGTTCCTCATATGTTAAGCCTTTCATTCCTGGGATCGTTCTGGTGAACCTCCTCTGGACCCTCTCCAGGGCCAGAACATCCTTCCTGAGATACAGGGCCCAAAATTGCTCACAATATTCTAAATGTGGTCTGACCAGAGCCTTATAAAGCCTCAGCAGCACATCCCTGCTTTTATATTCTAGTCCTCTCGAAATAAATGCCAACATTGCATTTGCCTTCCTAACTACCGACTCAACCTGCAAGTTAACCTTAAGAGAATCCTGGACTAGGACACCCAAGTCCCTTTGCACTCCAGATTTCTGAATTTTCTCCCCATTTAGAAATTAGTCTATGCCTTTATTCTTCCTACCAAAGTGCATGACCTCACACTTCCCCACGTTGTATTCCATCTGCCACTTCTTTACCCATTCTCCTAACCTGTCCAAATCCTTCTGTAGCCTCCCCACCTCCTCAATACTAACTGTCCCTCCACCTATCTTTGTATTATCTGCAAACTTAGCCAGGATGCCCTCAGTTCCTTCTTCTAGATCATTAGTGTATGAAGTGAAAAGTTGTGGTCCCAACGCTGACCCCTGCAGAACTCCACTAGTCACCAGCCACCATCCTGAGAAGGACCCCCTTATCCCCACTCTCTGCCTCTTTTTACCTTGTACCCTGCCATTGTATGATTGGATTGGAATGTCCTCAAAGATATCTCTGAATTTCACAGACAGATCAGTCTGCCAGGATTGATAGAGAGAGGGAACAGATAGAGGTGACAAGTCTGCATGGTTCACCATGCAGCAATGTGGGTGGGACTTCACACTTAGGTTGAAAAGACCAAATATGTGAGGATTGAAAAGAAGGCTGGAAGATTCACCTTGCTTGAGTTAGAGGGAGAATCCCCAGCAGAACCTTCATGGTGAAAGTCAGTTCTGGCATTAAAAATTGCCAGACTTGGCAAAGAATGGAAGTAAACCCTCGGGAGCGAAGGATCACTTTGGACTGGTTCTGGGAGTATTGAGTGTCTACTTCAGGAACTGAGTAAAATATAACTGTGGAGTAGGATTTTTAATTGTGTCACAAGTTAAAGAGCAGAATTCAGTTTTATAGTTTAAGGTATACTTTGCCTACAAATGCAGTGTTTAGTCAATGTTGCTTCTAGTTTGTTTGCTGCAGTAAAAGTGATAAAACTTGAAGTCTTGTCGTGTGATCCCTTAATTTGTTCACTGGGATTTTGAATTTCTTTTTAGAAATTACCAGTCTTTACAGAGATCCTAACATTTGGTTTAGTGCCACAAGTTTCAACTTCCCATTTGAGCCTCCAGCACCTTTCTGTCTCTCTATTGCTCGTGTCAATGACAGAGCTGAGGGCTGAATTTAGCTGAGAATAACGGGGCCTGCACCCCAGTTGGAAACTGCCATGGGCGTCGCACTAATAGAGAGACAGGAAGGTGCTGGAGGACTGACTGGGAAATGGGCCTCCAACCAATCGGAGCAGGAAAGGAGGTGACCGGGCTGATGGTGATGTGACCCCACAGGTTCGGTGTCCAAAGTGGGGAGTCATGGGAACAGGGTACAGAGGAACCGAAGAGAAACAATTTGGGTCCAGAACATTTTGCACATCCTTTTACTCTGGTTGTCTTTGATCACCAAGCTATTTCTGTTTTCTTAACCATTTTCCGTTTCATTGATAAACTTTTGTCAATAAAAATATTTGGTTGTTTTGGACTTCTCCTGATTAAATTTATGCATTTCAGGGAAAGTGGATGAGAGGGGTTGGCGGGCTCTTTAACAGAAAGTGAAACCCTCTAAGGTAATTGACAAAGGGGCCAGAGGGGGAGATGAGATTTTATTTCTCTTTTGACACACAATGTTGGAAAATGGGGCTCAGGGAGTCCATTGTGATTTACTAATTTATCCAAGTTCTTTGAGGAAGTAACAAGAAATATGGATAAAGGGGAACTTGTAGATGTGGTTTATTTACATTTCCAGAAGGTATTTCACAAGATGCCACTGCAAAGGTTACTACACAAAATAAGAACTAGTGGTGGAGGGGTAACATATTAGCATGGGTAGAGGATTGGTTAGCAAACAGGAAACAGCGAATAGGCACAAAAAGGTCATTTTCGCTTTGGTAAGATGTGACAAGTGGATGCCACAGGAGATCAGCACTGAGCCCTCAACCATTTACAATCTATATCAATGACTTGGATGATGGAATCGAATGTATGGCATCTAAATTTGCTGATGACACACAGGTACAAAGGAAAATAATTTGTGAAGAGGACTTAAGGAGCCTGAAAAGGGATATGGATAGGTAAAGTGAGTGGGCAAAAAATATGGCAGATAGAATATAATGTGGGAAAATGTGAACTTGTCCACTTTGGAAGGAAGAATAAAAAAAGCCCATATTATTTAAAGAGAGAGAGATTACAGAACTTTGAGGTATGGAGGGATCTGGGTGACCTGGTACATGAACCACAAAAAATATGCAGGTATAGCAAGTGATTAGAAAGGCAAATGACATGGTGTTTATTGCGAGGGGAATGCAATATAAAAGTAGGGATGTTTTCCTGCAGTTGTACAGGGCCTTGGTGAGACCACATTTCAAGTACTGTGTACAATTTAAGTCTCCTTATTTAAGAAATGACATAATTGCACTCAAAGCAGTTCAGAGAAGGTTCACTTGCCTGATTCCTGGAATGAGGGGGTTATCCTCTGAGGAAAGGTTGGACAGGTTAGGCCTGTATCCATTGGAGTTCAGAAGAATGAGAGATGATCTTATTGCAACTTATAAGATCCTGAGGGAACTTGACAGGGTGGATGCTGAAAGGATGTTTCCCCTTGTTGGGGAGAAGAGACATAGAGGACACAGTTTAAAAATGTGTCTCCCATTTAAGACGGAGATGAGGAGAAATTTGTTCTCTCAGGGGGTTCCGAGACTGTGGAACTCCCTTCCCCAGAGAGCGGTGGAGGCCATGTCACTGAATAGTTTTAAGGCTGAGTTTGTTAGATTCTTGATTGACAAAGGAGTGAAAGGGTTTCGGGGGTGGGAAGGAAAGTGGATTGAGGCCACAAGCAGATCAGCCATGATCTTATTGAATGGTGGAGCAGGCTCGAGGGGCCGAATGGCCTACTCCTGCTCCTAATTTGTATGTATTAACCCTTTATCCCCTTTTCCAAACTCTGAAATGATTCACAGTGATAATCCTTATTGGTGACAGTGGTTAGATTTTATTCAGTATAAATAAGACCTGACACATGCTCATGTCTGAGCAGTAGTATCAAAGTGCAGCAGCATTACCATTACACTCTGGGTAGAAGCACCATCTCCACGTAAATGCTCCCTGGTCTGTCCCAGATGCCATGGCACCAGTCAATGCAATATGTAAAACCTCTACAAATCTCTGTGCTTGAGGAATCCCTTCTGATACTTTTTTACATCACAAAGTCTATGGAGACTGATTTAACCCAATCATTGCTGAGCTAACATTTGAACGGACCAATTACAAAACCTGTCATTGAACCATCTGTACCTGCCCAAGCCACGTCAAACTCTCAAACAATTGGCTTCCCACGCTCCGACCCCGGTACAGGGAGTCAGCATTCCCATGCCAAGCAGTGAAAACATGGTGGCCTTGACTCCCAGGTGTCGTCTAGGATTCAAGGCACTCTTGTTTTCTCTGTCCTCTAGGAGCTGTTCATCTCCCTGTTCCCACATAGCAAGTCGTCTGTTCTCAGCTCTGCCAGATTTCTGCTGAAGTTTGGCCCCTTTTACACCTTTCAGATCAATAAAACATTTGGTCAATGAAGACCCAAACCACAATTTCCCATCCTGTCACCTGTCAACCATCCTCACCCAGAGAGTAATCACAACAGGAATAAAAACAGGAGAAGTGTAACAATCAAATTAAAAATAAATGCACAGCCAGTCATAGTTTTTTATTCAGTGTTCACTAATTAGCAAGAAAACCCGAAGTAGGGGCTTCACCAGGATTCTTACAGTCCACACCTTGAGGGGGAGGAGAACTCTCTCTCCGACCCCTCACTCAATTTCACTCCGTTATTTTCCAGTTCTGTTCTGGCCCCACCTGGGGTAACATCTACTCGATCTTTTCCTCCCCTGAAGGAGCGCCGTGAGTTCTAGGTTACTAGTACATAAGGACATATGCTTCAAGCAACAGATCAAGCATGGATGTAAAAGATTCTCCAGCTCTCTTCTTACCCCTGTCCAACTTGTGGACAGTTCTTACTCAGTATTATTTCTCCCAAGCACTTAATTGCTCCATTCCAAATTTATTATCACTTTTACTTCAATTTTACTTACTTTGTGACCATGACCAGTGTGTTTAATTCTATCTTGACTATTTTAAAGTCTATTTCTCTCTGGAGTGTGTGTCAGTGCCTTGATGAGGTCAAAATGTTCTCTCATTCCTCTGGCCACATTAACCATTTGATATCATGCTGTTTGTCAAGTAGCTGTGTATGTTTGGGACCCATCCCTCAGTGCATTTCACCAGGAATTTCCCAGTATTATTTGGTTAACATGTAATGATTCACATCTGCACACTCACACCGGTCTCCCAATAGCACGCTACACATTCTTGCCTTTCAGGCCATCTTATCAAAAGGTCAAAGTGGGTGTCTGTCTCGAGATCATCACTTATCTCTCCCAACATGGTCCTGATATTTCAGGCAGTGACCAGGCTCTCAAATGTGCTTAATGTTAAAAAATAAGTTCATTGGGAAAGGATACAAATATAGGCAACAGGAAGTGATCAGCTTATTCATTTCACCTATAATTTCCTGACTTTCACTGGAATGTAGGTGGATACCAGATTGATATATTCCACTGAACTAAACCCAAGATCAGTTATTCTGATTTCTTTAGTGTCCAGTACAATATTTTTAGAATATCTTGAAACAGAAATTAAACATTCCCATTGTATTTCAGTTATTAACATATTCTGTTTGTTTGTTCTTTATTTTAAATGACAAACTGGGGTTATTCTCCTTGGAGCAAAGGAGGTTGAGGGGAGATTTGATGGAAGTGTACAAGATTATGACAGATTTAGATAAGGTGGACGAAGAAAAGCTGTTACCATTAGCTGATGGCTCAAGACGAGGGGACACAGAGTGATGTTTCTCGGCAGGAGGTGCAGGGAGGAGCTGAGGAAGCACATTTCTACACAGTGAGTGGCAATGAGCTGGAACTCACTGGCTGTGAGGATTGAGGATGGTGGAATTGGAGAAGATGACTGATTTCAATGGGAAATTGGATGGGCACCTCAGAGGAATAAACTCTCACGGATACGGTAATAGAATGGGGCAATTGGGCTGACTGCTTTCCTTTACAAAGTCGGCACTCACTCGATGAGCTGAATGGCCTACTTCTCTGCCCTCATGACTTTGTGATCGAAAGAGAACAATTTCAGCTGCTCCAGTCTCTCCAACTAACTGAAGTCCCTCATCCCTGGTGCCATTCTTGTCAATCTCCTCTGCACCCTCCCTAAGAACCTCACATCTTTCCAAAAGAGTGGGGACCAGATATAGGGTTCCATTCTAGAGGGATAGAATTGAAAAGCAGGGAGGTTATGTTCAACTTGTTTCGAACCATGGTTAGACTACACTGGGAGTACTGTCAACATCTGTGATCTCCATTTCTTAAAAGGAAATAGAGGCACTGGAAAAGGGGCAACAAAGATTCACAAGAATAATACCAGAACTGAGAGCATTTAACCCTCAGGAAAGGCTGGGGCTGCTTTTCTCTAGAAAAGAGAAGACTGAAGGGTGATCTGATGGAAGTCTTTAAGATGATGAAGGGGTTCAATAATCCAATAGGGATTTCATGAGAAACCTCTTTACCCAGCGAGTGGTGAGAATGTGGAACTCGCTACCACAGCGAGTGGTTGAGGTGAATAGCATGAATACATTTAAGGGGAAGCTAGATACATACATGAGGGAGAAAGGAATAGAAGGATATGCTGATGGGGGGAGATGAAGAGGGGTGGGTGGAGGCTCATGTAGAGCATAAATACTGACAGAGACCAATTGAGCCAACTGGCCTGGCCCTGTGCTGTAGACTCAATGGAACAGAGACAAATGTATTTATTTTAGATCTACCTGTCATGGTAGGAAAAAGCACTATTTACTATCTAGGATAAAATAAATGTCCTTCATCAGCTTTTGAGGATCATTTCAGTGGAAATATGCACTCCCAGGCTCAAAGAGCATCAGCCACTGGAAGCAAAGTCAAGAGACCGGCTAGTCCAGCAGAAAGAAACCCTCTGATCCTCTCACTTCACCAAGTGTCAGAATGAACATGGTTCAGTCCTGGATGTGATTAACAGCAGCGAAAACAGCAGAATCCAACCCCTGGAATCACTTGTGAACTCGCTGGTGTCTCCGCAGGTTGGATAACTGAGTGAATCCTTTTCCACACACAGAGCAGATGCATGGCCTCTCCCCAGTGTGAACTCGCTGGTGTCTCAGCAGGTGTTGTGACTGAGTGAATCCTTTCCCACACACGGAACAAGTGAACGGCCTCTTCCCAGTGTGAATGCGCTGGTGTGTCAGCAGAGTGGATAACTGATTGAATCCCTTTCCACATTCAGAGCAGATGTACGGCCTCTCCCCAGTGTGAACTGGCTGGTGTCTCAGTAAGGTGGATGAATCACTGAATCCCATCCCACACATGGAGCAGGTGAATGGCCTCTCCCCGGTGTGAACTCGCTGGTGTCTCAGCAGGCTGGATGAATCACTGAATCCCTTCCCACACTCAGAGCAGGTGAAAGGTCTCTCTTCATTGTGAATGCGCTGGTGGCCCATTAGTTCCCGAGAGCTTTTGAAGCCACTTCCACAGTCTGAGCATTTAAACGGTCTCTCATTTGTGTGAGTGACATGGTGTTGCAGCAGGTGGGATAACTGCTTGAATCCCATCCCACACTTGGAGCAGGTGAACGGCCTCTCCCCAGTGTGAACTCGCTGGTGTGTCAGCAGGCTCGATAAATTACTGAATCCCTTCTCACACTCAGAGCAGGTGAACGGCCTCTCCTGGTTGTGAAGTTGCTGGTGTGTCTGCAGATTGGATAACTGAGTGAATCCCTTCCCACATGCAGAGCAGGTGAAAGGCCTCTCCCCAGAATGAACTTGCCGGTGCCTCCGCAGGGCAGAAGAATCACTGAGTCCCTTCCCACACTCAGAGCAGATGAATGGCCTCTCCCCGGTGTGACTGCGTTGATGAGTTTCCAGCTTCGATGGGTACTTGAATCCCTTCCCACAGTCCCTACATTTCCACAGGTTTCTCCATGGTGTGGGTCTCCTTGTGCCTTTCCAGGTTTGCAATCAGTTGTAGCGTTGTTCACACACAGAACACGTGTACAGTCTCTTCCCGCTGTGAATGGTCATGTTTTTTCAGGCTGTGTAATTGGTTAAAGCTCCTTCCACAGTCAATGCACTGGAACACTCTCACTCAGATGTGTGTGAGACTCGGTGCTGTTCCAGTCACACTGGTGTTTAAAACCTTTCAAAGCGGAGAGAACAGACAAACATTTCTCCTTCTAGATTCAAAAGCTGATGATGTTCGGTTCCCATGAAGTGAGTGACTCTGTCAGATCTTGATGTGATGTTTTGTGTGAGACTTCTCTCTGAAAATACTCCCCTCTTATCTACTGTAGAAGAAGATTACAAAAGGCATCACTGTCAGTACAGCACAGAAATTCAGAACAGACAATCCTAGTTTCTATGGATCACTCTTTCCTCTCTCATTCCCCAGAAGCTGTAAATCTCCACCCCACACACTCTCCTTCAATTCTTACTCTCCTGTACCTAATATACACCCTCCCAATTCTCCTGAAGGTGCTGATTCATGCTGATTGACAGGACAATGCAGTTCACTTGTTGCACTGGACACAAGAGATTTGAAAATCTTCCTGCATCATCACTGGGACAGTATCACTTGGTTAAGACACAGGGTCAATGTGCGGAAGCAGACGGTCATTACCTCGAACTCGTGGCCTACGAGGATGGTGGAAGCAGAGACAATCAATGATTTCAAAATCAAACTGGATGGACACATGAAGAAAAAAAACTTGCGGGGGATCAGGGATATGGAGGGGGAATGGGACTGACTGGATTGCTCCACAGAGAGTCGGCATAGACTCAGTTGCCAAATGGACTCCTCCTGTGCCGTAATGAATGAAAATATATAACCTAGTTACAGTAATATTACATGGTGAGAAATAATAATAACATGTATTTTATTACAGAATCATCAATAATATATCTAATATGTACCATATAACATTAGACATATCTCTGTCCCCTTAAATGTCAGCCAGCTCCTGGGGAAACCACCCCTTTAATTGTGAACATTAGGAAAGAGACCATCCTTTTAGCCAGACAAATAAATGTGTCAAGCTGAGGGAGCAAAGGATGTCAATGTCTTTAAGAGAGAGAGAGAGACCTGGGCCAACCTTTCCAGAGTCTGCACCCTCCCTGGATTCACTTCCTTTCCCTTCAGTTCCTGCAAGTCAACAATTTCCCCCAGAATGAGAAAAGAAATGGAAAGGGGGAGAAAAGAAAGTGTTTTACTCACAGATGTTGGACACAGGAGCAAGTTTTCGTCTGTGTGAAACTCAATCTGCGTTCACACAAAGCCCGCGCTCTGATTGGCTGGAGGACCAGAGTCCTTCCGGTCCTCCAACTCGTCCTATTGGTCAATCCCCCCCTTGAACAATGGGTGGGGGCGAGGCCGACAGCCTCGAACCCGATCACGTCACAGAGGAGCAGATTGATTTCTATTGGCTGATTCAGGCAGGGTACCGTTTTCGACGTCACAATGACTGATAGGGGCGTTCCCGGCACTGAGTCTCCCATTGGGAGCAATACCACTGGTTCCAGAAGGAAAATACTGTGGATTGGACACTAGCTCAGCGCGGCTGGAGGTCAAAGTCTCTCCCACGCACACGTGGGCTCAGGTTCCGATCACTGATTGGCTGTATGCCGGGAATTGACCATTGGGACAGCTAGAGGACCGGAAGGGCACGATTGCTCCAGCCAATCAGAGCGCGCGCCTTTTGCCAATGGTCTCCTATTGTCTGAATGCGGAAGTTGGACAATGACCTTGTTCACCTGCTCATCATTGCCCAGCAAAGCTGCTGCTGCTCCTCTCAGAATGAAGATTGAGCTTCACATAGACTAAACCTTCCTCCTGTGTCCATCTGTGAGTAAAACACTTTTTTTTCTCCCCCTTTCCATTTCTTTTCTCATTCTGGGGGGAAATTGTTGACTTGTAGGAACTGAAGGGAAAGGAAGTGAATCCAGGGAGGGTGCAGACTCTGGAAAGGTTGGCCCAGGTCTCTCTCTCTCTCTCTTAAAACCATTGATCTCCTTTGCTTCTTCAGCTTGACACGTTTATTTGCCTGGAGAAAAGGATGGTCTCTTTCCTAATGTGCACAATTAAAGGGGTGGTTTCTGCAGGAGATGGCTGACATTTAAGGGGATAGTAAATTCATATAAGACAGAGATATGTCTAGTATTGCTTTATGGTACATATTACTTATATTATTTATGGTTCTGCAATAAAGTACATTGATTCTTATTTCTAGTTTTTAACATCGTACTGTGTATATTTCCAGTCATAGTCATTATGGCACAGAAGGCATCCATTCGGCAACTTCAATCCATGCCGATTCTCTGTAGAACAATTTAATCAGCCGCATTCCCCTCTATATCCCTGTTCCCCTGTAAGTTTATTTTCTTCAAGTGCCCATCCAATTTCATGTTGAAATCATTTGTCTCTGCCTCCACCACCACCGTAGGCAGAGTTCCAGATTATGACCACTCCCTGTATAAATAAAGTTCTTCCTCACAACCCACTCCCACTGTATCTCTAATTAGCAAATACAGTCGCGTATATCACACAATTTTTAGTCCAGTTAAATGTAAATATATTGTTACGATCCTCGGCCAGAACCTGAATTGTGGGGCAGATCTGCTTAGGGACCAATAGCGTTTTGTTTAATGTAGATCAAGTTTGAGATTTAAGACACCTGCTAATAGAATAAAGGCACAAGATTCCACAGGTTTTGAACAAACAAAAATAGACTTTATTACACAAGTTCAGAAAGATAAAACACTTCGCAATATCTATCTTAGACTCTGACAATCAGGGTAAGTATGAGGTACATGTGAATTAACAGGCAAACTCTGATCGAATACACCACATGACAGAATAAATAATGAATACGACCAAAATCAATTCCATGGATTTCTCAACAACTCACCCAGATATTAGTCACATCGTGCGTCAACCAATCTCACTGAAACTCTGTCTCCATCTGAGCGTTTTCAATCTTCAACTTCAAAGATCTTGCCTTGGAATTCTCTCCAAAAGTTGCTGCAACTCAGATGACTTCAACAACGGCTCATCTTGCAGCGTTTTAATCTTGTCTTCTGAGATATTGTTCCCCTGGATTCCCGAGTAAACTCAAACTCTAGTTCACATGCACAATTTCAGCTCTTTGGCTGCACCACACAGAGCACCAATGCTCCAGAAGGGTACCTTTCCCTTAACGGCCCTCTCTACTTCAAGTCTGCTCCCTGCAGCCTTTTCTCTAACTTGGAGCCTGTTTCCCTGCTGCTTTCTTTTCACTTAACTGGGGCCTCTTTCTGTCCCCTGTCCTTGTACCTTGCCTGGGGCTTTCTTTTGGGATTTCTCCCTCCCCCTATCCCTGGGGTGCTTCTTTTCTGCTTAAAACTGACTGACTGACAAAAAACTGGCTCCCCAAGAAGTGCTGTTCACTGACCCTTGAACTGATGTGGTGTCCTATCACAACACTCCATGAGGGTGCCACCCTTGTTAATAGGCAGGAACAAATGTAAGAAGCGGTGGAACATCCCATACCTTAAATGTTACAACCTCCATACTCTGCTAATTTATCACACACAGACACAGAAAGAGTGGATTTCATAACAATATATATGTACATCTATGTATGTATATATACACGTGCAACCTGCATGAAGATTTTGTGTGTCCAGGACTTGAAGCAGTGAGCATGGATCTGTCGATCAGTATGAATCGCTCCTTCAGGAGAATCAGGAAGGTGTGTATCAGCAACAGCAGAGTGAGGATGGGGAGAGAGTGTGTGGGGTGGAGATTTCCAGCCTTTGGGGAACAGGAGAGGAACGAATGTTCCATAGAAACTAGAATTGTCTGATCTGAATTTCTAACCTGTACTGACAGTGATGATTTTTGTCGATTCCTTTTGCAGGATATTACAATTTGAGAATTTGCTGATATGAATCTAAAACCAAACATCACATCAAGATCCGACAGAGCCGCTCGATTTACCGGAACCTGAATATGATCAGCCTTTGAATCTAGGAGAAATGTTTGTCTATTCTGTCTGCTTCAAAAGGTTTTAAACATCAGTGTAACTGGAAAGGCACTGAGACACACACACCCGAGTGAGAGTGTTCCAGTGCACTGACTGTGGAAAGAGCTTTCACCAGTTACGCAATTGAAAAAACATCACACCATTCACAGTGAGGAGAGACATTATACATGTTCTGTGTGAGGACAAGGCTTCAACTGATTGTCAAACCTGGAAAGACACAAGGACACGTGCACCATGGAGAAACCGTGGAAATGTGGAGACTGTGCAAAGGGATTCAGATCCCCATCAGAGCTGGAAGCTCATCGATGCAGTCACACTGGGGGGAGGCCATTCACGTGCCCAGTGTGTAGGTAGGGATTCAGTAATTCATCCAACTTATCATCACACAAACTAGTTCACACTGGGGAGAGACCGTTCACCTGTTCCGAGTGTGGGAAGAGATTGCAATCTCCATTAAAGCTGGAGATTCATCGACATAGTCACACTGGGGAGAGGCCATTTACCTGCTATGAGTGTGGGAAGGGATTCAGTCATTCACCTGCCCTGTTGGCACATGAGCAACTTCACACTGGGGAGAGGCCGTTTATCTGCTCTGAATGTGGGAAGAGATTCACTTGGTTATCCCACCTGCAGGCACACCAGCGAGTTCACACCGTGGAGAGGCCATTCACCTGCTCTGAATGTGGGAAGGGATTCAGCCATTCATCACACCTGTGGGCACATCAGCGAGTTCACACTGGGGAGAGGCCGTTCACCTGCTGTGAGTGTGGGAAGGGATTTAGTCATTAATTCCACTTAAGGATACATCAGCGGGTTCATACTGGGGAGAGGCCATTCACCTGCTCAGTGTGTGGGAAGGGATTCAGTAATTCATCCGCCCTGAAGACACACCAGCGAGTTCACACCGGGGAGAGGCCATTCACCTGCTCTGAATGTGGGAAGGGATTCAGTAATGCATTCAATTTGCTGACTCATCAGCGAGTTCACACTGGAGAGAGGCCGTTCATCTGCTCTGAGTGTGGGAAAGGATTCACTCAGACGTCGCACTTGCTGAGACACCAGCGAGTTCACAAGTGATTCCAGGGGTTGGATTCTGCTGTTATTGCTGCTGTTAATCACATCCAGGACTGAACCATGTTCATTCTGACACTTGGTGAAGTGGGAGGGTCGGAGGGTTTCTTTCTGCTGGACTGGCCGGTCTCACGACTTTGCTTCCAGTGGCTGATGCTCTTTGAGCCTGGGAGTGCACATTTCCACTGAAATGATCCACAAAAGCTGATGAAGGACATTTGTTTTATCCTGGATAGTAAATAGTTTTTCTACCACTACAGGTAGATCTAAACTAAATACAGGGAGTGATGCTGGCGTTCAGGTAATATCACTGGACTAGTAATCCAGGGGCCCAGGATACTGCTCTGGGGACATGGGTTCAAATCCCACCATGACAGCTGCTGCAGTTTAAATTCAGTGAATAAATTTGGAACACAAAGCTCGTCTCAATAACGGTGGCCATGAAAATACCATTGATTGTTGTAAAAACCCATCTGGTTCACTAATATCCTGAGGGAAGGATATCTGCCGTCCTTACCTGGCCTGGCCTACATGTGACTCCAAACCCACAGCAATGTGGTTGATTCTTAATTACCCTCAGTTCAAGGGAAATGAGTGATGGGTAACAAATGCTGTCCTTGCCAGTGATGCCCACATCCCATGAAAGAATAAATTTAAAAAGTTACATTTGTCTCTGTTCCATTGAGTCTACAGCACAGGGCCAGGCCAGTCGGCTCAATTGGTCTCTGTCAATATTTATGTTCCACATGAGCCTCCACCCACCGCTCTTCATGTCCCCGCATCAGCATATCCTTTCATTCCTTTCTCCCTCATGTATACACCTAGCTTCCCCTTAAATGTATTCCTACTATTCACTCCAACCACCTGATGTAGAGCGGTTAACAGTATCCAGCTAAGAATCTTCAACTCAGTCGAACTTGTCTGTCTTTGGAAACCGGAGAGGCTGAGATGATAAGAATTGATCCAGCTCTATTTTCCTCCATGCCGAAGCTCCATGGGTGAGAACCTCGAGGCATGTACTGGGACTAGAGATCTGCCTTCACACGAAGGAACTCGAGATCGACTGTGCCGAAACCCTGTGAACCTTTTCCTTTCTCTTTATGACGTCTATTCTCCAAAGCCCATCTCTGCAGAGACCCTGTCTGTTTGTCCTTTGTGTGCATGTGTGTGTGTTTGTGTGAATGCGTGTGTACAGACTATGAACAATACAGAGTTAGAAAGGGAAAGTTGCACTTCGCCACCAGTGCCTAAATCTAAAAATAAACAACCCATAGTAAACACAAGTGTTTGATGGACAAATGTTGAAGTGTTGATTCAGAGCCACAAGTTTTCACTTCCCATTTGAGCCTCCAGCACCCTTCTGTCTCCATTGCTTGTGTCAATGACAGCCAGGCGACGGAGCTGAGGGCTGAATTTAGCTGAGAATAACAGGGCCAGTGCCCCAGTTGGGAAACTGCCATGGGCGTCGCACTGATAGAGAGACAGGAAGGTACTGGAGGACTGACTGGGAAATGGGCCTCCAACCAATCGGGGCAGCGGTAGGGGGTGACCAGTGCTGATGGTGTCCCTGTGTCCAAAGTGGGGGAGACACCGGAACAGATGACAGAGGAGCCGAAGAGAAACCATTTGGGTCCAGAACATTGTGCACATCCTTTTACTCTGGTTGTCTTTGATCCTGAAGTAATTTTCTGTTTTTTTTAACCATGTTCTGTTTCATTAATAAACTTTTATCAGTAAAAATATCTGATTTTTCTGGACTTTTCATGATTAGATTTCTGCACTTTAGGGAAAGTGGGTGAGAGGGGTTAGCATGCCCTTTAGCAGAAAGTGAGTCCCTCTAAGGCAGAGGTGGGGACCCTTGGCCTGGGGGCCCTAGCCCACGGGGAGATTTTGAAATCTGACCCCCAGTGTACTGCACTCTGGACCAGCCACCACCATGTCCTGATGCCTGAACCTTGGCCGCAGTCACCAGAGGCTCAGGCTGTGGGGAGAGAGCGAGGCCCGAGATCCAGGAGCAGGAGTGCAGCGTAGGGACAGGAAGCTGCCGGCTGCCGATCGGATGGTGGAGTGTGAGTAACCCGGGGTGGTGGAGAAAGGGAGCAGGACACCCGGCTCCATCGACGGCTCTTCCCCCTCCCCCTCCCAGTTCCATTGGTGCCCAGGACAGGGGCTCAGCCCCTGCCGACTGAGGAAGATGCCCAGGCTCCAGGCCCAGGTGAGGCGATGGCGTAGTGGTGTTGTTGCTGGACGAGTAATCCAGGGACACAGGGTCGTGCTCTGGGGACCCGGGTTTCAATCCTACCTCAGCAAATGGCGGAATTTGAATTGAATAAAAATCTGGAATTAGAAGTCTGATGATGACCCTGGAACCATTGTCGATTGGTGTAAAAACCCATCTGGTTCACTAATGCCCCTTGGGGAAGGAAATCTGCCATCCTTACCTGGTCTGGCCTACATGTGACTCCAGACCCACAGCAATGTAGTTGACTCTTAAATGCCCTCTGAACTAGGGGGCAACCGGGGATGGGTAATGAATGCCGGCCTGACCAGCAACACCCGCATCCCAAGAATGAGTTAAAAAAAAGGTGCAGCCTCGGACTGGGAGTTGGCCAGAGCCTTGGGTTGTTGAGTCACAACCCTGAGCTGGTTTGGGGGTGAGACAGAGTTGGAAAGGTGAGAGAGACAGACAGAATGGGAAAGGTGAGAGAGAGAGAGAGAGCCAGAACGGGAAAGGAGACCGCGACACACAAAAGAGAGACAGAGATGGGGAGAGAAAAACCAGTCCTGAGCAGCAACATCATCAGTGTCCACAGACAAAAGAAGGCTCATTCAGGAAAATCAAACTCAGCCATCACTTTAGAGCAGTGGGTGTGTTGAATGTTTTTGTTTTCTGTGTTGATTTTTATGTGTCAGTGGCTGTTGATAAGAAAAAGGTTCCCAGCTCCTGCTCGAAGGTAATTGGCAAAGGAGCTGGGCAGGGGGGAGATGAGATTTTATTTTTTGTCATAGTGAGTTGTTCTGATCTTCTTGAAAGCAGATTCAATAGTATCTTTCCAAAGGGTAAATACTTGAAGGGAAGAATTTGCAGGGCTGTGGGGAAAGAGCAGAGCAATTGGATGAATCAGAGAGTCCTTTCAAAGAGATGGCAGGGGCATGATGGGCTGAATGGACTCCTCCTGCAGCCTGTGAATCTGAGCCTCCTGCAGGTTAAAAGGGACAGATTTCATTTCAGCCTCTTCCCTGAATCTGTATTTAAAGAGATGGGTTTCTGTTCAGCTCTGAGTGAAAAAAATAACAATGTCTCCAATCCTCTGTATATTTAAATATCGAACAAAGCCTTGCCTGGCCGATTATAGTCAACAGCCTTCCTGTAGCTCTCTCTGGACAAGTGAGAAAGTGCTTGACTGCTTCACAATAAATAAATGGGTCATTTTCGGGTTGGTAACATGTGACAAGTGGAGTGCCATAGATCAATGCCGAGCCCTCAACCATTTACAATCAATATCAGTGACTTGGATGACAGGATCAAATGTATGGTGGCTTAATTTGCTGATGACACAGAGATATGGAGGAAAATAATTTGTGAAGAGGATTTAAGGAGTCTGCAAAGGGATATAGATGGTTGAGTGAGTGGGCAAAACTTTGGCAGATGGAGCATAATGTGGGAAAATGTGAACTTGTCCACTTTGGCAGGAAGGATAAAAACAACAGCATATTATTAAAATGGAGAGAAATTGCAGAAGTCTGAGGTACAGAGGGATCTGGGTGTCCTGGTACATGAACCACAAAAACTTCTGCAGGTACAGCTGTTGGTGTTTATTGCAAAGGGAATGGAATCGAAAATTCGGGATGTTTACCTGCAGCTGTACAGGGCCTTGGTGAGACCATATTTAGAGGCTTGTGTACAATTTTGGTCTCCTTATTTAAGAAATGACACAATTGCTATTGTAGCAGTGGAGGCTGGGTCACTGAATATTGTTAAGACTGAGTTTGATAGATTCTTGATTGCCGAGGGTGAGAAAGGGGATGGGGACTAGGAAGGAGAGTGGAGTTGAGACCATGATCAGATCAACCATGATCTTACTGAATAGTGGAGCAGACTCGAGGGGCCAAATGGCCTACTCCTGCTCTGAATTAGTATGTATTAACCCTTTATCCCCCATTCACAAACTCTGAATTGATTCACAATGATAACACTTATTGCTGGCAGTTGTTAGATTTTATTCAGTATAAATAAGACCTGACACATGCTCATGTCTGAGCAGTAGTATCAAAGTGCAGCAGCATTACCATTACACTCTGGGTAGAAGCATCATCTCCACGTAAATGCTCCCTGGTCTGCCCCAGATGCCATGGCACCAGTCAATGCAATATGTAAAACCTCTACAAATCTCTGTGCTCGGGGAATCCCTTCTGATACTTTTTTACATCACAAAGTCTATGGAGACTGATTTAACCCAATCATTGCTGAGCTAACATTTGAACGGACCAATTACAAAACCTGTCATTGAACCATCTGTACCCGCCCAAGCCACGTCAAACTCTCAAACAATTGGCTTCCCACGCTCTGTCCCCGGTACAGGGAGTCAGCATTCCCATGCCAAGCAGTGAAAACATGGTGGCCTTGACACCCAGGTGTCGTCTAGGATTCAAGGCACTCTTGTTTTCTCTGTCCTCTGGGAGCTGTTCATCTCCCTGTTCTCACATAGCAAGTCATCTGTTCTCAGCTCTGCCAGATTTCTGCTGAAGTTTGGCCCCTTTTACACCATTCGGATCAATAAAACATTTGGTCAATGAAGACCCAAACCACAATTTCCCATCCTGTCACCTGTCAATCATCCTCACCCAGAGAGTAATCACAACAGGAATAAAAACAGGAGAAGTGTAACAATCAAATTAAAAATAAATGCACAGCCAGTCATAGCTTTTAATTCAGTGTTCACTAATTAGCAAGAAAACCCAAAGTAGGGGCTTCACCAGGATTCTTACAGTCCACACCTTGAAGAGGAGGAGAACTCTCTCTCCAACTCCTCACTCAATTTCACTCTGTTATTTTCCAGTTCTGTTCTGGCCCCGCCTGGGGTAACATCTACTCAATCTTTTCTTCTCCTGAAGGAGTGCCATGAGTTCTAGGTTACTAGTACATAAGGACATACGTTTCAAGCAACAGATCAAGCATTGAAGTAAAAGATTCTCCAGCTCTCTCCTTACCCCTGTCCAACTTGTGGGCAGTTCTCACTCAGTATTATTTCTCCCAAGCCCTTAGTTGACCCAATCCAAATCTTTATCTTTGTTACTTCAATTTTACTCACTTTTTGACCATGACCAGTGTGTTTATACTATCCTGATTGTTTTAAATTCAGTTTCTCTCTGGAGTGTGTTGGTGCCTTGATGATGTCAAAATATTGTCTCATTCTCCTGGTCACATTAACCATTTCATGTCATGTTGTTTGTCAAGTAGCTGTGTATGTTTGGGACCCGTTCCTCAGTCCACTTTACCATGAATTTACGCGTCCTATTGTCTTCACATGTAACAAATCACATCTGCACACTCACACCGGTATCCCAATGTCAGGCCACATATTCTGAACTTTCAGGTGCGCTTATCAAAAGATCAAAGTGAATGTCTGTCTTTGCTTATCTCCCCCTGTTATCGTCCTGATATTTCAGGTGGTGGCCAGGCTGTCAAATGTGGTTTTCTTTAAAACAAAATTCATAGGTAAGGATGTAAATATCTCCCAGAGAAATCTATCAACTTATTCATCTCATCTACACCTTCCTGACTTTCACTAGAATGTAGGTGGAGACCAGATTGATACATTCCACTGATCACCCGGGTGAGGTACTCCAATTCCTTTACTGTCCAATACAATATACTCATCATATCTTTAAAACAGAAGTCAATTGATTTCAGGCATTAACATATTTTGTTTGCTCTTTATTGTAGATGTCAGGCTGGGGTTGTTCTCCTTGGAGCTAAGGAGGTTGAGGGGAGATTTGATAGAGGTGTACAAGATTATGACAGGTTTAGATAAGGTGGACAAAGAAAAGCTGTTCCCATTCGCTGATGATACAAGGATGAGAGGGACAGAGTTAAGGTTTTGGGCAGGAGATGCAGGGGGGATGTGAGGAGGAATATTTTCACACAGTGAATGGTAATGACCTGGAACTCGCTGTCTATGAGAGGGAAGGAAGCAGAGATGATTAACAATTTAAAAAGGCAATTGGATGGACACTTGAAAGAATATGGACTAGATGGGCTGAATGGTCTCCTGTGAGTTCTCATGACTCCATGATTCAAAGAGAGAAATTTCAGCTGCTCCAGTCTCTCCAACTTACTGAAGTCACTCATCCCTGGTGTCATTCTTCGTCAATCTCCTCTGCTCCCTCTCTAAGAACTTCACATCTTTCCAAAAGTGTGGGGCCCAGATATTGAGTTCCATTCTAGAGGGATAGAATTGAAAAGCAGGGAGGTTATGTTCAACTTGTTTCGAACCATGGTTAGACTACACTGGGAGGACTGTCAACATTTGTGATCTCCATTGAGAAAAAGGAAATAGAGGCATTGGAGAAGGGGCAACAGAGATTGACAGGAATAATATCAGAACTGAGAGCATTTAACCCTCAGGAAAGGCTGGGGCTGTTTTTCTCTAAAAAAGAGAAGACTGAAGGGTGACCTGATGGAAGTCTTTCAGATGATGATGGGGTTCAATAATCCAATTGGGATTTCATGAGAAACATCTTTACCCAGTGAGTAGTGAGAATGTGGAACTCGCTACCACAGCGAGTGGTTGAGGTGAATAGCATGAATATATTTAAGGGGAAGCTAGAAACATACATGAGGGAGAAAGGAATAGAAGGATATGCTGATCGGGGGAGATGAAGAGGGGTGGGTGGAGGCTCATGTGGAGCATAAATACCATCATAGACCAATTGAGCTGACTGGCCTGGCCCTGTGCTGTAGACTCAATGGAACAGAGACAAATGTATTTATTTTAGATCTACCTGTAGTGGTAGGAAAAACACTATTTACTGTCCAGGATAAAATAAATGTCCTTCATCAGCTTTTGTGGATCATTTCAGTGGAAATGTGCACTCCCAGGCTCAAAGAGCATCAGCCACTGGAAGCAAAGTCGTGAGACCGGCCAGTCCAGCAGAAAGAAACCCTCTGACTTCACCAACTATCAGAATGAATGTGGTTCAGTCCTGGATGTGATTAACAGCAGCAGTAACAGCAGAATTCAACTCCTGGAATCACTTGTGAACTCGCTGGTGTCTAAGCAGGTGTGAAAACTGAATGAATCCCTTCCCACACTCAGAGCAGGTAAACGGCCTCTCCCCAGTGTGAATTCGTTGGTGTTTCTGCAGGCTTGATAACTGACTGAATCCCTTCCCACACTCTGAACAGATGAATGGCTTCTCCCCAGTGTGAACTCGCTGATGTGTCAGCAGGTTGGATAACTTAACAAATCCCTTCCCACACTCATTGCAGCTGAATGGCCTCTCACCGGTGTGAACTCGTTGGTGTGTCAGCAGGTTAGATGAATGAACAAATCCCTTCCCACACTCAGGGCAGGTGAAAGGCCTTTCTCCGGTGTGGCCTCGCTGGTGCCTCCGCAGGTTGGATGAATCAGTGAATCCCTTCCCACACACGGAGCAGGTGAATGGCCTTTTCCCGGTGTGAACTCGCTGGTGTGTGAACAGGTTCGATGACTGAGTGAAACCTTTCCCACACTCAGGGCAGGTGAACGGCCTCTCCACAGTGTGAACTCGCTGGTGCGTCAGCAGGTGGGATAACTGGGGGAATCCTTTCCCACATACAGAGCAGGTGAATGGCCTCTCCCTGGTGTGAACTCGCTGGTGTGTCAGCAGGTTGGATGAATTACTGAATCCCTTCCCACACTCAGAGCAGGTGAACGGCCTCTCCCCAGTGTGAACTCGCTGGTGTATCAGAAGATCAGATGAATTAGTGAACCCCTTCCCACACGCGGAGCAGATGAATGGCCTCTCGCCAGTGTGACTGCGTCGATGAATTTCCAGCTGAGATGGAGTACAGAATCCCTTCCCACAGTCCCCACATTTCCAGGGTTTCCCCATGACATGGGCAATCTGTGCCTCTTGAGGTTTGATAATCAGTTAAAGTCATGTGCATACACGGCAGAGGTGTACGGTTTCTCCCCGTTGTGAATGGTGTGATGTTTTTTTCAGCCTGTGTAACTGGCTAAAGCTCTTTCCACGGTCAGTGCACCGGAAACACTCTCACTTGGGTGTGTGTGTGTGTGTGTGTGTGTGTGTTGGTGCTTTTCCAGTCACACTGATGTTTAAAATCTTCTGAAGCAGACAGAGCAGACAAACATTTCTCCTTCTAGCTTCAAAGGTCAATGATATTCAGGTCCTGATGAATCAAGTGACTCTCAAATCTTGATGTGTAGTTTGGTTTGAGATTTCAGTCTGCTAAACCTCCCTTTCCAATATCCTGTGAAATAATTTTACAAAAGTCATCACTGTCAGTACAGGATTTAAATTCAGAACAGACTATTCTAATTTCTGTGGAACATTCTTTCTTGTCATTCTCCAAATGCTGTAAATCTCCATCCCACACACTGTTCCTCCATTCTCATTCTGCTGTACCTAATAGACACCCAATAGTACTGCACTATAAATGTGTATAGTACACAGTACTCTATTACATGGTCACAGATACCTGGGGATGTGAGGATGAACTTTATTTTGACAGCCAGTGGTGATGAACTGGAATTCACTGCCCACGAGGGTGGTGGAAGCAGAGGAGGTCATTGATTTCAAAATGAAATTGGATGGGCACTTGAAGGAAATACACTTTCAGGGGAATGGGGATATAGAGGGGGAATGGGACTGACTAGATTGCTCTGCAGAGAGTCAACATTGATGGACTTTTTCTGTGCTATAATGAGTCTATGACTGAAAATGTATAACGAAGCTACAGGACTATATTACAAGACTGGAAATAATGTTTTTTTTTCATTACAGAGCCATAAATATTATATTTAATATTTACCATATGACAACACTAGACATATCTCTGACCGATATTAATTTACTACAGAGATAAAAACAAAAAACTGTGGATGCTGGAAATCCAAAACAAAAGCCCAACGCAAACTGGAGGAACAGCACCTAGGCACTTTACAGCCTTCTGGACTGAATATTGAATTCAACAACTTTACATCTTGAACTCCCCCTTTCTGTTTCTTCCCCCTTCCTTTTGTTTTTTCCAATAATTTATATAGATTTTTCTTTTCCCTCCTATTTCCATTATTTTTAAATCTTTTATGACCCGCTAGTCTTTCCACCCCACCCTCACCAGAGCTGTACCTTGAGTGCCCTACCATCCATTCTTAATTAGTATATTCGTTTAGATAATATCACTACCTTCAACACGTGTTCTTTTGTTCTTTTGTCTGTGACATCTTTTGATTACCTGCACCTATCACTGCTTGCTTGTCCCTATAACCACACCAACACCCCCCCAAACTTCTCTCCCCCGCCCCGACCTTAATCCAGCTTATATTTCACCCCTCTCCTTATATTCGCTTAGTTACGTGGAAGGGTCATGAGGACTCGAAACATCAACTCTTTTCTTCTCCGCCGATGCTGCCAGTCCTGCTGAGTTTTTCCAGGTAATTCTATTGATATTAATTTTACTGTCCCCTAAATGTCAGCCATCTCCTGGGGAAATCAGCCCTTTAATGTAACATTAGGAAAGAGACCATCCTTTTAGCCAGACAAATAAATGTGTCAAGCTGAGGGAGCAAAGGATCTCAATGTCTTTAAGAGAGAGAGAGAGACCTGGGCCAACCTTTCCAGAGTCTGCACCCTCCCTGGATTCACTTCCTTCCCCTTCAGTTCCTGCAAGTCAACAATTTTTCCCCCAGAATGAGAAAATAAATGTAAAGGGGGAGAAAAGAAAGTGTTTTACTCACAGATATTGGACACAGGAGGAAGTTTTAGTCTGTGTGAAACTCAATCTTCATTCACACAAAGCCCGCGCTCTGATTGGCTGGAGGACCAGAGTCCTTCCGGTCCTCCAATCCTTCCCATTGGTCAATCCTGAAGACAATGGGGCACCGGAAGCCCTCACGGCGCGGGAGATCCTTTGACCCTCATGGCGGAATGAGCGCTTCGCCAATGGGAAAAGTCATTCCCCGCACATGCGTAGCTGTTATTTCTCTCGGACATGCGCAGTCCCGGGCCGCCCGGTTGTGCGGCGGATAGATCGGTTTCCCCAGCGCCGGCAATTCTGGGAGCTGCGGCCGCCATTACTCACCCGGAGCCCAGTCTCCAAATCCCTGGGACTAGGATGGAAACTGGGGGTGGCAGGCACAGTGATCCCGCTCTGACACCAAGTACATGGGGGTAGTCACTGGATTTGCTTGTGACACCCCTTTTGTTAACTTCAGGCATAACCTTTACGAATAAAATAAGAAACTAAAAGTTCTGGAGATACACAGCAGGCCTGGCTACAGCTGAGGAGAGGGAACAGACTTAACGTTTTTAGTCCAATATGCCTCTTCTTCAGTATGTTTTAAGTGTCATATTGGCGAAGGCAATAGTTGAATGTGAAACTGAACCCCAGAGTCAGCACCTTCTGGGGAGAATTGGGGTAAAACAGGAGGACAGTCGGGTGAATTGGGGTTAAATCAATAGGGAGGAGGGAATGTGTGGAGGACATAGATTAATCATTTGAGACGAAGAAGGATATTCTATGACAACTGAATCAACATTTCTGGATTTCTACCCTTTACTTACAGTGATTTATTTTCTAATCTCCTTTAAGAGAGGATTAGTCAGGAGGATTTGTATCCAGAAAACAGACACCAAAAACATCCCAAGATCTGATTGACTCACTGGGTTCATCAGGACCAGAATATCATTGGCCTTTAATATGGATGGAGAAATGTTTAACAGTTCTGTCTAAGATAAAGGTTTCAGTTATCAGTGTGAGGCACAACTGATCATCCAATCTGGGGATGGGCAACTGTAACCAGACTGGGGATGAACTAGATAAAAATGACAGTTGGGGGGATTTTGAAAAAGCAACCAAACAGGAAACTCAATCCTACACTCACAGTGGGAGAGGCCATTCACCAACTCTGTGTGTGGGCAAGGATTCACTTGCCCTTCCCCCTGTTCAGACACCAGCACGGTAACACTGTGGAGAGGCCTTTTGGTGGCTGCTGGTGTGGCAAGAGGTTCAGAAGTTTCTCAAACCTGCTGCAACTCCAGTGACATCACACAGGGGGCAGGCCATTCATCTGCTCCTTATAAGGGAAGGGGTTCACTCAGTCCACCAACCTGTTGCAATATAAACAGCTTCAGATTGCGGAGAGGCTGTTTAAATGCTCTATGCATGGGAAGGAATTCACTTGCTCATCTCATCTCCTGGCACACCAGCGAGTTCATGTTTGACTGCAGGTGTTCGATTCTGCTGTTATTGCTGCTGCTCATCACATCCAAGACTGAACCATGTTCATTCTGACAGTTGGGGTTTGTTTCTGCTGATATTAATAATCTCTGTAACTGAGCTGGAGTTCAATATTCTTGGTAAATGTTAAATAGATCAGCTTTATTTTTGGCACGCAATTTCTCAATCCTTGATGCCACTGAGAGAAGAAAAATCGATTCCCTCCCTTAACTTCTCTCCTTTGAGGAGAGAGAAGTGGAGGGGTTAAGGGAGGGAATTCCAGAGCTTAGGAACTTGGCAGCTGAAGACTGAAAGAGTGTCAGCCCTGGACTGTGGGAGACTCGAGTCTCTGGAGTGGGGACTTGAACCCATGACCTTCAAACTCAGAGGCGAGAGGATGAGACTGACTGAGCCCTGGTGTTCAGGGAAGTGATGTAAAGTCTTAGTTGCCTCATCCTTTCTCTGTCCTTTCCCTTATTCCAGGATCAGTAGATCGAGCTGAGAAACAAGAGAACAATTAAAAGGGGCAAGGAGAAAGTTAAGAGAATAAACTTCTTCACCCAGAGAGTGGTGAGAATGTGGAACTCGCTGCCACACAGAAGATTGAGATAAATAACATAGATCCATTTATGGGAATCTGGATATGTTCAGGAGGAAGAATGATGGTTCACAACCCTCCTGTCTGTGGGAACACTTTCTCTGTATTTACTCAATGACACAGCAGTGAGTTCACACTTTTAAGTTTTCAGTTGCCTTCCTCAAAGTTTTTGCCTTGGGAGTATATCCTCTGTCTAGTGGCCTGTAATCGAAGTTAAAGAACCCAACCACCCACCATCTATTTACAATGGGGAATGGGGGGTGGGCAATTGCAGTCATTGATTCAAGTAACATCGCTGGATGGTCCTAGTATTCAAGGGAGCACTCTGCTGTCCACTCAGTGGAGCTGTCTGAAGTGGCCTCAAACCTAACCCTCTGCCTGACAGGCAGACACACTCCCAATGTGAGATTAATCACCTTCTTGGAGAAATGCATCCTGCTGAAGGTCAACCTATTCGGTCATCCAGTATTTGGAGACCATAGTCTAGCTTTCATTGACCGGAGGTTTCAGAAGTGGGGCTCAAGTCCCTCACCTTGCGATTCAGAGATGGGAATGCTACCATGAAGCCAATTTTTAGGCATAGGAACTAGCAAATGGCTTCAATATGATGCATATGAAAGGGCAGTTAGGACAGATCTGGTCTCAGCACAGATACCGTTCCTCTCATTGAGAGCTGGACTGACCAAAAAATCATTTCAATTCCTTTAGATGGCTTCTCTATCAAAAAAGTGTTAAGGAAGAGATTGTCTCTCATTAATAATTGATCAACCCCCTCTCACCAATGCAGAGCTCAAGTCAGAATTTCTATTCCATCATTGTGCAATACTTGCTATTGTTCTTTTATCAAGTTGAATTATTGAGACATTATGTGATAGAAGAATTCTGTAATTAGGTTGCAGTTTGAAAACATTTCAGCTTCTTATATTTTAAACAAGAGGTAATAAGAGACTGGAGAATAGAGAAACAAAGAGAAAAGCTAAGAGCGAAGCACATTGTGTATAGAAGCTGAAGGGTTAGGAAGAGGGAGAGAGACAGAGAGAGAGAGAGAGATAGAACAAGATTTATGATGGTCAAACACCAAAAAAGACATTAGTTAGTGAGGCTAGAAGTCATGGATTGTCCATGTTAGTGGATGAATGCTTCTTAGCACATGGGTTATTGGATGAACATAAATCACATAGATATGTTATTCCAGTGCAATACGTGTTCTTTTTGATGGACTGGCCGGTCTCACAACTTTGCTTCCAATGGTCTGATGCTCTGAGCCTCATTGCAAAAATATTTTTTTCATATTTCATATGGATCATAAAATCAAAGAGTGGTTTAAAGGTGAAAAGTAGTTAGCTTGTATTTCTGTCTGGAACCTCTCAAAGCATGCCACATTACCATGGAGGTAGGCTGTGGGGGTCAGATAGTTCTTTAGTTTAACTTACCTGGGTGGTTCTCATGGAAAGCAGTTAAAGATTTGGGCTTGTGAAGGTTACACGTCACTTGATTTCATGTGAGGGGAAAAGAAACTGGAAGATTTGCCCAGTTTGAAGATAGAGGAAGATATTTCCACTGGTCTCCACAGTGAAAGACAGTTAGCCTTGTGGCGAAAAGAAATCAGCTTGAACAGTCAGCTTGGAAAGAGCTGTCAAGAAACTGTGGGAGTCGACTGGGAAAAAGCAGTTGGTCTGTCCAATGTCAGTGCAACAAGGCAGTGGAATCCTCACAGAGAGAAAGAGCTTTGGAAGTGTGAGTCCCAGACTGGGAAACTGGGGACAAATCAAAGTAAATTCCAGAGGGTTATGGCATACCGTTTGCCGACTGACCCTCTGGGACTGATGTGAGGAGGATGAATAAGGCCCCAGGCTCCCACCCAGCTGAGTGATCACCGTGAGGAGAAGGAACCCTGGCTTTTCCTCCTGTGGCACTGAGGCCAGGCCTGGTGCCCCTCCCCCCACCCGGGCAGATACCAGGGACCTGACATTGATCCTTGGGGTCTAAAAAAATCAGAAGCATTTTCAAAACAAATGCTGCTGCTCCTTTAAATTGATATATTTGTCACAAAGAAAAGCCCAGTAAAAATCTCGTCTTATAATTTAGTGCAATGGCTACATTATATATTACGTCATATATACAGTCCATGTCATCTCTGTAGAGCAATCCAATCAGTCCCATTCCCCCTCTATATCCCCATTCCCCTGCAAGTTTATTTCCTTCAATTGTCCATCCAGTTTCATTTTGAAATCATTCATCATCTCCGCTTCCACCACACTCACAGGCAGCGAGTTCCTGGTCATGACCACTCACTGCACATCCTCCCAAATCTCTAACTATGCAATGAAGACATGTATATTATACATACACTGAAGTAAAAATGTGTGTATGTATTGTTATGATCCTTGATCAGACCCCCAAGCTTTTGGGAAGATCCAGTTAGGGACCAATAACCTTTTGTTAAAGTTAACAAAGTTTGAGATTCAAGACCTTGACCAGAGAATAACGCCCCAAGATTCCACAGGTTTTGAACAAAAAATAAAGTTTACTGTACAAATTCAGAAAGATAAAACTATTTACATTGTCTTTTAAATGTTCTAACATTCAGGATTAATGTGAAGTACATGTGAATGAACAGACAAACTGTGGTCGAACACACCACACGACAAAATAAATGGCAGGTGTGACCAAGACAGAGTCCATAGGTTTCCCAACAACCCACCCAGATGTCAGTAACACTGTGAGTCAGCCAACATCACTGAAACTCTATCTCTCTCAAGAGGGATTTCAGTCCTCATCTTCAAAGATCTAATTTTGAAATTCTTCCCGGCCCTGTGCTGTTGACTCAATAGAACAGAGACAACAGTATTCATTTTAGATCTAACTTTAGGGGCAGATAAAACAGTATTTATTGTCCAGGATAAAACAAATGTACTTCATCAGCTTTTGTGGATTGTTTCAGTGGAAAATGCACTCCCAGGCTTAATCAGCATCAGCCACTGGAAGCAAAGTCGTGAGACCGGCCAGTCCAGCAGAAAGAAACCCTCCGACCCTCTCAGTTCACCAAGTTTTAGAATGAACATGGTTCAGTCCTGGATGTGATTAACAGCAGCAATAACAGCAGAATCTAACCCCGGCAATCACTTGTGAACTCACTGGTGTCTCGACAGGTGTGGTGACCGAGTGAATCCCTTCCCATACCCAGAGCAGGTGAATGGCTTCCCTCCAGTGTGAACTCTCTGATGCCTCAGCAGGTTGGAAGACCGAGTGAATCCCTTCCCACACTCGGAGCAGGTGAATGGCTTCTCTCCAGTGTGAACTCTCTGATGTCTCAGAAGGTTGGATGACTGAGTGAATCCCTTCCCACACACAGAGCAGGTGAACGGCCTCTCCCCAGTGTGAATTCGCTGGTGTGTCAGCAGGGCGGATGAGTGAGTGAATCCCTTCCCACACACACTGCAGATGGACGGCTTCTCCCCAGTGTGAATTCGCTGGTGCTTCAGCAGTTTGGATGAATCACTGAATCCCTTCCCACACTCAGAGCAGGTGAAAGGCCTCTTCCCAGTGTGAACTTTATGGTGCGTCTGCAAGCTGGCTGACTGAGTGAATGCCTTGCCACACACAGAGCAGATGAATGGCCTCTCCCCAGTGTGAACTCGCTGGTGTGAGAGCAGGGCGGATGAATCACTGAATCGCTTTCCACACTCGGAGCAGGTGAACGGCCTCTCCCCAGTGTGAATTCGCTGGTGTGTCAGCAGGGCGGATGAGTGAGTGAATCCCTTCCCACACTCGGAGCAGGTGAATGGTCTCTCTCCGGTGTGACTGCGTCGATGAGTTTCAAGTGCGGATGGGAAAAGAAACCCCTTCCCACAGTCCCCACATTTCCATGGTTTTTCCATAGTGTGTGTGTCCTTGCGTCTCTCCATGTTCAGTGATCAGCTGAAGACTTGTCCTCACACAGGTCATGTATAATGTCTCTCTCCACTGTGAATGGTGTGATTTTTTTTTCAGTCTGTGTAACTGGTTAAAACTCTTTGCACAGTCACTGCACTGGAACAATCTCACTCGGGTATGTGTGTCTCGGTGATTTTTCCAGTCACACTGATGTTTAAAATCTTTTGAAGCAGACAGAACAGACAAACGTTTCTCTTTGTAGATTCAAAGGCCAATGATATTCAGGTCCCAATGAAATGAGTGACTCTGTCAGATCTTGACATGATGTTTGGTTTGAGATTTGCCTGCAAATCCTCCCCTTCTAATATCCTGTAAAAGGAGTTTACAACAGACATCACTCTCAGTACAGGGGAGAAATTCAGAACAGACAATTCTAGTTTCTATGGAACCTTCTTTCCTCTCACATTCCCCAAAAGCTGTAAATCTCTGTCCCACATCACGGCCCCCCACTTCCATTCTCATTCTGCTGTACCTAATATACACTCTCCCAATTCTCCTGAAGATGCCGATTCCTGCTGGTTGGCAGATCCATGGTCAATGCTTCATGTCCTGGACTCAGAGATTGTAAGAAATAGGAGCAGAAGTAGGCCATTTGGCCCATCAAGCTTGTTCTGCCAGTCAATAAGATCATGGCTGATGTGGCCTTAACTCCACCTTCCTGTCTGCCCTCCATAACTGTTGGCTCCCTTGTCGGTCAAAAATCCTTTTCACTGAACCTTGAACATATTCAATGACCCTGCCTCCACTGCCCTCTGGGGAAAATAATTCCAAAGACGAACAACATTCTGAGAGAAGAAATTGCTTTGTCTTAAAAGGGAGACCCCTTATTTTTAAACTGTGTCCCCCTAGTTCTAGATTCCCCCACAACAGGAAACATCCTCCCAGTCAAAACCACCTTAGAATTCTACTTGTTTCTGGAAGATCATTCCTCGTTCTTCTAAACTACAAAGAGTTAAGCCTCAAACTGCTTAGTATTTCCTCATAAGACAACCCTTCATCACAGGAATCAGCCTAATGAACCTTCTATGAACTGCTGCCAGTGCCAGTATATCGCTCCTTAAAGAAGGAGCCCCAGACTGTGCAGAATACTCAAGTTGTGGTCTCACCTATGCCCTGTGCAGCTATTGCAAGACTTCCTGACAAGTTCGTTTTCCCTGCAGCGGACCGGGCTCTGTATCTGGATACATGCAGCTTCTGGAAAGCTTAAGTGAGCCACACTGTGAGTCTGACTGATAATCTGAAATTGGGCCTGGTCCTCTGATGGGAAAAGGAATTTGTCCAGGCACTGTGCCTTTTCAATTAAACAAAGCTAAGGGGGACACTGCTCCTTGGTGCACTCCCCATGCCACGTCTCGACCAGTCACAGTCAACTTGGACTTTTTGAATTAAATGAAAAGCTTTGGCATAACTGTACCCTGGGGCATTCTGCATGGCAACACATTGAGCAATCAGAGAACACTAGCCAACCAGTCAGCACCCTTTTTCCTGATGCAGCATAAAATGTTCTTCCCTTTGAAATTTGGTATTCTTGTGACGTCGTGATGAGTGCAAGACAAAAAGTTTCAACGTGTTTCTTTTTCAGCAAGACTCAAGTTCAGTACCAACAAGTGACGATTTAGATCACTGTACTGTCCTGTTAAATACTGGCCATCTCCTGGGGAAATCAGCCCTTTAATTGTGAACATTAGGAAAGAGACCATCCTTTTAGCCAGACAAATAAATGTGTCAAGTTGAGGGAGCAAAGGATGTCAATGTCTTTAAGAGAGAGAGAGAGAGACCTGGGCCAACCTTTTCAGAGTCTGCACCCTCCCTGGATTCACTTCCTTTCCCTTCAGTTCCTGCAAGTCAACAACTTCCCCCCAGAATGAGAAAAGAAATGGAAAGGGGGAGAAAAGAAAGTGTTTTACTCACAGATGTTGGACACAGGAGGAAGTTTTAGTCTGTGTGAAACTCAATCTTCATTCACACAAAGCCCGCGCTCTGATTGGCTGGAGGACCAGAGTCCTTCCGGTCCTCCAATCCTTTCCATTGGTCGATCCTGAAGACAATGGGGCACCGGAAGCCTACGCGGCGCGGGAGATCCTTTGACCCTCATGGCGGAATGAGCGCTTCGCCAATGGGAAAAGCCATTCCCCGCACATGCGCAGCTGCCCCTCTACCTTGGACATGCGCAGTCTCGGGCCGCCCACCCACGCGGCGGTTAAGCGGTTTCCCTAGCGCGGGGGATTGTGGGAGTTCCGGCCGCCATTACTCATGCGGAGCCCAGTCTCCAAACACCTGGGACTGGGATGGAAAGTGGGGGTGGGGGGCGCAGTGACCCCACCCTGACACAAAGTACATATAGGTAGTCACTGGATTTGATTGTGACGTCCCCTTCAGGGGGGGAGAATTAGGGAAAAATCAGGAGGATCGTAGGATTAATTAGGGTTGCAATCAATAGTCTGGAGAGTGTGTGTGGGGGACGGAGATTTATAGGTTCAGAAGGAGGAGGATTCTCTCTCACATAATCTATGATTTCTAACATGATGAGTTCTGAATTTCAATCCTGTGCAGACAGTTTTAACTTGATGAGGTAAAGCTTGTTGCCTCACTTCATAATCTTAAAGTCCTCGATCAAGTCAGTCCTCAGCCTTCCCTTTTCAAGGGAAGTAAAGCCCCAGTCTGTTCAATCTTTACTGTAACTTAAACACCCTCAGTTCTGCATTGTCCTTGTGAATCTTTCCTGCACACTCTCAAGTTCCCCTCTGTCCTTATTATAATGATGGAGACCCAGAACTGTTCACCATATTCCAAGTCTGGTCCAACCAAGGATCGATACAAGTTTAACATGTCTTCTCTGCTTTTCAATGATATTTCTCGAGAAATAAACCCCATTATTAGGCTTTGGAAAGGGTGCAGGGATTTAGTATGGTGACAGTAATGAGGAACCTCAGTTATGTGAACACACTGGAGAGGCCGGGGTTGTTCTGCAGAGAGTATGTGATAGAGGTGTTGAAGATCATGAATGGTTTCCATCAAGTAAATAAAGAGAAACTGTTTCCATTGACAAAAGGGTTGCTAACCAGAGGACAGATTGAAGGAGATTGACATAAAAGCCAGAGGGGAAATGAGGAAGATAAATCTCAACACAATGAGCTGCTGTGATCTGGAATGCCTTGACTGAAAGGCTGGTGGAAGCAGATTCAACAAAGGGAATTGGACAAATACTGGAAGAGGACTAGTTTGCAGGGCTCAGGGCGAAAGGGGAGGATAGTGTGACTAAAAGAGCAATGATAGACATGATAGACCGAATGGCCTCAATGTCAACAAAGGATATTGGATAAATACTGGAAGGGGACTAAGTTTGACAGTAAGTTTCCCTTTCAAACCTTGTATTGTCTGTAGTGTAATTGGGGGCTCAGTGAGTCACACACTCACTTCTGAGTCAGAAGGTTGTTGGTTCAAGTCCCTGTCCAGGGACCTGAGGGGAAAAATCACAACCAACATTCCCAAGTGCCAGCATGGAGTGAGTGCTGCACTGTCAGATCTGCTGTCTTTTGGATGAGATGATAACCCAAGGGCCCCATTTGCCATCTCGGGTGGAGTTATAAGTTCCCATCACCACTATTTCGAAGAAGAGAGATACCCCCGATGTTCTAGCCAATACTTATCAATCAACATCAATAAAAACATATCATCTGTTCATTCTCACATTGCAGTTTGTGGGATCTTGCTGTGTGTAAATTGGCTGCAGCCTTTCCCACATTAGAACAGTGACTACACTTCAAAAGTACTTTATTGTCTGTGAAGCACTTTGGGATGTCATGTGGTTAGGAAAGGCACTATAGAAATGCAAGTTTTTCAATTTAAGATTTATATCATCTTGTTATCTGTAACTTAATTGAATTCAGCCACCCCCAACTTGCCATTTAGTAAATTCACTTTGGTTCGGAAAAGACTTTAACCAATTAATGCAAAGGCAGAATTCTCTGGATAGTAAATTTAAAAGTTTATTAAAAGAAAAATGTTTACTTAACAATTTTTAAGACAATGACTTTTACAACTTCATGTGGGTGATCAGTCTGTAGAAGCGTAACCCTCTCTGGCTCCTTCTTTGACAGTAATTCTTGTTGAATTCGCCCTCGGGAGTCTGGCTCCTTCTCTGACAGTAATTTCCTTGGAACTCGGCCTCGGGAGTCTTCAGTACTTGGCGAGCAAGGGAGACCTTCAGAACCTCTACTTTTATCCCCAAAGTGACCATTACCTCACGTCAGAGTTGGGCCTTTTCTAACATGACAATTGGTCAGTTTGGTGACCAGGTTAATTTAATTGAATCCCCAATTATTTATGCCACCTTCCCTCATTATCTTAGACAGGAACACAATAGAACTGTTTCATACTATCTTTATCTGATTCTATACCATCCCTTATTTTGAGGCAAAGCAGAGCTTGAAGGTGTCTCTAGCCTGTACATTTATCATCATTGCACATTCTTTATATACACAGCAATTAAGGTTTTACATTTTTACAGCAAATAAAACTCACTCTTTTACAACTTCTAATTCATTATTAATTCATTAACTGTAACTCAATTAAGGCTCACTACTTATTCAATCATCTGCTGCTGACTGGCAGTTAATTAAAACAGTAATTGCTGAAAAAGGGAGATGTCGCAGTTTTTCATCTTGCACTCAACAGGACATTCACAAGAATACCAAATGTAAAGGGAACAACAATTTATACTTCATAAGAAGAGAGTGCTGATTGGTTGGAAAGTGGACACTGACTGGTAGAAGCTTTGCCATGTAGAATGCAGTAGCTAACTGATGACTGACAGTTAACCACCAAGCTTTGTTTAAATTCAAACCAGGCATGTTGACTCTGATTGGTCGAGGCATTCACCTGGGGAAGGAACCAGAGCACAGCTGTCATCTGTTTTCTTCAGTTGAAACAGGCGAAAGTGTGTCCATGTTCTGCCTGCAAACAGCAGGGCCCTGTGTATTAATATATGTCACTTCCAGTACATGTGAGTGTGTCACACTGCGAGCCCAACTGACAATCTTAAACTGGTTGTCAGCACAAATCTCAGAACATTCAGGATTTTTTAGCAAATGTTGTCCAATTGTGGAATCACATCTAATGTTGGTCACTGCGTCTTGAGTTTTGTAAAATCCAGTATAATTGAATTTCATTATTTAATAATTATCTGTTTCATCACTGGGCTTTTAATACAAGATCAATATATTGTTAATGAAGAAAAGTTACCTGTGAAACAGCTGCAGGAAGTCTTATTTTAGAGTTAAAATGGTTTCCTTGACCTTGTTACTTTTAACAGTGAATATAGTATGAAAGTGATTTAATTTTTAAATTAAATGTGATTACCCATCCCTACCTCCAGTTTCCTACATTACAACAGTGACCACACTTCAAAAGTACTTCATCGGCTGTAAAACGCTTTAGGAGATCATGAAAGGTGCTATAGGAATGCAATTTTTTTCCAATTGTCCACAAATTTGGATATATTACACTTGTTCCCAATTCAACATCGTTAATAAAGATGGAGTCTTAAGTTTGTGGAATAACCATGTCTTTCACATCATTTCAAATGCTCTGGTAAAATCCAAACACACTGTATCCTGACCATGGTCTAACTCATGGTTCGAAACAAGCTGAACATAACCTCCCTGCTTTTCAATTCTATCCCACTAGAATGAAACCCTATATCTGGGCCCCACACTTTAGGAAAGATGTGAAGTTCTTAGAGAGGGTGCAGAGGAGATTTACGAGAATGGCACCAGGAATGAAGGATTTCAGTCAGTTGGAGAGATTGGAGCAGCTGAAATTTCTCTCTTTCGGCCAAAGAGTCATTCGGGAGAGGAGGCCATTCGGCCCATCAAATTAATGCCCACTCTCTGTAGAACAAACCAGTCAGTCCCAGTGCTCCCTTCTATCCCCATAGCCCTGCAAGTCTATTTCCCTCAATTCTATTTTGTAATCGTTTATTGCCTTTCCATCCACCACCCTCATAGGCAGTGAGTTCCAGGTCATTACTGTTCGCTGTGTAAAAATATTCTTCCTCATATCCCCCTGCATCTCTTGACCAAAACCTTAAATCTGTGTCCCCTTGTCCTTGCGCCATCAGTGAATGGGAACAGCTTTTCTCTATCCGCCTTATCTAAACCAGTCATAATCTTGTGCACCTCTATCAAATCTCCCCTCAACCTCCTTTGCTCGAAGGAGAACAATCCCAGCTTCTCCAACCTAACCTTGTCACTAAAGAGCAGAAAAGTATACATCTATAAATAAATATATATAAAGAGTGATGTGACTGCTGACGAGAGTGTTTGTTTGAACTGTTGGCACGAGTGTGAGATTTGGAATTTGAATCTTTCCTGAATGTTCTGGAACATTTCTTTGGAGCCTGGACTTTTCTGGAATCATCCGAGACTGCTGTTCGTCATCAGCCAGTCAGTAAGAACTTGAATCTTTTACCGTCAGATAAAAAGAAACAAAAACACATCTTCCACATTGAGACTTTTAATCACTTAAGTGTTTTGTTTTGCTCACTGCAGTTGAGAGTTGGAATTTTGTGGACTTTTTCCCTGACGAAGCAATAGAAATTGACAGAGAAATAGAAATTGTGAAACGTGTTGGGAATATAACCTCAGAAGGGGTAAATAAGCCCCAGTGAATTATCCTCAGTAGAGGAAACTTGAATCCAAGGAATTTCTCAACCGTCATATCATCAGCCACATTTTTAGTTAATTTTGTAACATTACACAAACACCCTCAGGAAAGGAGCAGTTTTTGAAACACAGAAGGTCACCCTCAGCAAAGGAGACCAAAAAGACGGTTGCTATTTTATTTGATTCCATAACGAAGACAACAGATCCTCGAAAAGGGAAGAATTGTTGATCTGGCAAGATCATCCTGACTGGAAAAAGCATCCTCAGAAAAGGAGCAAATTCTGAAACACAAGGATCGTCCTCAACAGAAGAAACCTACAGCCTCGAATGACACCCTAAACCATATTGGGGCAGCTCAGTCCCATCGGAGAAAAGAATTTTATCACACAAAAAGCCGGCCTCAATGGAAAAGCTAACAAACTCTAGCAGCAGGTTGGAACGATTTTAAGGGTGGGTCCCATTTTAATTGGTTTCTTAGTATACAAATATGTACAAAATAGTTTGGTCAAAAACTTTTCTCAATTTATCAAGATTATTTCCGTTTTTGTCTCCTTTTGTTCTCTATCCTTTTTTAAAAAACATAATTAAAACCAGACTAACACACGTCCTGATTTCCCTACTATAACCTCCTCATCAATTTCCTGGACAGGCCTCGAAGGCAAGGCAAACTCTACAATGGGGATGAATTCCATCTCCAATCCCACTGACCCTCACTGACCCAAAAGGGAATTTTGCAACATCAGTAAGACTAATATATAAAATGATTCAAACGATCCACCGTTTAATGTGGTTGGAAGAAGAAGATGGTGCCCCGAAGGGAATTAGGAGATGAGCAGAACAATTAACATGATCAATAAAACCTGCCAACCTCACAGAGGAAACCACAAAAAAACGGGCAACAAATTGAGAAAATTGGGCTGGCGAAACGAGACGAATCCTCACTGAACATTCCACAACAAATCGAAAGGAACGAGATAATAAACAGAAGGAAACCATTCAAACTAATAGAGTTTGAGGAAGCTGTTTCAAAGGCATCGAACTGGGATAAAAAGAACCTGAAAGATAAATTTAGCTTTAGAACAATTAATGAAATTTTAAAAACCATCTCTTGCGCCTGCTTTTGGAAAGTGAGGTGTCCTGTTGTGATGGGTCAGGGTGAGGCGCTGTCCCAGAGCGCGAATGGCCGAAGCACACTTCCAACCACACCACCAGTGAACAGCTGGAAGACGGACCTGGAACCCCAGAGCCTGAGTTGCCAAGGTCTCAGCACTCAATGGGTCAGGCTTCATCAAAAAGGATTCAAAATAATCCAACAAATCCACCTCAGATAATGATTCTCCAGAGCAGTCCTCGTGACACCGAGACTTTCTCTGTTCTAAGAAAGGAAGTTATGTCCGGACTCAGAAAACAAATCAGAGCCAGAACTGACATCACAAACAGTCCTTCCACAATTGCCTCCGTCAATCTAATGAATGGTTCTGTGATAAAAATGTATTCTGATGATTTAATTACAAAACAACTTCCATTACAAGAACAGGAATTCGAAACAATTAAAAATCAAATCACAAAACATGTAATGGAAGCAGCCAAACCTGAAAATATTAAACCTCCAACAAAATCTCCTCATACCAAAGCCACAAAAAGCCCAACCAATCCATTTCGTATCAAATTTCCAAGGGGACCACCAACCTACCATGAAATAATGGGAAACCATTCGAGACCATCAACCCCAGTGAGACAAAGTAAAATCCAATTCCCATCGGCCCGAGGTCAATTACAGACCCCAACATGTTCCCTAAGGAAGGGAATGCAGCCCAAAACACCGATCAGAGCAATAACCAATAAAAATGAGCCCGATACACGGGCCTCTGGGGGTGGAGACTGGAGTCAGCTACATTTACAGAGAATAACAGACAACATTAAACCATCGGTGACTCGGATGCAAACTGTGGATTCCCCTTTTCTGGAGTTGGGTCCACTCCAGCCACAGGGAGGAGTTCCCTGTGATATTGAAATGAGCATCTTGGCAGCGCCGATGGGACCAGTGAACATAACATATCGAAGAGTATTTGCTGATCCTGAGCCGAGCACCCAAACAGACCCCACAGAACTTACAGAGATTCCCCCACCCACACCCCCCACACATTTTCAACACATGAACAGACCCCACAGAAGTTAGAGATTCCCCATGCACCCCCCACACATTTTCAACACCTGAACAGACAAGTTGGAATTGAGCGAAACCATTAAAGACCCCAATCCAGGCAACAGGTTGGTCCGATGTGGCTCAAGGCTTAGAAGGTAGTGAGACCGATGAAATACAAATACCTTCCCAGAAATATGAATCATCTAACTCACTGACTACAACATCGAAACGGAGACCTAGCCAACAAAGTAAACCAATAAACACAGTCACAAAACACCCCAAATACAAACCAAAAAAATAGAATCTGGATAATAACTCCAGGGAAACCGATACTAATAATAGGGGATTCCAACCTCTACAGGATTCAAAATTGCAGCGGTACAATAACTCAAACTGATTGCTTTCCAGCAGCCAAATGTATACATGTGACAACGATCTTAGATAAACAACACTGCTGCCCAAACATTAAACAAGTAATAATTTCAGTTGGAATAAATAATCAAACTCAAACACCTCTCATCGCAATTAAACAACTTCAAATACTATTAAAATTAGTGAAAAATAAATTTCCAAATGCCCAGACCGGGATCCCTGAAATAAACTACAGTAAAATTCTCCCACAATCACCAAAGGACATAATCATGGAATTAAACCAATATATTAAAGAACAAACATATATCCCAGCAAAACCAAATATATCCTTTGGAGTAGAATCTGACAACATCCATTGGACTCCAAACACAACTAATTCTATTATCAACAGCTGGATGAAGTGTTTAAACCAAAAGGGAATCAAATGCTAGAAAATGAGCCTCTAAATCTAAAGGAAACAATGATGAATATTTCTAAAACATTTAAACCCACGTTAATATAGGAAAAAGTCCGAAACAGAGTCTTAACTTTAGTTCCGGTAGTGAAACAGCATCATATACAAATTCAAACAGACTTAGACACATTTTACAGAAAAATTAAACTTTGAGACTTTTTCGGTGTCTCAATCTCAGACAGGCAACAATTTACACCCAAATCAGACTGAATTCCACTGAAAAATAAAATAAACCCAAAAATATTTCATTTCATCAAAACAACCCAATCAGAAACCAAGACGATTCTCCATTGAAAAGATAAACAAAACCTCACGAGAAGAGAAGAACAAGCACTTGGGTAATTAACATCCCACACAGATATTGTTCTAAAACCAGCGGATAAAGGCAGCAATATTATTATCGTGGATCGACAATAATACCTTTGTGAAGCTTATAGACAATTGAACAGTACAAATTAGTATACCGAATAGACTAAACCCACATATCAAGAAACACAAAAACAGGTTACAGACGTACTAATAAGATTTAAAAATTCCAAATACATGAATCAGAAACAAATGGAGTATCTAAGGGGACAGCACCCATAACCACGAAAAAGTTACAGACTTCCCAAAATACATCAACATCCAGACACATGGACAATAGCAGGCCACATACCTTCAGGTAGACCAATTATTTTGGATTGTGGTAGTGAATCATGCAAAATAGCAGAATATATCAACTCATATTTAAACTCCTGAGTCCACAAATGTCCAAGATACATGTCGTTTTGTAGAAAAACTGAATTCACTAACCATAACCCCAGATAGCATACTATTCACCATGGATATGGACAGTTTATACATAAATATAGAAACTGATTGAGGAATTCTGGCTGTTCAAAATGCCTTCATGAAATATACGCAACTGGATAGACCAGACAAAATTATAATCCAATTATTACATCTAGGACTAACCAGGAATGATTCTGAATTTAACAAAGAATATAATCTTCAAGTTAAAGGGATGGTGATGAGTAAAAAATATTTGCACCATCATACATGAATATATATATGGCAGAATGGGAGGAAACAGTTTTTAAAAAAAAGGTCCCAGGAAACTATTACACTATCATAGGTCTTTAGATGATATGAGGGGGGTTTGGTCCCATAGAATTTGAGGATTTTGTCCACATTCTTAATAATCCTCATCCATCCATAAAGATCCAAGTCACAACCAATAAAGAAAAGATCAATTTCCTCGACACAACAGTATTCAAATAATAGCAGGACCCCGAGATAGACAAACAGCAGCACCTTTGCAAAAAAGGTCCGGAGAGAGATGCAATGGTTTTTGTCAAGGTTCATCCTGAGCAGTGCAGTGACACAGGACTCTGTGTTCTACGGGCTGTTCCCAGGGACACACACCGAGACAAACATCAACTGCAGCTGGAGGATCAGCAACTTGGTGAAAGACGCTCTACGGTCTGCCTGAAACTTGCTGGTCTTCCAGTGCAAAGAGTTGTCCTCGACTGAGTATTGCAGACTGGCACATTCCAAGGTCCAGGACTACGTGCTGAGGGATGCACTAAAGCTTGGGGCAGCCGCTGCAAAGGCTCAATGGGGAAAGGTCACAGTCGAAGACCTTTCAGCCATAGTGCACCAAAGGGCTGGGAATTATATAGACCCCTCGGGCTGTATGACTCACAATGAATGTATGCAGTGAATACTACATGAATCACAATTGTACTGAAGCACCTCAGAATGCAACATGATCTATGTCGATAACGTGAATCCCACTGCATTGTCTGACTGTCTGTAATGTTCATTGATTGTATTGAAACACCTCATGATCTGTGTGGAAAACTGGAATATGATTGCACTTTTTGTGATGGTAATTTTGAAATCTTTTGTAATGTTCTTTCAGATATTTTATGAATAAAGTATGTTTTTCCAAAAAATAGTCAGCATCACCCAGAGGAGAGGGACAGGAGGGTGTGACTGCGAGTGAGGCAGGTATGGGGATCCAAAATTTGGCTTTGGAGGAGCAGTGCCCTTGTCCAATAAGGTATGAGATTCTTGCTCCTGGTGTGGATGAAGGCACAGACTGCAGGAAGGATCGGCAAACTGACCACAGCACCGTGGTACAGAGCGCCATTCAAGTGGGGGGAGAAAAGAGCGATGTAATAGGGGATAGCATAGCGAGGGAAATAGGTACTGTTCTCTGCAGCAAAGACAGAGAATCCCAAAGGCTCTGTTGCCTACTTGGTGCCAAGTTTAAGGACATCTCTTCTGGGCTGGAGAGGAACTTGGAGTGAAAGGGGAAGCATTCAATTGTCGTGGTCCACGTAGGTATCAATGACATAGGTAGGACCAGGAAAGAGGTTCTGCTGAGGGACTACGAGCAGCTCGGGGCTAAAACTTGGCAGATGGAGTTTAATGTAGGTAAGTGTGAGGTCATGCACTTTGGTAGGAAGAATCAAATGGAGAGAGAGACAAGAGCAGCACAGAGGGATCTGGGTGTTCTTGTGCATGAAACACAAAAATTTAGCATGCAGACGCAGCAAGTAATTAAGGAGGCAAACGGAATTTTGGCCTGTGTTGCTGGGGGTTGGAGTTTAAAAATAGGGAAGTCTTGTTACAACTGTACAGGGTGTTGGTGAGGCCGCACCTGGTGTACAGTTTTGGTCCCCATATTTAAGAAGGTATATACTGGCATTGGAGGCAGTTCAAAAGAGGTTCACTGGGCTGATTCCTGGGATGAAGGGGTTGACTCATCAAGAATAGCTAAACAGGTTAGGCCTTCATTTGTTAAGAGTTTAGAAGAATGAAGGGTGATCTTATTGAAACGTACAAGTTTCTGAGAAGATTTGACAGGATAGATGTTGAGAAGATGTTTCTATCAGTGGGGGAATCTCGAACTAGGGGACATGGTTACAGAATAAGGGGACACTCGTTTAAAACTGAGGTGTGAAGGAATTTCTTCTGTCCTAGGGTAGTGAATGTCTGGAATTCCCTACCTCAGAGAGTTGTGGAGGCGAGATCACTGAAAGTATCTAAAGAGGAGGCAGATAGACATTTGAAATATCGGGAAGTTGAGGGCTATGAGGAGCTGGCACGAAAGAGGAGTTGAGGCCTGGGGCAGATCAGCCATGATCTTATCAAATGGTGGGGCAGGCTTGAGGGGCTGAATGGCCTACTCCTGCTCCTATAGCTTATGTTCTTAAACCTAACACCTTTATCATTTTATGTTTTAAACACTCCAGAGAACCTGTCTTCTTTTAACATTTGCCCAGCTGAATTAAATCATCAACACACAGACACACACACAGTCTTCTTCACAAAATAACACAATATTCCCCAAGAATATATACTTTTTAAAAGCTCCATTCCTCACACCGTGGGGACCACTGGAGATTTCCTCCTCTTGCCTAAAGCTGGGCAAATCGTCCAACTTCTTTTCTCCTCACACGAACTGAAGTGAGCTGTGGCCTACGGAAGATTAAATCTGCAACTGTCTTCTGTGAGAAACAACCAGATAAATTAACAAAAGAACCTTCTAACCTGTACAGCCCATCTCCATGGCAAAGTGGCAAGCTTTGGGAAGTTCCAAACAGAAATGCAAACAAAATATCTTTTGCCTTTAAAACACACTTTGATATTATGATCCATATGAAATATGAACCAATATATTCGCAACGAGGTTCAAAAAGCATCAGCCCATTGGAAGCAAACTCGTGAATCCGGCCAATCCAGCAGAAAGAACCCGCCAAACCTCCCACTTCACCCAGTGTCAGGATGAACATGGTTCAGTCCTGGATGTGATGAACAGCAGCAATAACAGCAGAGTCCAATCTCTATCATCACCTGTGTCCTCAATGGTGTCTCAGCAAGTGGGGTGAATGAGTGAATCCCTCCCCACACTCAGAGCAGGTGAACGGCTTCTCCCCAGTATGAGCTCGCTGGTCTTGCAGAAGTTTCAATGAGTGTTTAAACAACTTTCCACACCCGGAGCAGGTGAATGGCCTCTCCCCAGTGTGAACTCGCTGGTGTATCTGCAGGTGGGATAACTGACTGAATTCTTTCTCACACTCAGAGCAGGTGAACGGCCTCTCCCCAGTGTGAAGTCGCTGGTGTGTCCGCAGGTTGGATAAACAAGAGAATCCCTTCCCACAGTCAGAGCAGGTGAATGGCCTCTCCCCGGTGTGAATCCGCTGGTGTGTCTTCAGGTTGGATGAATCACTGAATCCCTTCCCACACATGGAACAGGTGAATGGTCTCTCTTTGGTGTGAACTCGCTGGTGTGTCTTCAAGTTGGATGACCAAGTGAATCTCTTCCCACACTCAGAGCAGGTGAAGGGCCTCTCCTCAGTGTGAACGCGTTGGTGTATCTGAAGGTTCGATAAGCAAGTGAATCCCTTCCCACACTCAGGGCAGGTGAATGGCCTCTCCCCGGTGTGAACTCGTTGGTGTGTCCGCAGATTGGATGCATCACTGAATCCCTTCCCACACACAGAGCAGGTGAACGGCCTCTCCCCAGTGTGAACTCGCTGGTGTGTCTGCAGGCTGGATAACTGAGTAAATCCCTTCCCACACTCAAAACAGACAAACGGCCTCTCCCCAGTGTGAATGCGTCGATGAATCTCCAGCGCAGATGGAGATTTGAATCCCTTCCCACAGTCCCCACATTTCCACAGTTTCTCCATGGTGCATGTGACCTTGTGTTTCTCCAGGTTTGACGATCAGTTGGGGCCTCATCCAAGCACTGAACACATGTCCAGTCTCTCCTCACTGTGAATGGTGTGATGTTTTTTCAGGCTGTGTAACTAATGAAAGCTCTTTCCACACTGGAACCCTCTTACTCAAGTGTGTGTGTCTCAGGCCTTTTCCAATCACACTGATGTTTAAAACCGATGAAATTCAGTTCCCAGGAATCAACTGATTCTGTCAGATCTTGACATGATGGCTGGCTTGAGATTTTTGCCTGCACATCCTCCCTTTCTAATGTCCTGTAAAAGGAGTTTACAAGGGTCATCACTGTCAGTACAGGATAGAAATTCAGAACGGACAATTCTAGTCTCTATGGAATATTCTTTCCTCTCTCATTCCCCAAAAGCTGCAAATCTCCATCCCACACACTCTCCCTCCATTCTGATTCTGCTGATCGACAGGTACATGCTCACTGCTTCTACAGATATATTCAGTGGACTGAAAATGTGTGTAATATACTGGACTGTATAACTTGATGAGAGATACCTCGGGGATGTGAGGGTGAACTTTATTTAGACAGTGATTGTTCCTGATCTGGAACTCTCTGCCTATTACGGTGCTGGAAATAGAGACAATCAATGATTTCAAAATAAAATTGAATGGGCACTTGAAGGAATAAACTTACAGGCGAGCGGAGAGAGAGGGGGAATGGGGTGGACTGGATTGCTCTGCAGAGAGTCAGCATGGACACAAGTTGCCGAATGGACTCCTTCTGTGCTCTAATGACTTGGAATATATAAGGTAGCTATACAGTAATATATTACAGGACTAGAAATAAGAATACATGAAGTTTAAATGACCATAAATAATATATCCAATCAGTGTCATATAACACTAGACATATCTCTGTCCTAATAATAATAATAATAATATCTCTGTCCTATGTTAATTTACTGTCCCCTTAAATGTCAGCCATCTCCTGGGGAAACCACCCCTTTAATTGTGAACATTAGGAAAGAGACCATCCTTTTAGCCAGACAAATAAATGTGTCAAGCTGAGGGAGCAAAGGATGTCAATGTCTTTAAGAGAGAGAGACCTGGGCCAACCTTTCCAGAGTCTGCACCCTCCCTGGATTCACTTCCTTTCTCTTCAGTTCCTGCAAGTCAACAATTTCCCGCCAGGATGAGAAAAGAAATGGAAAGGGGGAGAAAAGAAAGTGTTTTACTCACAGATGTTGGACACAGGAGGAAGTTTTAGTCTGTGTGAAACTCAATCTTCATTCACACAAAGCCCGCGCTCTGACTGGCTGGAGGACCCGAGTCCTTCCGGTCCTCCAAGTCTTCCCACTGGTCAATCTCCGCTGAAGACAATGGGCCAGCGGAAGCCTTCGTGGAAGCGGGAGACTCTGACCCTCATGACGAGAAAAGCGGCTGGCCAATGGAATTCGCAATTCGTAGCACATGCTTCCCCTCCACTTCGGACATGCGCAGTCCCGGGTCTCCAGCTCGCGCGGCGTATAGAGCTGTTTCCCCAGCGCAGTGGATTGTGGGAGCTGCGGCCGCCATTACTCACCCGGAGCCCAGTCTCCAACCTCCTGGGACTGGGATGGAAAGTGCGGGTGGGGGGAGCAGTGACCTCACCCTGACACAAGGTACATGTGGGTAGTCACTGGATTTGATTGTGACGCCCACATAGCAAAAGAGTTTGTTAAATTCATGTGTAAAGATTTAGCCACCTGGGTGACATATTGGGGAGGGCAATAGGTGAGTGTGAAACTGAACCTGAGAGTCAACACCTTTAGGGAAGGAGAATTGGGGAAAAAGCAGGAGGAGGATAGTAGGATGAATTAGAGCTTCAATCAATATGGAGGAATGGAGCATGTGGGGGACAGATATTTATCGTTTGAGAAGAGAAAGGATGTTCTATGACAACTGGAATCGACAGTTCTGGATTTCTAACCTTTGTTTTTGTCGTATGTTTGTAATCTGATTTTACAGTGCATTAGTAGAAAGGATTTTCAGCCCGGAAACGCAAACCAAACATCACGTCAAGACCTGACAGCATCACTCAGCTTATCAGGACCTGACGATCATCAGCCTTTGAATGCAGAACGAGGAATTATTTTTCTATCTACTGAAAAGTTTTCAGCTATCAGTGTGAGGCTTCAATTGGTCATCCAGCTTGGTGATGGACAACTGTAACCCGACAGGGGATGAACTTTGCAAACATGGCAGTTTGAGGGGCTTTGTGAAAGCAATCAAGCTGGAAATTCAACCTTGCAGTCACAGTGGTGAGAAGCCATTCACCTGCCCCGTGTAAGAGAAGGGATTCAATTGCTCATCCACCCTGCTTAGACACTAAATTGTTCACACTGTGGAGAGGCCCTTTGCTCGCTCCCAGTGTGTGAAGAGGTTCAGAGATTCCTCTCAGCTGCTGGGACACCATGAGAGGCCATTGACCTGCTCTGAATGTTGGAAGGCATTAACTCACTCATTGAGCTTGATAACATATCAATGAGCTCACACCGGAGAGAGACCAGTCACCTGATCCAACTCAGAAGGGATTCACTCGGTCAGACAAGCTGCTGGAAAACCAGTGAATTCATACTGGGGAGAGGCATTTAAATGTTCCACGTGTGGGAAGGAATTCAGCGAAACCTCCAGCCTGTTGATACACCAGTAAGTTCACACCAAGGAAAGGCTGCTTGAAGGTTCACTTGCTCGTCCCATCTCCTGACACAACAGTGAATTCATGTTTGACTGCAGGGATTGGATTCTGCTGTTATCACTGCTGCTAATCACATCCAGGACTGAAACGTGTTCATTCTGACATTTGGGTTTTGTGAGAAAATTTGAAGTTTTCCATTTTGACAGGGAGAATATAAGGGAAGCATATTATTTGAATGATGAGAGATTGCAGAGCTCTGAGGTGCAGAGGGATTTGGGTGCCTTACTGCATGAATCGCAAAAGGCTCGTATACAAGTACAGCAAATAATTAGGAAAGCTAATAGAATGTTATCATCTATTGTGAAGGGAATTGAATACAAAAGTAGGGAAGTTATACTTCAGTTATACACAGCACTCATGAGACCATATCTGGAATACTGTGTACTGTATTGGTTGCCTTATTTAAGGAAGGATGTAAATGCATTGGAAGAAGTTCAGAGAAGGTTTACCAGACTAATACCTGGAATGGGTGGGTTGTCTTATGAGGAAAGGTTGGACAGGCTGGGCTTGTATCCATTGGAGTTTAGAAGAGTAAGAGGCAACTTGATTGAAACCTTTAAGACCCTGAGGGATCTTCACAGGGTGGGTGTGGAGAGGATGTTCCCTCTTATAGGAGAGTCTAGAACTAGGGGGTCAATGTTTTAAAATAAGGGATCGCCCATTTAAAACAGAGATGAGGTTAATTTTTCTCTCTTGGAAGCTCACAAATCTTTGGAACTCTCTCCCTGAAAAGGCAGTGGAATCAGAGTCTTTGAATATTCTTAAGACGGAGGAAGATAGATTCTTGGTAAGCAAGGGAACGATAGGTTATTGAGGGTAGGCATGAAGCAGATTTGAGGTTACTATCAGATCAGCCATGATCTTATTAAATGGCAGAGCAGGCTCGAGGGGCTGAATGACCTACTCCTGCTCCTTGTTCGTATGTTTGTATGTTCTGATAAAGTTAATACACCTTGTAACTGCGCTGGAGCTTAATACTCCAGATAAATATCAAATAAATCAGCTTTGTTTTGGACACACAGTTTGTCAAGTCCTTGATGTCAGTGAAATGAGAAAAAGTAGGTTTTAAGCAGAATCTTAAAGGAGGAGAGAGAAGTGGACGGGTTAAGGGAGGGAACTCCAGTGCTTAGGAACCTGGCAGCTGAGGACTGACAGAGTATCAGCCCTCGATTATGGGCGACATGAGTCTCTGGAGTGGTTACTTGAACCCACGACTTTCAGACTCAGAGGCGAGTGTATGAGACTGACTGAGTCCTGGTGTTCGGTGAAGTGATGTAAAGTCTCAGTTGCCTCATCCTTTCTCTGTACTTTGCCCCAGTCCAATAACAATCACCCTAAATCTAACTCTAAACCTAACCATGAGCCCAACGCTAACCCTAACCCTAAAGCTAACCCTAAACTTAATTGTAACCCTAAACCTAACATTACCCCTAACCATAACCCTAAAACTAACCCTAACCCTAAACCTAACTCTAACCCTCAGCCAAACCCGAAACCTAACCATAAACCTAACCCTAACCCTAACCATAACAGTGAAACTAAATTTAAACCTAGCCCTAAACCTAACAATAGCCCTAAACCTAACCCTAACCCTAAACCTAAACCTAACACTAACCCTAACCTTAACCCTAAGCATAATCGTAACCCTAACCATAACTCTAAACCTGACCCTAAACCGAAACCTAACTTTAAACCTTACCATAATGCTAACCCTAACCCTGAGCCTGACCCTAAACCCAAACCGAAAACTAACTGTAACCCCAGCCATAATCCTAAACCTAACCATAAACCTAACCCTAACCATAACACATGAAACTAAACTTAAACCTAGCCCTAAACCTAACCATGGCTCTAACCTTAACCCTAAGCCTGACACTAAACTTAAACCGAAACCTAACTCTAAACCTAACCATAATCCTAACCCTAACCCCAATTTTACCTAAAAGCTAATCCTACACCTAACTGTAACCAAAACCTAACCATAACCCTAAACCTAACCATAACCCTTAATCTAACCCTAACCCTAAGCATGACTCTAACTATAACCATAAACCTAACCAGAACGCTAACCCTAACCCTAACCTAAACCTAACTCTAAACCTAAACCTAAACCTAAAGCTAATCCTAACCCTAAAACTAACCCTAAACTTAACCATAAACCAAAACCTAACCATAACCCTAAATCGAACCCCAAACTTAACCAAAACCCTAAACATAAACATAACCCTAAAACTAACCCTGACCCTAAACCTAAGCCTAACCCGCAGCCAAACCCGAAACCTAACCATAAACCTTACCCTAACCCTAACCATAACAGTGAAACTAAACTTAAACCTAGCCCTAACAATAGCCCTAAACCTAACCTTAACCCTAAACCTAAACATAACACTAACCCTAACCTTAACACTAAGCATAATCGTAACCCTAACCATAACCTTAAACCTGACCCTAAACCGAAACCTAATCCTAAAGCTAACCCTAACCCTAAACCTAACCATAAACCAAAACCTCACCATAACCCTAAATCTAACCTTAGGTCTAACCATAGCCCTAAACCTAACAATAACACGAAATCTGAATTTAGACCTAACCATAACCCCATCACTGATCCTAACCCTAACATAAACCTAAAGCTAACACTAAACCTAACCCTAACCTTAAACCTAACCATAACCCTAACCCGAAAGCTAACCATAATTTTAAACTTAGCTATAATCTTAAATCTAACCCTAAACCTAACCATAACATTTAGCCTAACTCTAACTCTAACCAAACCATAAAGCTAACTCTAGCCCTAAACCTAACCTTAATCCTAAACCAAACCCAAAATCTAACAATAATCCTCGCCAAAATCTAACCCCAAGCCTGACCCTAAAACTAATTCTAATTCTAACCCTAGCCATAAACCTAAACTTAACCATAACCTTAAATCTGACAATAAACCGAACCATAATCCGAACCCTAACACTAACCTTAAACCTAACCCTAACCAAAACACTAAAACTAATCCTGAACCCAACTCTAAACCTAACCATAGCCCTAACCCTTACCCTAAATTTAAACCTAGCCCTAACTTAACCCTAAACCGAACCCTAAACCTAACAATATCCCTAAGTTCATCCCTAACCCTAAACCTAACCATAACCCTAAACAGAAGCCGAAATCTAACACTAACTCTAAAGCTAATCGTAGCACTAAAACTAACACTAACCCTGACCATAAGCCTAAACCCATCCCCCACCTTAAACCTAACACAAACCATAAACCTAACCATAAGCCTAACCCTAAACCTAACCCTGAACCTAACCTTAACCCTAATGGTAACAATAATCCTAAACCAAACCCTAAACCTAATCATAGCCCTAAACCTAACCATAGTCCTAACCCTAACCCTAACCATAACCCTAATTTTAAACATAGCCCTAACTTAACGCTAAACCTAACCTTAGGATGTGATGCTGAAAGTGAACTGTTTTATTGTAAAATAATTTCAGCTGAGAGTTCCTGAATGAATGAGGAGAGTTCATAAAGAGACATTGCTCACCCAGCAAATCAGCAGTCCCAACTTATCCCACATCGAGGACATGACACAGGGTGTTCAATCCAAAGCTGATTCATTCCTCTTACATCCAGAATATTAAACTCCAGCTCAGTTACAGGCTCATTAACATGAACAGAAATAAAACCCAATGGTCAGGATGAATATGGTTTGCTCCTGAATCTGAATAACAGCAGCAATAACTGCCCGCCTCACAATCCTTCCTCCCTATTCATTGTTGCACTAATTGATGTTACTATCCTCCTCCTGCTTTTTCCCCAGTTCTCCTCCCCTGAAGGTGCTGACTCTGGGGATCAGTTTTACCCTCACCTATTGCCCTCCTCAATATGTTACCCAGGCGTCTAACTCTTTATACCTGAAGTTAACAAACTGGTTTTGCTAAGGGGGCGTCATAATCACATCCAGTCACTACCCACGTGTACTTTGTGTCAGGGCGGGGTCACTGCGACCCCCACCCCCACTTTCCATCCCAGTCCCAGGTGTTTGGAGATTGGACTCCGGATGAATAATGGCGGCCTCGGTTCCCATAATCCCCCGTGCTGGGGAACCGCTCTATCCGCCACGGGCGGACCGGGACTGCGCATGCTCGAGGGCGCGGCAAGATGCGCATGTGCAGAGTGGATTTTGTACATTGGCCAACCGCTTAACTGTCATGTGGGTCAAAGGGTGTCCGGAGCCCACGAAGGCTTCCCGGGGCTGCATTGTCTTCATGCTGGAGATTGACCAATGGAAAGAATTGGAGGATCGGAAGGACTCTGATCCTCCAGCCAATCAGAGCGCGAGGTTTGTGTGAATGAAGATTGAGCTTCACACAGACTAAAGCTTCCTCCTGTGTCCAACATCTGTGAGTAAAACATTTTCTTTTCTCCCCCTTTCCATTTCTTTTCTCATTCTGGGGGAAATTGTTGACTTGCAGGAACTGAAGGGAAAGGAAGTGAATCCAGGGTGGGTGCAGACTCTGGAAAGGTTGCCCCAGGTCTCTCTCTCTCTCTCTCTTAAAGGCATTGGCATCCTTTGCTCCCTCAGCTTGACACATTTATTTGTCTGGCTAAAAGGATGGTCTCTTTCCTAATGTTCACAATTAAAGGGGTGGTTTCCCCAGGAAATGGCTGATATTTATGGGGACAGTAAATTAAAATAGGACAGAGATATGTCTAGTGTTGTTTATATGGTACATATTAGATATATTATTTACGGTTCAGGAAAAGAGCCCACTCATTATTTCTACCTTTATAATATAGTACTGTGAAAATTTTCAGTCATTTCCAGCAGCAGCAGCTCACCACCACCTTCTCAAGGGTGTTTAGGGATGGGCAATAAGTGCTGGACTCGCCAGTGATGCTCAGATCCCATGAATCAATAGAAGAGTCATTGCAGTACAGGAGAAGTTCATTCGGCAACTTGAGTCCATGCTGACTCTTTGCAGAGCAACCCAGTCAGTCCCATTCCCCTGCAAGTTTATTTCATTCAAGCACCCATCCGATTCCATTTTCAAATGCTTGATCGTCTCTGCTTCCATCACCCTTGTAGGCAGCGAATTCCAGGGCATGACCGCTCACTGCCTAATAAAAGGTCTTGCTCACATCTACCCTCTATCTCTAATTGGGGTAAACAATACTGTATATTAAACACATTTTAGTCCAATAAGCATATATGTAGCCGTGCAAGCCGCATGATGATCTTAAGTTCTTTGTATCCAGGAGAGGAAATGGTGAACATGGATCTGATAATCACCGTGAATCAGCATCTTCAGGAGAATTGGGAGGGTGTATATTAGGTACAGCAGAGTGAGAATGGAAGGAGAGTGTGTGGGACGGAGATTTACGCTTGTGTGAAATGAGAGAGGAAAGAATGTTCCATAGCAACTAGAATTGTCTGTTCTGAATTCCTGCACTGTCCAGACAGTGATGACTTTTGCAAACTCCTTTTACAGGATATTAGAAGGGGAGGATTTTAAGACAGAAATCTCAGACCAACATCATGTCAAGATCTGACAAAGCCATTTGATTTATTGGGACCAGAATATCATAGGCATTTCAATCTAGCATTTGAAATCTTTCTCTGTTCTGCCTGCTTGAAAAGATTTTAAACATCAGTGTGACTGGAAAAACACCAAGCCACACAGACATGAGTTAGTGTGTTCCAGTGCACTGACTGTGGAAAGAACTTTAACGAGTTACACAGACTGAAAAACCATTACACCATTCACAACGGGGAGAGACCGTACATGTGTTCTGTGTGTGGTCGAGGCTTCAACTAATTGTCCCACCTGGAGAGACACAAGGACATCGGCAGCATGGAGAAACTATGGAAATGTGGGGACTGTGGGAAGGGATTCAAATTCCCATCTGAGCTGGAAACCCATCGACGCAGTCACTCTGGGGAGAGGCCATTCACCTGCTCCGAATGTGGGAAGGGTTTCACTCGGTCTTCCCATCTGCAGACACACAAGCGAGCTCACACAGGGAGAGGCCATTCATCTGCTCTGAGTGTGGGAAGGGATTCCGTGATTCATCTGGCCTGCAGAAGCACCAGCGAGTTCACACCAGGGAGAGACCGTTCACCTACCCTGTGTGTGGGCAGCGATTCACTCAGTCATCCATCCTGCGGAGACACCATGTGACTCACACCAATAAGAGACCCTTTAAATGCTCTAACTGTGGGAGTGGCTTCAAAAGTGCTGCAGTTCTGATGGCCCACCAGCGCATTCACACTGAGGAGAGACCGTTCAGCTGCTCTCACTGTGCGAAGAGCTTCAGAACGTCATCCAACCTGTGGAGACACCAGCGAGTTCACACTGGAGAGAGGCCGTTCACCTGCACTGAGTGTGGGAAGGGATTCAGTGATTCATCCAACCTGCAGAAGCACCAGCAAGTTCACACCAGGAAGAGACTGTTCGTATGCACCCAGTGTGGGAAGGGATTCAGTAATTCAGCCAACCTGCTGACACACCAGCAAGTTCGCAGTGGAGAGAGACTGTTCACCTGCTCCGAATGTGGGAAGGAATTCATTCATTTATCCAGACTGCGGAGACACCAGCGAGTTCACAAGAGATTACAGGAGTTGTATTCTGCTGTTATTGCTGCTGTTAATCACATCCAGGACTGAACCATGTTCATTCTGACACTGGGTGAAGTGGGAGGGTCGGAGGGTTTCTTTCTGCTGGACTGGCCGGTCTCACGACTTTGCTTCCAGTGGCTGATGCTCTTTGAGCCTGGGAGTGCACATTTCCACTGAAATGATCCACAAAAGCTGATGAAGCTATTTATTTTATCCTGGACAGTAAATAGTATTTTTCCGACCACTACAGGTAGATCTAAAATAAATACATTTGTGTCTAATCCATTGAGTCAACAGCACAGGGCCAGGCCAGTTGGCTCAATTGGTCTCTGTCAGTATTAATACTCCACATGACCCTCCACCCACCCCTCTTCATCTCCCCCACATCAGCATATCCTTCTATTCCTTCAGAACCATAGAACCATAGAACACTACAGCACAGAAAACAGGCCATTTGGCCCTTCTAGTCTGTGCCGAAATATTATTCTGCTAGTCCCATTGATCTGCACCAAGTCCATAACCCTCCAGACCTCTCCCATCCATGCATCTATCCAATTTATTCTTAAAACTTAAGAGTGAGCCCGCATTTACCACGTCCTTTCTCCCTCATATATTTATCTAGCTTCCTCTTAAATGTATTCATGCTATTCACCTCAACCACTCGCTGTGGTAGTGAGTTCCACATTCTCACCACGCACTGGGTAAAGAGGTTTCTCATCAAATCCCTATTGGATTATTGAACTCCTTCATCATCTTAAAGGCTTCCATCAGGTCACCCTTCAGTGTTCTCTTTTCGAGAGAAAAGCAGCCCCAGCCTTTCCTGAGGGTTAAATGCTCTCAGTTCTGGTATTATTCTTGTGAATCTGTGTGGCACCTTCTCCAGTGCCTCTATTTCCTTTTTCTAAATAGAGATCACAAATGTTGACAGTACTCCCAGTGTAGTCTAACCATGGTTCGAAATACGTTGAACATAACCTCCCTGCTTTCCAATTCTATCCCTCAAGAATGGAACCTCATATCTGGGCCCCACATTTTAGGAAAGATGTGAAGTTCTTAGAGAGGGTGCAGAGGAGACTTACGAGAATGGCACCATGGATGAGGGACTTCAGTTAGTTGGAGAGACTGGAGCAGCTGAAATTGTTCTTTTTAGATCACAGAGTCATTAGGATAGAGATGGAGTCTATTCAGCCCATCGTGTCAAAGCTGGCTCACTGCAGAGCAAACCAGTCAATCCCATTGCCTCATTCTATCCCTGTTGCCCTGAAAATTTATTTCCATCAAGTGCCCATCCAGTTCCCTTTTGAAACCGTTCATTGTCTCAGCTTCCGCCCACCTCACAGACAGCGAGTTCCAGGTCATCACCACTCACTGTGTAAAAACATTCCTCCTAATTTCCCCCCCATATCTTTTCATTTTCATTCTTTCATGGGGTGTGGGTGTCGCTGGCTGGGCCAGCATTTATTGCCCATCCCTAATTGCCCTTGAGAAGTTGGTGTTGAGCCGCTATCTTCAACCGCTGCAGTCCATGTGGTGTAGGTACACCCACAGTGCTGTTAGGGAGGGAGTTCCAAGATTTTGACCCAGCGACAGTGAAGATATACCCACGGTGATGTAGATATATCTCCTGTACAAAACCTTAAATCTGTGTTCCCCCCCCCTCATCTTTGTACCATCAGCGAATGGGAATAGCTTTTCTTTGTCCACCTTATCTAAACCTGTCATATTCTTGTACACCTCTATCAAATCTCCCCTCAACCTCCTTTGCTCCAAGGAAAACAACCCCAGCTTCTCCAACCTAACCTTGTGGTTAAAATTCCTCATCCCTGGAACCATTCTGGTAAATCTCCTCTCCATCCTCTCAGGGACCCTCACAGCCTTCCTAAAGTGTGGTGACCAGAACTGGACTCAATACTCTTGTTGTGGCCAAACCCGAGCTTTATAAAGGTTCAGCAAAACTTCATCCCTGCTTTTGTTCTCAATCCCTCTATTTCTGAAGCCCGAGATCCCATGTGCTTTGCTAATTCCTCTCTCTCTCTGTCCTGCCAGATTCAATGATGTCTGCACATGAACCCCCAGGTCCCTCTGTCCCTGCTCAGTCTTTAGAACTGTGCCATTACGTCTATATTTCCTCTCCCTATCCCTTCTGCCAAATCATATCACCTCTCACTTCTCTGTATGAAATTCCATCTGCCACTTCAGAGAATGTTAAGGGGAGATTTAAGTGTTAAACTAAACACACAGAGAAGAGGAGGCACTGCTTTCTTTAATATGTCACCCACAATTGAAGATGGTCCCCTCCCTTTCAATGCACATGAGGCCCATAGAGTGCAGAAGGAGGCCATTCAGCCCATCGTGCTCCTGCTGGCTCTTTGAAAGAGCTGTCCAATTAATCCCATCCTCCTGCAATTTTCTTTTCCTTCCAAGAATCTGTCCCATTCCCTTCTGAAAGATACAGTTGAATTTGCTTCCAGTGCATTTTCAGGCAGTGAATTCCAAATCACAACAACTCGCTGTGATTTTTTTAAAAAACTCCTCATCTTGGATGTGTTTGGATTTTCAAAAAGCATTTGCAAAGTGTCAAGCAGGAGGTTCATACACAAAATGAGCTCTCAATCTCTGTGAATGATTTCGGTGAGGGACCTAGTGTAATATATCCAAGTTTGCTGACAATTAAACAAGGACTTGCATTTCTATAGCACCTTTCATGACCACAGGACGTCCCAAAGCGTTTTACAGCCAACAAAGTACTTTTGAGGTGTAGTCACTGTTGTAATGTAGGAAATGCGGCAGCCAATTTACACACAGCAAGATCCCACAAACAGCAATATGATAATGACCAGATGATCTGTTTTTAGTGATGTTGTTTGAGGGATGGATATTGACCAGGACACCAGGGATAACTTCCCTGCTCTACTTCAAAATAGCATCCATGGGATCTTTCATATCCACCTGAGAGGGCAGACAGGGCTGGCAGTTTAACATCTCATTCAAAAGAAGGTTGCACTGACAGTGCAGCACTCCCTCAGTGCTGGAACTGGGAATGTGGGCTTTGATTTTTGTCGTCAGGTCCCGGGAGTGGGATTTGAACCCACAGCCTTATGACCCAGAGGTGAGAGTGGTACCTACTATAGACAATACAAAGTTAGAAACGGAAAGTTACCCTTTCCCTCCAGTGTTGAAATCTAATAATAAAATCGCCAGTATAAATAACAAGTGTTTGACTGACAAATGTTGAAGTGTTGGTTTAGAGCCACAAGCTTCAACTTCCCATTTGAGCCACCAGCACCTTTCTGTCTCTCTATTGCTGGTGTCAAGACAGCCAGTTGATGGAGCTGAGGGCTGAATTTAGCTGAGAATAACGGGGCCTATGCCCCAGTTGGGAAACTGCCATGGGCGTCGCACTGACAGAGAGACAGGAAAGAGCTGGAGGGCTTATTGGGAAATGGGCCTCCAACCAATCAGGACACAGGAGGGGGTGACCGGGGCTGATGGTGACTCAACTTCTGGGGTTCAGCGCTCCTGTGTCCAAAGCGGGTAGCCACGGGAATAGGGTACAGAGGAGCTGAAGCGAAACCATTTGGGTCCAGAACATTGTGCACATCCTTTTACTCTGGTTGTCTTTGATCTTCAAGTAATTTTGCTTTTTTTTTAACCATGTTCAATTTCATTAAGAAAATTTTATCAGTAAATCTATTTGATTTTGCTGGACTTTTCATGATTAGATTTCTGCACTTCAGGGTAAGTGAATGAGAGGGGTTGGCAGGCTCTTTAACAGAAAGTGAGACCCTCTAAGGTAATTGGCAAAGGAGCCAGAGGGGGAGATGAGATTTTATTTTTGACACAGCGATGTTAGAAAATGGGGTTCAGGGAGTCAATTAACCCTTTATCCCTTTTCCCAAACTCTGAAATGATTCACAGTGATAACCCTTAATGGTGACAGTGGTTAGATTTTATTCAGTATAAATAAGACCTGACACAGGCTCATGTCTGAGCAGTAGTATCAAAGTGCAGCAGCATTACCATTACACTCTGGGTAGAAGAACCATCTCCATGTAAATGCTCCCTGGTCTGCCCCAGATGCCATGGCACCAATCAATGCAATATGTAAAACCTCTACAAATCTCTGTGCTCGGGGAGTCCCTTCTGATACTTTTTTACATCACAAAGTCTATGGAGACTGATTTTACCCAATCATTGCTGAGCTAACATTTGAACGGACCAATTACAAAACCTGCCATTGAACCATCTGTACCTGCACAAGTCACGTCAAACTCTCAAACAATTGGCTTCCCACGCTCCGTCCCCGGTACAGGGAGTCAGCATTCCCATGCCAAGCAGTGAAAACATGGTGGCCTTGACACCCAGGTGTCGTCTAGGATTCAAGGCACTCTTGTTTTCTCTGTCCTCTGGGAGCTGTTCATCTCCCTGTTCCCACATAGCAAGTCGTCTGTTCTCAGTTCTGCCAGATTTCTGCTGAAGTTTGGCCCCTTTTATACCTTTCGGATCAATAAAACATTTGGTCAATGAAGACCCAAACCACAATTTCCCATCCTGTCACCTGTCAACCATCCTCACCCAGAGGAATCACAACAGGAATAAAAACAGGAGAAGTGTAACAATCAAATTAAAAATAAATGCACAGCCTGTCATAGTTTTTAATTCAGTGTTCACTAATTAGCAAGAAAACCCGAAGTAGGGGGTGCCCCAGGATTCTTACAGTCTACACCTTGAGGGGGAGGAGAACTCTCTCTCCAACCCCTCACTCAATTTCACTCCGTTATTTTCTAGTTCTGTCTGGCCCTGCCTGGGGTAACATCTACTTGATCTTTTCTTCTTCTGAAGGAGCACCGTGTGTTCTAGGTTACTAATACATAAGGACATATGCTTCAAGCAACAGATTAAGCATGGATGTAAAAGATTCTCCTGTTCTCTCTTTATCCCTGTCAAACTAGTGGATAGTTCTCACTCAGTATTATTTCTCCCAAGTCCTTAATTGACCCAATCCAAATCTTTAGCTCTGTTGGTTCAATTTTAGTCACTTTTTGACCATGACCAGTGTGTTTAATACTATACTGATTGTTTTAAATTCAGTTTCTCTCTGGAGTATGTGTCAGTGCTTTGATGATGTCAAAATATTGTCTCATTCTCTTGGTCACATTAACCATTTTATGTCATGTTCTTTGTCAAGTACCTGTGTATGTTTGGGACCCAGTCTTCAGTCCACTTCACCATGAATTTACGCGTCCTATTGTGTTCACATGTAACAAATCACATCTGCACACTCACACCGGTATCCCAATGTCAGGCCACATATTCTGAACTTTCAGGTGCGCTTATCAAAAGATCAAAGTGAGTGTCTGTCTTTGCTTATCTCCCCCTGTTATGGCCCTGATATTTCAGGTGGTGGCCAGGCTGTCAATTGTGGTTTTCTTTAAAACAAAATTCATTGGTAAGGATGTAAATGTCTTCCAGAGAAATCTATCAACTTATTCATCTCATCTACACCTCCCTGACTTTCACTAGAATGTCGGTGGATACCAGATTTATACATTCCACTGATCACCCGGGTGAGTTACTCCAATTCCTTTACTGTCCAATACAATATATTCATCGTATCTTTAAAACAGAAATCAAACATTCCCAATTGATATTAGGCATTAACATCTTTTGTTTGCTCTTTATTGTAGACGTCAGACTGGGATTGTTGTCCTTGGAGCATGGGAGGTTGAGGGGAGATTTGATAGAGGTGTACAAGATTATGACAGGTTTAGATAAGGTGGACAAAGGAAAGCTGTTCCCATTAGCTGATGGTACAAGGAGAAGGGGGGACACAGATTTAAGGTTTTGGGCAGGAGATGCAGGTGGATGTGAGGAGGAATATTTTCAGTGGTAATGACCTGGAACCTGCTGTCTATGAGGGGGGGGTGGAAGCAGAGACGATGAACAACTTCAAAAGGCAATTGGATGGACACGAGGGAAATATACTTTCAGGGATACAGGGATAGAATGGGGAAATGGCTCTGACCGGATTGCTCTACAGAGAGCTAGCACGGACTCAATAGACTGAATAGTCTCCTTGTATATCTCCATGATCCAAAGAGAGAAATTTCAGATGCTCCAGTCTCTCCAACGAACTGAAATCCATCATCCTTGGGGCTATTCTCATCAATTTCCTCTGCACCTTCTCGAAGAACTTCACATCTTTCCTAAATTGTGGGACCCAGATATAGGGTTTCATTTTAGAGGGATAGAATTGAAAAGCAGGGAGGTTATGTTCAACTTGATTTGAACCATGGTTAGACTACACTGGGAGTACTGTCAATATTTGTGATCTCGCTGGTGTAAGAGCAGATGGTTGTATCTCTGAATCCCTTCCCACGTACACAACAGATGAATGGCCTCTCCCCACTGTGAACTCACTGGTGAGAAAGCAGGGTAGATGGCTGTATGAATCCCTTTCCACACACAGAGCAGGTGAATGGCCTCTCCCTGGTGTGAACTCGCTGGTGTAACAGCAGCTTGGATAACTGAACAAATCCCTTTCCACACGGAGCAAGTGAATTGTCTCTCGCCATTGTGAACTGGCTGGTGTGTCAGCAGGTGGGATAACTGATTAAATGCCTGGCCACACTCAGAACAGCTGAATAGCCTCGCTTCGGTGTGAATTCGCTTGTGTTTCTGCAGATTGGATGAATTAGTAAATCCCTTCTTACACTCAGAGCAGTGTACGGTCTTTCCCCAGTGTGAACTCGCTGGTGTTTCTGTAAGTGGGATAACAGAGCGAATCCTTTCCCACACTCAGAGCAAGTGAATGGCCGCTCCCCACTGTGTACTCGCTGGTGTGTCTGCAAGTGGATAACCGAGTGAATCCCTTCCCGCACTCAAAGCAGGTGTACGGTCTCTCCCCAGATTGAACTTGCTGGTGCATCAGCAGGTTAGATGAATCACTGAATCCCTTCCCACACTCAGGGCAGGTGAATGGCCTCTCCCCAGTGTGACTCCGTCGATGAATCTCCAGCTCAGATGGGGCTTTGAATCCTCTCCCACAGTCCCTACATTTCCATGGTTTCTCTATGGTGTGGGTGTACTTATGTCTCTCCAGATTCAATGATCAAAGGCAGCTTCATCCACACACAAAGCACACATGTGGTCTCTCCCTACTGTGAATGAGGCAATGATTTTTCAGCATGTGTGTCTGGTTAAAGCTCTTTCCACAGTCAGTGCACTGGAACACTCACTCGGGTGCGTCTCTCTCAGTGTGTTTCCAGTCACACTGAGGTTTAAAACCTTTTGAAGCAGACAGAACAGACAAACATTTCTCCTGCTCGGTTCAAAGGGTCCATGATATTCAAGACCCAATTAATCAAATGACTCTGTCAGATCTTGAAGTGAAGCTTGTTTTGAGATTTCTGTCTACCAATCTTCCCCTCCTAATATCCTGTGGAAGGAATTTACAAAAATCATCACTGTCAAATATAAATCTCCGTCCCATACACTTGCCCTCCATTCTCATTCTGCTGTACCTGATACACTCCCTCCCAATTTTCCTGAAGGTGCCGATTCATGCTGATCAACAGATCCATGGTCACTTTTTTCTGTCCTGGACACAGAGACCTGAAAATCTTAGGCAGGCTGCTAACCTAAATATCTATGTATAGAAATATATATGTATATTTACTGATTAGCAATACAGAGAGGATGAGGTGAAACTTTAACTCTACAGCAAGTGCTTATGGACTGGAACTCGCTGCCTATGAGGTGGTGGAAGCAGAGACAATGAATGATTCCAAAATGAAACTGGATGGGGCCCTTGAAGGAAATAAACTGGGATGTGATTCAGCATGGACTCGAGTTGCTGAATATACTCTTTCTCTGCGATAATGACTCTGACTGGAAATATATAACTGTAGCTACAATACATAATAAGCCAACAATTAAGAATAAATGAAGTTTATAAAGCCTTAAATGGTATATGGACAGGGCATCAAACAACAGCTAGACGTATATTATATTCATTTACTTCCCCCTTAAATGTCAGCCATCTCCTGGGGAAACCACCCCTTTAATTGGGGACATTAGGAAAGAGACCATCCTTTTAGCTAGACAAATAAATGTGTCAAGCTGAGGGAGCAAAGGATGTCAATGTCTTTAAGAGAGAGAGAGAGACCTGGGCCAACCTTTCCAGAGTCTGCACCCTCCTTGGATTCACTTCCTTTCCCTTCAGTTCCTGCAAGTCAACAATTTGCCCCCAGAATGAGAAAAGAAATGGAAAGGGGGAAACATTGATTTCCTCACAGATGTTGCCCAGAGGAGGAAGTTTTAGTCTGCCAACTTCCGCATTGTGACATCTACAATGGAACCCTTCCTGAATCAGCCAATCGGAATCACTCTGATCCGCAGTGACATCTTCGGGTTCCAGTCGACAGGCCAGGCGCGCGGACACGAGAGCCCCGCCCCCACCCATTGTTCTCCCTCGCCCTCCCCCTCCTCGGTCCAGGCAACTGGCTGATGGCTCCGTCCAGAACGAGAAGCCATTTGGAGAACTCCGGAGAGGGGAAGCTGCGCATGTGCGGGGGAGAGCCCGTTCCCTTCACTTCATGCCGAGGGATTGACCAATGGGAAGAGTTGGAGGACCGGAAGGACTCTGATCCTCCAGCCAATCGGAGCGCGGGCTTTGTGTGGACGAAGATTGAGCTTCACTCAGGCTAAAATTTCGTCCTGTGTCCAAAATCTGTGTGTGAAACACTTTCTTTTCTCCCCCTTTCCATTTCTTTTCTCATTCCTCACAATTGTTGACTTGCAGGAACTGAAGGAAAAGGAAGTGAATCCAGGGAGGGTGCAGACTCTGGAAAGTTTGGACCAGGTCTCTCTCTCTCTCTTAAAGACATTGACATCCTTTGCTCCCTCAGTTTGACACGTTTATTTGTCTGGCTAAGAAGATGGTCTCTTTTCTCATGTTCACAATTAAAGGGGTGGTTTCCCCAAGAGATGGCTGGCATTTAAGGGGTCAATTTCAGGGTGATTAACTGTCCTGTATTTTAAAGGATTCCTCCTTATTTTGTCTTTTTGCCTGTGTTTTTAGGACAGCCTGTGGGAAACTGATCCCAGAGTCTCCAGGGTGAGTTTGAGTGATTCGAGTGCGACGGCAAGTGAGTTGGCCAGCAGATGGATGATGATGTTGTGACTGAACAAGATAAGTTTCATAGATTCATTACGACACAGAAGTTTTAGTTGATTTTAAACCCCACCGCTCCCATTATTATTGTCTCAAGACCCCTCCTCCCCAGTGCCTTTCATATTGAAGCCCAAACACCTCCAACCTGCTCTCACAGTCACAAGCATCTCACCCCCACCCATGCCTCCCCCACGGCTTAAGTGTCCCTTATTTTATTTCATTAGGGTTCTGCCCCCTGGACAATACAGTCTGAGAGGACAAAGATATGTCTAATGTTGTGATTGAGGTGTTACGATGTGGGAGATGATGTGTGCCAGGTGGACCAAATCCACAAGGTAAACTTGGCCACGCTATCACAATAGTTTTGCAATTTGTATTTATTATGAGAAGCTGTGTGCAATGAATTCAGAAACAAGGAGTTCACTAAGACCTTTAGAGATATTAAACATGAAATTAAAATTGTTATTAACAAAAGAAAAGATTTCAAGCAAATACATATGACTACAGTTACTTAATACTATAACATATCCTAAAATTCCTAATTAACCTGACTCTAAATTACACACCCCCTTTAAGACAACAATTCACAATAGATTTTAAATTTAAAAAAAACAAGTCAGCAAGTTACCACAGTACACACTTGACAGTGGAATTCCAAAAGTTTGTCTCCAACTTTAGCTACAGGACACCATTGACTTATGCACAAATTGGTGGAGGCTTCCTGAAGGCTTTTTCACATACTCCTACATGGCCCCCCAACATAGCCTTCATTCTCCTTCATATATGTTTGTCTCTTTAATATGTAAATTCCATTGTTCTATAGGTCTTTGGAACTTTACCTTTCCCATACCATAACAATCTTTCATGTTGCCAATATTGTCAGTAACCTTTGGGAAAAATGAACACACTGCTTAGCCTTGCTTATCTGGCTGGTTGAAAAAAAACTAGCAGCCGTTGAAATCCAAAGAACCCCGTCACTTATATATAAATGCAAATTCCCTTTACACCCTACATGCTAAGACCCCATCGATGTTTACTCATTAGCCTTTCAAGTGCATTTCTGCAGCTAACTTCTTTTGATAATTTCAAGCTTGCACCCACACTCACACCCATAAACCCACTTGACAATAAACCAGAATAATATTGTGAAAGTTATTATACTTTTGTAATGGGGGACACTTTAGATATATTATTGATAGTTTTGAAATAAAGTTCATTTGTTATCCTTCTAGTCTTGGAGGACAGTACTGCAGCTACTTAATATATTTCCAATGATGGAGTAATTCTGACATAGAAGGAGTCCATTTGACAACCCGAATCCATACCAACTCTCCGTAGAGCGATCCAGTCAATCCCATTCCCCCTTCTTCATCCCAGTTCCCCTGCATGTTCATTTCTTTCAAGTATCAATTCAATTTCATTTAGAAATTATTGATCGTCTCTGGAACCACCACCCTCATAGGCAGTGGGTTCCAGGTCATCACCACTGGCTGTTGAAATAAAGTTCTTCCCCACAGCACCATGTATCTCTAATCATGTAATAGAGTCCCGTGTCTTACACACATTTTTGGTGCAGTAATGTTGGGTGTATCTTAGGTGCAGCAGAGTGAGAATGGAGCGAGTGTGTGGGATGGAGAGTTACTGCTTTTGGGGAATGAGAGAGGAAAGAATGTTCCATAGAAATTAGAATTGTCTGTTCTGAATTTCTATCCTGTACTGACAATAAAGTTTGTAAACTCCTTTAGCAGGAAATTAGAAGGGGAGGATTTGCTGACAGAAATCTCAAACCAAACATCACGTCAAGATCTGACAGACTCACTCGACTCATCGGGACCTGAATATCATCAGCCTTTGAATCTAGGAGAAATGTTTGTCTGTTCTGTTTTCTTCAAAAGGTTTTAAACATCAGCGTGACTGCAAAATCATGAGACACACACACCTAATTGAGAGTGTTCCAGTGCACTGACTGTGGAAAAAGCTTTAACCAGTTTCAGAGCTTGAGAAAAACATCACACCATTCACAGCGGTGAGAGACCATACACGTGTTCTGTGTGAGTACGAAGCTTCAACTGATCGTAGAACCTGGAGAGACACAAGGACACGTGCACAATGGAGAAACCGTGGAAATATGGGGACTGTGGGAAGGGATTCAGATCCCCATCTGCATTGGAAATTCATTGGCGCAGTCACACCGGGGAGAGGCCATTCACCTGCTCTGAGTGTGGGAAGGGATTCACTCAGTCATCTCACCTGCAGACACACCAGCGAGTTCACACTGGGGAGACACCGTTCACCTGCCCTGAGTGTGGGAAGGGATTTAGTTAGTTATCCAGCCTGCAACCACACCAGCGAGTTCACAATGGGGAGAGACTGTTCATCTGTTACGTGTGTGGGAAGGGATTCCCTCGGTCATTCACCCTGCAGACACACCAACGAGTTCAGACCGGGGAGAGGCCGTTCACCTGTTCCGAGTGTGGGAAGGGATTCACTCGGTCATCCGTCCTGCAGAAACACCAGCGAATTCACACTGGGGAGAGGCCGTTCACCTGCTCTGAGTGTAGGAAGGGATTCACTCAGGCATCCCATCTGCTGGTACGCCAACGAGTTCACACCGGGGAGAGGCCATTCACCTGCTCTGAGCGTGGGAAGGGATTTAGTGATCCATCCACCCTGCTGAGACACCAGTGAGTTCACTTGAGGGAGAGGCCGTTCACAGGCTTCTGAGTGTGGGGAGAGATTCACTTGTTCATCCGAGCTGCTGACACACCATGACAGTCACACTGATTAGAGACCTTTTAGATGCTCTGGACTGCGATTGTCGATATGTCAATTGAGGTTAAGTATATACAGGTGGACATCATGGATTGGATAGTTACTTGAGCATATATAAAGAGATCCTTACTGACATAGAGTCGAGTCAGGAGGTATATACCCGTAATGTTTCACTCAGTGAATAAATCTATACCAAGTAAAGATTGGCTCCAGTTTCTTCCTTCACCATCAGGCTGTTAGGATTATAACATGGTAACAAAGAATGCAAGTTTAATGGTGAAGGTTGGAAACTAAAGGAAAATAAAACATCACACAGAAACTTACAACCTGAGTAGCTTTTGTGAGAAATGGCTGAAAGCAAGTGGGAATTGTCAGGGTCTGATTACCCGCCGATGTTCTCGGAGTCTGAGCCACATGACCAGTGGAAGAATGAAGCAGATATGTGGACACGGGTTACATCCCTACCAAGGAGGAAACAAAGTCTAGTCTTGGCATTGTCACTTCCCAACAAAAGTAAAATCAGAAGCAAAGTATTTAGTGAGCTGGATGCCCGTCAGTTGGATACTGATGAAGGTTTGGATCTTCTATTCAGGTTCGTTGATGAGATTTGCAAGAAAGATGCCTATGAAGCATACTTGGACTTGGACAAATGAGAGTGAAAGCATCTTTAGCAGATCTGGATATCACAACAAAAAACAGGATTGGAACAGCACGAATAGGTGAATGAACCCCAGGAATGACCAAGGAACAATTAACAGGTATTTCAGGTCAAACTCAAAGTATCATTATGTGATGAACTGCCCAAAGTGGAAAATCAGGGTCTTCGAACTGACACATGATGCAGAGAATTCTGAGGCTGAAGAAGATGATGATGATCACTCTGCAGGAATTGTACTAGTCACAAGGAGATTTGGTCCAGTGATGAGTATGTTAGTCACAGACTCATTCAACTGTGCTGTGTTAGACAGTGGCTGCACCTCGTCAGTATGTGTGTTAGATTGGTGAACATGTTACCCAGATTCACCTCATACTGAGGATCGACACAAGGTGAAGGAGTATGAAAGTTCTACTTGTTCTGGTTTGGTGATGTCAGTACGTTGTAGTCACTAAAAAGAGTGGGGATTCCTTGCAAAATAACTAGAGTCAGCCTCTTTATTAGTGTTAACTGTTAGATTTCACCTCAATGACACATTTGTGTAATTAATAAGGCTTATATTACCAAATTTTACTGTATGTAAGCTTAACGATGATCAGTTTTCAATTGCCTGTCTTTTTAAGTTCCAAATACTGTAATGTAGCTTTTGGAAAAAAAACTGGTGTTCAGGTCAGGAAGGGGTCAGAGCACCAGGTGTTCCAGGACACCCTGTTTAGATACAAGTTATAGTTCACAGTTAGAAGGGACTCCAAGCTGATTGGCTCAATTTGTTGCGGGAAATGAGGAACAATTTTCCCATTGGTCAAGAGTCACAAATATTTGTTTAAGAATTTGTTAGTTTTGTTGAACAGCTGCACCAACATGGGTTAAATGTTACAAAGTTACTTTCAAAAAGGTCCATTTGGTACCTCGAGTCCATGCTGACTCTGTATCCCTGCAGGTTTATTGCCTCCAAGTGACCATCCAATTTTCTTTTGAAATTGTTCATCATCTCTGATTGCACCACCTCATAGGCAGCGAGTTCCAGGTCATTCTCACTCGCTGTGTAACAAAAACTTCTTCCTCACATCCCCCCCACATCTCTCACTTAAAACCTTCAACCTGTGTCCCCTCGTCCTTGGCGGGAACAGCTTTTCTTTGCCCAGCTGATGTAAACCTGTCATAATCTTGTACACCTCTATCAAATCTCCCCTCAACCTCCTTTGCTCCAAGGAGAACATTCCCAGCCAGAAGAAAGAAACAAGATATGTTCAGGCCTGGAATAAAATGGGAATGTTTACAATTCTACTGGGCAGTGAAGGAATTGGAATAACTCACCTTGGGTGTAGGTGAGTGGAATAGATCAATCTGGTATCCATGCAGATTCCAGTGAAATTCAGGGAAGTGTAGACAAGATGAATAAGTTGATAGCTTTCTGTCGGAAATGTTTATATCATTTGCCTCGGAACCTTTTTTTAAAGAAAACCACAGTTGAAATCCAGGCCACTACCTGAAATATTGGGACCGCACAGAGTGAGATTAGCAAAGCTCTTGAGGCAGACCCACTGCCACCACCAGCGCCCCCCCCCCCCCCCCCCCCCCCCCCCACACACACACACACACACACACACACACACACACACTTCCCCTCCCCTCCCAACCACCCCCCCACACACTCCAACCCCCACCGCCCCATGAACTTGAGATAAGATAACATGAAAGTCAAAAAATGTCTGGCATGCTATTGGGATACCAGTGGACATGCAGATGTGATTTGTTAGATGTTCAGCAACTAATAGAAAGAAATTCATGGTGAAATACATGGAAGTGTCCCAAACATACACAGCGACTTGACAAACAGTATGACATGGAATGGTTAATGTGGCCAGAGGAATGAGACAACATTTTGATGTGATCAGGGCACTGACACACGCTCCAGAGAGAAACTGACTTTAAAACAGTCAGGATGGAATTAAAGACATCAGTCATGGTTGAAAAGTGAATAAAACTAAACTGAAAGGAATAAAAAATTATGGATTGGGACAATGAAGGGCCTGGGAGAAATAATACTGAGTAAGAACTGTCCACAAGTTGGGCAGGGGTAAGGAGAGAGCTGGAGAATGTTTTACATCCAGGCTTGATCTGTAGCTTGAAGCATATGTCCTTATGTACGAGTAACCTAGAACTCACGGCGCTCCTTCAGGAGAAGAAAAGATCGAGTAGATATTACCCCAGGTGGAGCCAGAACAGAACTGGAAAATAATGGATGACATTGAGTGAGGGGCTGAAGAGAGTTCTCCTCCCCTTCAAGGTGTGGACTGTAAGAATCCTGGGGGACCACCTACTTTGGGTTTTTTTGCTAATTGGTGAACATTTAATTAAAAACTATGACTGGCTGTGCATTTATTTTTAATTTGATTGTTACACTTCTCCTGTTTTTATTCCTGTTGTGATTACTCTCTGGGTGAGGATGGTTGATAGGTGACAGGATGGGACATTGTGGTTTGGGTCTTCATTGACCAAATGTTTTATTGATCCGAAAGGTGTAAAAGGGCCCAAACTTCAGCAGAAATCTGGCAGAGCTGAGAACAGATGACTTGCTATGTGGGAACAGGGAGATGAGCAGCTCCCAGAGGACAGAGGAAACAAGAGTGCCTTGAATCCTAGACAACACCTGGGTGTCAAGGCCACCATGTTTTCACTGCTTGGCATGGGAATGCTGACTCCCTGTACCGGGGACGGAGCGTGGGAAGCCAATTGTTTCAGAGTTTGATGTGGCTTGGGCGGGTACAGATGGTTTAATGACAGGTTTTGTAATTGGTCCGTTCAAATGTTAGCTCAGCAATGATTGGGTTAAATCAGTCTCCATAGACCTTGTGATGTAAAAAAGTATCAGAAGGGATTCCCCGAGCACAGAGATTTGTAGAGGTTTTACATATTGCATTGACTGTTGCCATGGCATCTGGGGCAGACCAGGGAGCATTTACATGGAGATGGTGCTTCTACCCAGAGTGTAATGGTAATGCTGCTGCACTTTGATACTACTGCTCAGACATGAGCATGTATCAGGTCTTATTTATACTGAATAAAATCTAACCACTGTCACCAATAAGGGTTATCACTGTGAATCATTTCAGAGTTTGGAAAAGGGGATAAAGGGTGAATTGACTCCCTGAACCCCAAATTCTAACATCGCTGTTTCAAAAATAAAATCTCATCTCCCCCTCTGGCTCCTTTGCCAATTAACTTAGAGGGACTCACTTTCTGTTAAAGAGCCTGCCAACCCCTCCCACCCACTTTCCCTAAAGTGCACAAATCTAATCATGAAAAGTCCAGCAAAATAAAATACATTTACTGATAAGGTTTCTTCATCAAACAGGACATGGTTAAAAAAAACAGAAAATTACTTGAGGATCAAAGACAACCAGAGTAAAAGGACGTGCACAATGTTCTGGACCCAAATGGTTTCTCTTTAATTCATCTGTCCCCTGTTCTCTGCCCTCTTTGTGGAACACCTCCACTCAGTCCACAAGCATGACCCTGACCTTCCAGTTGCTGCCATTATAATTCACCACCTTGCTGTCATGCTCATATTTCTGTCCTTGGCCTGCTGCAGTGTTCCTGAGAAGCTCAACACAAGCTGGATGAACAGCACCTCATCCTCTGATGAGGCACTTTACAGCCTTCTGGGCTCAACATTGAGTTTAACAACTTCAGACCCTCAACTCTGACCTCTGTTTTGATTCCTTTTCTTTTTGCCAAGTGCCAGTCTGCATCTTGTTTTCATGATTTTTGCTTTCAGACAGAGCTGTCCTTTATTCTACCATTTACACTTTGGACCAAAGCTTTGTTTCTTTACGACAACCATTACCTCTCCCTTTGCTTTTTGTTCCATGATATTTTTGTTATTTAATCTCACCTGCCCTCTATCCAATCCCTGATTTTCCCTTTAGTTCTATCAGACCCTCCCCATTTTTCTCAACAGCATCAAAACCATCACATTTTTCCCTCTGAAGTTCTGAGAAATAGTCATATTGGACTCGAAACGTTAACTCTGTTTCTCTCTTCACAGATGCTGCCAGACCCGCTGAGTTTTTACAACACTTTCAGTATTTATTTCAGATCTACCTGTAGTGGTAGGAACAATCACTATTTACTATCCAGGATAAATTAAATGTACTTCATCAGCTTTTGTGGATCATTTCAGTGGAAATGTGCACTCCCAGGCTCAAAGAGCATCAGCCACTGGGAGCAAAGCCGTGAGACTGGCCAGTCCGGCAGAAAGAAACCGTCCAATCCTCCCACTTCACCAAGTGTCAGAATGAACATGGTTTAGTCCTGGATATGATTAACAGCAGCAATAACAGCAGAATCCAACCCCGGTAAACACTTGTGAACTCGCTGGTGGCTCAGCAGATTTGATGACTGAGTGAATCTCCCACACTCGGAACAGGTGAACGGTGTCTCCTCAGTTTGAACTCTCTGCTGCCTCAGCAGGGCAGATTAAACAGTGAATCCGCTCCCACGCCCAGAACAGGTGAACAGTCTCTCCCCAGTGTGAACTCGCTGGTATGTCTGCAGGTTGGATATTTGACTGAATCCCTTCCCACACTCAGAGCAGGTGAATGGCCTCTCCCTGGTGTGAAGTCGCTGGTGTGTCAGCAGGTGAGATAACTGATTGAATCCCTTCCAACAGTTGGAGCAGGTGAATGGCCTCTTCCCAGTGTGAACTCGCTGGTGTGTCCGCAGGTTGGATGAATGAGTGAATCCTTTCCCACACACAGTGCAGGTGAATGGCCTCTCCCCAGTGTAACTGCATGGATGAGTTTCCAATTCAGATGGGGATCTGAAACCCTTCCCACAGTCCCCACATTTCCATGGTTTCTCCATGGTGTGGGTGTCCTTGTGTCTTTCAAGGTTCGACGATTAGTTGAATCTTCCTCCACACACACGACATAAATACGCTCTCTCCGCTGTGAATGGTCCAATGTTTTACCAGACTGTTTAACTGGTGAAAGCTCTTTCCGCAGTCAGTGTACTGGAACACACTCACTCAGGTGTGTGCATCTTGGTTCTATCTTGGTCAGACAGATGTTTAAAATCTCCACAAGCAGGTAGGACAGAGAAACATCTCTCCTCGATTCAACGGCTGATAATATTCAGGTTCCATGAATCAAATGACTCTGAGATCATGAAGTGACGTTTGGTTTTGAGTCTTCTGTCTGCAAATCCTCCTCTTCTGATAACCTGTAAAAGGAAATTAGATAAATCATCACTGTTGCAACAGGATAGAAACTCAGAACAGACAATTTTAGTTTCTGTAGAACATTGTGTGCTCTCCATTCTCACTTTGTCATACCTAATATGCACCCAGTAGTCCTGCACTAAAAATGTGTGTAATATAAAGTAGTCTATTACATGATTAGAGGTACAATGGGGTGTGAGGGAGAACTTTATTTTGGCAGCGTGGTGATGACCTGGAACTTGTTGCCTACGAGGGTGGTGGAAGAGGAGGTGATCAATGATTTCAAAATGAAATTGGATCAGCACTTGAAGGAAATAAACTTACAAGGGAACAGGGATATAAAGGGGGAATGGGACTGACTGGATTGTTCTACAGAGAGTCGGCATGGACTCAAATTATCGAATGCACTCCTTCTGTGCCGTAATGACTCTGACTGGAAATATATAATGCAGCTACAGCGCTATATTACAAGACTAGAAATCAGAATACATTAAGTTCAAATGACCATAAATAATCTATCTACTATGCACCATATAACAACACTAGACATATCTCTGTCCCAAATTAATTTACTGTTCCCTTAAATGTCAGCTCCTGGGGGAACCACCCCTTTAATTGTGAACATTAGGAAAGAGACCATCCTTTTAGCCAAACAAATAAATGTGTCAAGCTGAGGGAGCAAAGGATGTCAATGTCTTTAAGAGAGAGAGAGAGAGAGACCTGGGGCAACCTTTCCAGAGTCTGCACCCTCCCTGGATTCACTTCCTTTCCCTTCAGTTCCTGCAAGTCAATAATTCCCCCCAGAATGAGAAAAGAAATGGAAAGGGGGAGAAAAGAAAGTGTTTTACTCACAGATGTTGGACACAGGAGGAAATTTTAGTTTGTGTGAAGCTCAATCTTCATTCACACAAAGCCCGCGCTCTGATTGGCTGGAGGACCAAAGTCCTTCCGGTCCTCCAACTTTTCCCATTGGTCAATCTCTTGCATGAAGACAATGGGCAGCGAAAGCGTTTGTGGGCCCGGGAGACCCTTTGACCTAAAACAAAAACAGAATTACCTGGAAAAACTCAGCAGGTCTGGCAGCATCGGCGGAGAAGAAAAGAGTTGATGTTTCGAGTCCTCATGACCCTTCAACAGAACTGAGTGAATATTAGGAGAGGGGTGAAATATAAGCTGGTTTAAGGTCAGGGGGTGGGGGCGGGGGGGTGCTGGTGGTGGTGGTGGGGGGGGGGCGGGGGGGTGAAGGGAAGATGTGTTTGGTGGTGGCATCATGCTGGAGCTGGTGGAAATGGCGGAGGATGATCCTTTGAATGCGGAGGCTGGTGGGGTGATAAATGAGGACAAGGGGGACCCTATCATGTTTCTGGGAGGGAGGAGAATGCGTGAGGGCAGATGCACAGGAGATGGGCCGGACACGGTTGAGGGCCCTGTCAACGACCGTGGGTGGAAAACCTCGGTTAAGGAAGAAGGAGGACATGTCAGAGGAACTGTTTTTGAAGGTAGCATCATCAGAACAGATGCGACGGAAGCGAAGGAACTGAGAGAATGGGATGGAGTCCTTACAGGAAGCGGGGTGTGAGGAGCTGTAGTCGAGGTAGCTGTGGGAGTCGGTAGGCTTGTAATGGATATTGATGGACCCTTTGGCCCCCATGATGAACTGAGCAGTTGGCGAATGGGAAACCCCATTCTCCGCACATGCGCAGCTTCCCCTCTTCTTCGGACATGCGCAGTCCCGGGGCACCTGCCAGCGCTGCGGATAGAGCAGTTTCTTCAACGCGGGGGATTGTGGGAGCTGCGGCTGCCATTACTCTTCCAGAGCCCAGTCGCCAAACTCCTTGGGACTGAGATGGAAAGTGGGGGTGTGGGGTGCAGTGACCTCAACCTGACACAAAGTACATGTGGGTAGTCACTGGATTTGATGGTGACGCCCCCTTAGCAAAACAGTTTGTTAACTTCAGGTGTAAAGATTTAGACACCTGGGTGACATGTTGGGGAGGGCAATCGGTAAGTGTGAAACTGAACCCGAGAGTCAGCACCTTCAAGGGAGGAGAATTAGGAAAAATCAGGAGGCGGATAGTAGCATGAATTAGTGCCTCAATCATTCGGGAGGAGGGAGTGTGCGGAAGACAGAGATTTTGAGTTTGAGAGGGAGAAACATGTTCAATGTAAACCACAATTATTAATTCTGAATTTCAATCCAGTACCAACAGTGATGATTTGATGACGTCAACCCTCTTGCACCCATTCTTACTCTGAAAGTTCTTCATGCAGTCAGCCCTCAGCCTTCTCTTTTCCAGGGAAAAAGTTCCTAGCCTGTTCAATCCATCCTGTAACTGAAACACTCTCAGTTCTAGGATCATCCTTGTGAATCTTTCTTGCACTTTCTCGAGTTCCTCTCTGCCCTTTTAAAAATAATGGGCACCCGAACAGTTCACAATATTACAAGCATGGTCTAACCTATGCTCGATACAAGTTTAACCTGACTTCTCTGCTTTTCAATACTATTTCTCTGGAAATGAGCCCCAAATATGGGCCCCACAGTTCAGGAAGGATGTCAAGGTCTTGGAAAGTGTGCAGGGATTTAGTACGGGGACAGGAATAAGGAACTTCAGTTATGTGAACACAGTGGAGAGGCCGGGGTTGTTCCCATTAGAGCAGTGAAAGCTCAGAGGTGATTTGATAGAGGTGTTCAAGAATATGAATGGTTTACATCGAGTAAATAAACAGAAACTTTCCATTGGCAAAAGGATCATTCACCAAAGGACACATATTTAAGGTGATCGACATAAAAGCCAGACGGGAAATGAGGAAGATAAATCTTTACACAGTGAGGTGTTGTGATCCGGAATGCAGTGCCTGAAAGGCTGGTGGAAGCAGATTCAACAAAGGGAATTGGATAAATACTGGAAGGAGATTAGTTTGCAGGGCTCATGGGGAAAGGACAGGACAGTGGGACTAATTGAGTCACTCTTTCAAAGAGCCAGCACAGGCATGATGGGCCGAATAGTCTCCTTCTGTGCTGTGAGATTCTGTGATCACAGATAAATAAATGTGTGTCTGTAATATGTACAGTGATGTCAATATTGTCTGGAATTCTTTTTGTGACGTTTCAGAATTTTATCCCTTTCCTTCCAGTTTAGTTTCAGACAAAGAGAACAAAAGCAAGTCATTTTCAGTACATTGAGCAGCCCCGATGTCTATTCTCAGCCAGCATTACACAGGGGAAAAGGGCTGGATTCTCAGACCAGCAAGTCAAGGCTCCCTCTTTAAATGGCCACTTCCCACAATGGATTCAGTGACCTCTGAAGGGAAGCGGCCTCGGTCCACACTGGGAGTTCCTGCCCCCACCAGTCAGCTAGCTCATGCTGGCTCATGCTCCTGTTGGACGATCTGCCTGTGGGGATAAGAGTGTGTCAGTTTAAAAAGAAACCTGCATTTATATAGCACCTTAGGGCATCTCAATGCGTTTCACTGCCGATGAAGCTGTTTCTGAAATGCAGACACGACAGGAAACGTGGCAGCAAATGAGTGCACAGCAAGATCCCACAGACAGCAATGTGATGATGACCACGTCATCTGTTTTTACTGATGTTGGTTGAGGGATAAATATCGGGCCCCAGGACACCGGCAGTGAACTCCTCCCCCTCCTGTTCCCCTTCCAATTGTGACCATTCAGTCTTGGACATCCACCTGAGAGGACAGATGGGGCCCTTGGGTGAATGTCTCACTCGAAAGACTCTCCCTCTGACAGGATGACTCTTCCCCAGTACTGGCACTGGGAGTGTGGGCCCTGGATTACGGAGACTCGAGTCTCTGGAGTGGGGATTGGAACCCCCCCACCTCCTGACTCAGAGGCGAGAGTGCTACCCACCGTCATGCCGTGTTGAATAGAATCAGTGAGCTGTTCTAGAATGATGGAATGGTTACAACACTGAAGGAGGCCATTCAGCCCATAGTGTCTGTGCCAGCTCTCTGCAAGAGCAACTCACCCAGAGCCACTCACCTGTCTTTTCCCCATAACCCTGCCAATTTCTGCGCTTCAGGTAATGATCCAGTTCTCTGCTGAAAACCATGACTGAATCTGCCTCCACCAGCCCCTCAGACACTGTATTCCGGATCTGAACCACTCGCTGTGGAATAAAGTTTCTCCTCCTGTCACCGTTGCTTCTTTTTCCGATCATCTTAAACCAATGTCATCGGGGTCTCACTCCTTCCACCTATGGGAACAGTTTCTCTCTATCTGCTCTGTCCAGACCCCTCATGATTTTAATACCTCGATCAAATCTCCTTCCAACTTTCTCTTCTCCAAGGAGAAAAGCCCCAGCTTCTCCAATCTATCCACGTCACTGAAGTTCCTCATCCCTGGAACCGTTCTCTTGAATCTTTTCCACACCCTCTGTAAAGCCTTCACATCCTTCCTAATCTGTGGTGCCCAGAACTGGACACAATGCTCCAACAGAGCCCGAATCACTACTTTATACAGGTTTCTCATAGCTTCCCTGCTTTTGTATTCGAAGCCCCTGTTTATAAACCGCCAAGATCCCGTTTGCTTTATTAACCAGGCTCCCTACCTGTCCTGTCACCTTCAGTGATTTGTGCCCCTATCACCACAGCTCCTGTGCTCCTGCTCCCCCTTTAGAATTGGACCCTTTATTATCAATTGTCTCTCCCTGTTTTTCCGCCCATTTGGTTTAATGAAGTACTTGAGCTGAAGTAATTTAGTTTGGTGAGGACATGTATCACAGACACACACACACAGACACAGACACAGACACCCACACACACACACACACATACACACATAGATGTCCCAGGCAGGCATCTCAATACTTGCGGGGAGGTGACTTTGAGATTGAAACGTCAGGTCCTGAATGGACGGTAGGGTGGCAGGAAAACCTGGGGAGTGTGGCATGAGAATAAATCCCTTTTGGAATAAATATCGGACAGGCTGAGAAGATTAAGGGCGAGAGAAGATATTTAAGAGGCATTTGTACATGGGAAAGGTCCAGAGAGTGAGAAACATCCTGAAGAGACTGATGAGCAGGAGAGACAGATGATAACAGCTCATCTCACCCACTCCACAGCTTCAAAACACACCCACTTTGTCCACATAGGTGCACCTGAAGAGTTCACAGTGTGAGGTCTCTACAAACCTCCACGATTCTGGTGCTGAGGGCCTCTGGCAGTATCCAAGGGTTCGATAGAAAACACAGTGATGGGATTTCAAACACAGAACACCATTCTCACCGCAGGGAAGTTTAAGTCTGGTAAAATGTCTCTTTTCCAGCAGTAGTTCCTCAGGTCAGTGAGATCCCGAGATGGCGTCTGAGAAGGTTTTCTAAACCAGATTCGGAAGTGACTCAATTTGCCCCCGTCCTCATTTTCTGTTATTTACAAATTTTGCCGACTGCTCTCTCTGTAACCTTTTGCCTCCGATATTTCTGGCCGGGTTATTCGTCAATCTCTGTCTGAGCTTTTGATACAGTTCTGGTCCCTTCACACAAAATCTGAGCCCATCAAATACAGAAACAAGACACAGACAGTGTGGTGGGAAATGTACGGAACTGGACCAGTTTTCTTCAATAGAGAAACTCTGCTGCCCGTCTCCCAACTCACACTCAGTCCCGTTCACCTATCACCCCCTGTGCTCACTGACCAACATTGGCTCCCATTCAAGCAGTGCCTCAATTTTAAAATTCTGCTCCTTGGGCCCAATTTACCTCTGTAAAAGTGAATGGGATGTTGATTGAGCTAAATTCAGGCCCATTTTTTTCCAATCCCTCCACAGCCTCCTCTTTTTCAAATTACCACGTGGTCACACACACTCTCTCTCCATCTCTGTATAATCTTCTCCATCCCTACAACCCTCTGAGATATGTGTGCTCCTCCAATTCTTGCCTCTTCAGTATCCCCTGTTTCAAGTGCACAACCACTGGGGGCCATGTCTTCAGCTGCCTGGGCCCCATGCTCTGGGATTCCCTCCCTAAACCTCTCTGCCCTTCGATCTGTTTTGCTCCTTTAGGACATTCCTTAAAATTTACCTCTCTGACCAAGTTACTGGTCATCTGAGTTAATATCTCTTTATGTGGCTCAGTGTCAACTTCTGTTTTGTAATCGTCCCTGTGAATCTCCCTGGGATGTTTAAAGGTGCTATATAAATGTAGGTTTTTTTGGTGATGTTTCAATTATTTTCAGGGGACTTTGCTATTGTTAAGCAGTCAAACACTTTCTTGCTGTGTCTAGAGAGAGCTACAGGAAGGCTGTTGACTATAATCGGCCATGAAAGGCTTTGTTCCATGTTTAAATATAGAGGAGTGAAGACATTGTTATACCGGTCACTCAGAGCTGAACAGAAACTCATCTCTTTAAACACAGATACAGGGAAGAGGCTGAAATGAAATCTGTCCCTTTTAATCTGCACAAAAGCAGGAGGCTCAGATTCCCAGGCTGCAGAAGGAGTCCATTTGGCCCATTGTGCTCCTGCCATCTTTGAAAGGACTCTCTGATTTATCCAAGCGCTCTGCTCTATCCCCACAGCCCTGCAAATTCTTCCCTTTCAAGTATTTACCCTTTGGAAAGATACTGTTGAATATGCTTTCAGGCCAATCAGAACAACTTGCTGCATCAAAAAATAAAATCTCATAAAATCCCCTTCTGGCTCCTTTGTTAATGACCTTAGAGGGAGTCACTTTCTGTTAAAGAGCCTGCCAACCCCTCTCACCCACTTTCCTAAAGTGCAGAAATCTAATCATGAAAACTCCAGCAAAATCAAATATTTTACCAATAAAAGTTTATTAATGAAACAGAACATGGTTAAAAAAAAACAGAAAATTACTTGAGGATTAAAGACAACCAGAGTAAAAGGATGTGCACAATGTTCTGGGCCCAAATGGTTTCTCTTTAATTCATCTGTCCCCTGTTTGCTGCCCTCTTTGTGGAACACCTCCGCTCAGTCCACAAGCATGACCCTGACCTTCCAGTTGCTGCCATTATAATTCACCACCTTGCCCTCATGCTCACATTTCTGTCCTCGGCCTGCTGCAATGTTCCCGAGAAGCCCAACACAAGCTGGACGAACAGCACCTCATCCTCTGATGAGGCACTTTACAGCCTACAGAACTCAACATTGAGTTCAACAACTTCAGACCGTCAACTCTGTCCTCTGTTTTGATTTTTGTTTTTACCAAGTGCCAGTCTGCATCTTGTTTTCATATTTTTGCTTTCAGGCAGAGCTGTCTTTTATTTTGCCATTAACCCTTAGTCTGGACCAATGCTTTGTTTCTTTACCACAACCATTACTTCTCCCTTTGCCTTTTGTCCCATGATATTTTTGTCATTTAATCTCGCCCGCAATCTAACCAATCCCTGACTTTCCCTTTTGTTCTATCTGACCCTCCCCCCTTTCTCCGAAGTATTAACCCCATCACATTTCCCCCTCTGCTTAGTTCTGAAGAAAAGTCAGATTGGACTCGACAAGTTAGCTGTTTCTCTCTCTTCACAGATGTTGCCAGACCTGCTGAGTTTTCCTAAACTTCCTGTATTTATTTCAGATCTACCTGTCGTGGCAGGAAAAACACTATTTACTGTCCAGAACAAAATAAATTTACTTGATCAGCTTTTGCAGATCATTTCAGTGGAAATGTGCCCTCCCAGGCTCAAAGAGCATCAGCCACTGGAAGCAAAGTCGTGAGACCAGCCAGTCCAGCAGAAAGAAACCCTCTGACCCTCCCACTTCACCAAGTGTCAGAATGAACATGGTTCAGACCTGGATGTGATTAACAGCAGCAATAACAGCAGAATCCAACCCCTGGAATCACTTGTGAACTCGCTGGTGTCTTAGCCAGTGGGATGAATGAGTGAATCACCTCCCACACAGGGAGCAGGAGGATGGCCTCGGCCCAGTGTGAACTCGCTGGTGTTTTTGCAGGCTGGATGAATGACTGGATCCCTTCCCCCACACACAGCAGGTGAACGGTCTCTCCCCTGTGTGAACTCGCTGGTGTCACAGCAGGTTGGATGAATCACTGAATCCCTTCCCACACTGCAAGCAGGTGAACAGCCTCTCGCCAGTGTGAACTCCCTTGTGTTTATGCAGGTCTGATGAATCACTGAATCCTTTCCCACGCTCAGAGCAGATGAACGGCATCTCCCTGCTGTGAACTCGCTGGTGTGTCAGCAGGTTGGATAACTGACTGAATCCCTTCCCACGCTCAGAGCAGGTGAACGGCCTCTCCCCTGCGTGACCTTGCACGTGCTTCTGCAGGTTGGATGAATGGCTGAATCCCTTCCCACAGTCAGAGCAGTGGAATGGCCTCTCCCCTGTGTGAACTCGCTTGTGTTTTTGCAGGTCGGATGAATTACTGAATCCTTTCCCACACTCGGAGCAGGTGAACGGCCTCTCCCCAGTGTGAATTCTCTGGTGTCACAGCAGGTTGAATGAATCACTGAAACCCTTCCCACACTGGAAGCAGGTGAATGGTCTCTCCCCACTGTGAACTCCCTTGTGTGTCTGCAGGTCAGATGAATTACCGAATCCCTTCCCACGTTCAGAGCAGGTGAACGGCCTCTCCCCAGTGTGAATTCGCTGGTGTGTCAGCAGGTTGGATGAGTGAGCGAATCCCTTTGCACACACAGAGCAGACGAATGGCATCTTCTCCCCAGTGTAAAATCACTGGTGTGACTGCAGGCTGGATAACTGTCTGAATTTGTTGCCACACACAGTGCAGGTGAATGGCCACTTCCCAGTGTGACCTCACTGGTGCCTCTGCAAGTGGGGTAACTGAGTGAAACCCTTCCCACAGTCAGGGCAGGTGAATGGCCTCTCCCCAGTGTGACTGCGTCGATGAGTTTCCAGCTTCGATGGGGAACAGAATCCTTTCCCACGGTAGAATCCTTTCCCACAGTCCCTACGTTCCCACGGTTTCTCCATGGTCCTCATGCCCTTGTGTCTCTCCAGGTCCGACGATCAGTTGAAGCCTTGTCCACACACAGAACATGTATAAGTCTCTCCTCACTGTGAATGGTGATGTTTTTTTCAGGCTGTGTAACTGGTCAAAGCTCTTTCCACAGTCAGTGCACTGGACTCTCACTTGGGTGTGTGTGTGTCTCGGTGTTTTTCCAGTCACACTGAGGCTTAAAACCTTTTGAAGCAGACAGAACAGACAAACATTTCTCCTGTTTGGTTCAAAGAACCAATGATATTCAGGTCCCATTTAATCATATGAGTTTGGCAGATCTTGATGTGACGCTTGGTTTGAGATTTCTGTCTGCAAATCTTCCCCTTCTAATATCCTGTAAAGGGAGTTTCCAAAAATCATCACTGTCAGTACAGGATAGAAATTCAGAGCAGGCAATTCTAATTTCTCATAGAGTCTTAGAGGTCTACAGCACAGAAAAAGGCTCTTTGGCCCATCGCGTCTGTGCCGGTCAAACAAGTACCTAACTATTCTAATCCCATTTTCCAGCACTAGGCCCATAGCCTTGTATGTCATGGCATTGCAAGTGCACTCCAAATACTTCTTAAATGTTATGAGGGTTTCTGCTTCTACCACACTTTCAGGCAGTGAGTTCCAGATTCCCACCACCCTCTGGGTGAACAAATTCTTCCTCACATCCCCTCTAAACCACCTGCCCCTTACCTTAAATCTATGCCCCCTAGTTATTGATCCCTCCACCAAGGGGAAAAGTTCCTTCCTGTCTACCCTATCTATGCCCCTCATAATTTTATACACCTCAATCATATCCCCCCTCAATCTCCTCTGCTCCAGGGAAAATAACCCCAGTCTATCCAATCTCTCCTCACAACTAAAACTCTCCAGCCCAGACAACATCCTGGTAAATCTCTTCTGCGCTCTCTCTCATGCAATCGCATCCTTCCTACAATGCAGACTCCAGAACTGCATGCAATACTCTAGCTGTGGCCTAACCAGCGTTTTATACAGTTCCAGCATAACCTCCCTGCTCTTATATTCTCTGCCTCAGCTAATAAAGGTATGTATTGCATATACCTTTTTACCCACCTTATCTACCTGTCTCGCTATCTTAAGGGACCAGTGGACACGCACACCAAGGTCCCTCTGATCCTCGGTACTTCCCAGAGTCCTACCATTCATCGTGTATTCCTTGTTTGTCCTGCACAAGTGCATCACCTCACACTTATCCAGATTAAATTCCATTTGCCACTGATCAGCCCATCTGACCAGCCCGTCTCTATCCTCCTATAATCTAAGGCTATCCTCCTCACTATTTACCACCCCAACAATTTTCGTGTCATCCACGAACTTACTGATCAGCCCTACTACATTCAAGTCTAAATCGTTTATATATACCACAAACAGCAAGGGACCCAGCACCAATCCCTGTGGAACCCCACTGGACACAGGTATCCAGCCACAAAAAAACTCCTCAACCATCACCCTCTGCTTCCTGCCACTCAACCAATTCTGGATCCAATTTGCCAAATTGCCTTGGATCCCATGGGCTCTTACCTTCGTTATCAGTTCCCCCATGCGGTACCTTATCAAAAGCCTTGCTGAAGTCCAAGTAGACTATGTCAAATGCATTGCCCTCATCTACACAGCTGGTCACCTCTTTGAAAAATTCAATCGAATTGGTCAGACATGACTTCCCCTGAACAAAACCATACTGACTGTCCTTGATTGATCCCTGCCTCTCCAAGTGTGGATTAATTGTCCCTCAGAATTGCTTCCAATAGTTTCCCCACCACTGAGGTTAGACTGACTGGCCTGCAGTTCCTTGGTTTATCCCTTCCTCCCTTCTTGAATAACAGTACCCCATTGGCTGTCCTCCAGTCCTCTGGCACCTCTCCTGTGGCCAGAGAGGTATGGAAAATTATTGCCAGTGCCCTTGCTAACTCCTCCCTTGCCTTACTCAATGCCTGGGATGCATTTCATCTTGACCTGGAGATTTATCTATTTTTAATCCTGTCAGTCCACTTAGAACCTCCTCAATTTCAATGCTAATTTCTTTAATTATAATACAGTTCTTCTGCCTGATTTTCAAACCCACGTCGCACCTCTCACTTGTGAACAACGACACAAAGTATACGTTTAGAACCTACCAACATCTTCTGGCTTATAGCACACTGTACCCTCTCTCATTCCCCAAAAGCTGTAAGTCTCCATCACACACACAGGAGGGAGCAAAGGATGTCAATGCCTTTAAGAGAGAGAGAGAGAGTCCTGGGGCAACCTTTCCAGAGATAAAAATAAAAAACTGCGGATGCTGGAAATCCAAAACAAAAACAGAATTACCTGGAAAAACTCAGCAGGTCTGGCAGCATCGGCAGAGAAGAAAAGAGTTGATGTTTCGAGTCCTCGTGACCCTTCAACTGCTTGGAGAACTCAGGAGAGGGGAAGCTGCGCATGTGCTGAGTTTTTCCAGGTAATTCTGTTTTTGTTTTTTCATCATCTTAAAAACTTCCATCAGGTCACCCTTCAGTCTTCTCTTTTCTAGAGAAAAGCAGCCCCAGCCTTTCCTGAGGCTTAAATGCTCTCAGTTCTGGTATTATTACTGTGAATGTTGCCCTTTCTCCAGTGCCTCAATTTACTTTTTCTAAATGTAGATCACAAATGTTGACAGTACTCCCAGTGTAGTCTAACCATGGTTCGAAACAAGTTGTACATAACCTCCCTGCTTTTCAATTCTATCCCTCGAGAATGGAACCCTTTATCTGGGCCTCACACTTTAGGAAAGATGTGAAGTTCTTAGAGGAGATTTACGATTGTGGTACCGGGGTGAAGGGACTTGGATCAGGTTCATTCATGGTTTTCCACAGAGAACTGGATCATTGTTGGAACAATTCCATGATCCTAGAACACCACCTCACTGATTCTATTCAACACGGCATGTCGATGGGTAGCGCTCTCGCCTCTGAGTCAGGAGGTGGGGGGGTTCGAATCCCCACTCCAGAGACTCGAGCCCCCCTAATCCAGGGCCCACATTCCCATCCTGTTGGAGGGACCGTCTTTCAAGTGAGACGTTAACCCAAGGGTCCCGTTTGCCCTCTCAGGTGGATGTACAAGACTGAATGGTCACAATTGGAAGTAGAGCAGGAGGGGCAGTAGTTCACCCCGTGTCCTGGAACCGAATATTTATCACTCGGTCAACATCAGTAGATCACATTGCTGTCTGTGGAATCTTGCTGTGTACAAATTGGTTGCCACGTTTTCTACAGTGACTACGCTTCAGAAATTGTTTCACTGGCAGTGAAACGCATTGAGACACCCCGAGGTGGTGAAAGGCGCTACATAAATGTGGGTTTCTTTTTAAATTGACACATTCATTTCCTCACAGGCAGATCGTCCAGCAGGAGCATGAGCCAGCACGAGCCAGCTGACTGGGGGGCAGGAACTCCCAGTGTAGACTGAGGCTGCTTCCCTTCAGAGGACACTGAATCCATTGTGGGAAGTGGCCATTTAAAGAGGGAGCCTTGACTTGCTGGTCTGAGAATCCAGCCCTTTCCCCCTGTGTAATGCTGGCTGAGAATAGACATGGGGGCTGCTCAATGTACTGAAAGTATCTCTGCCACTGAAGATGGGCGGAGGTAATGTTTTCATCCCTGTTATTCTGTTTGTCTGTAAACAATTTATCTCACAAACTAATGGATGGATTTTAACAAAACTCAGTACGCCGACAGGATATGGCCCATGGAAGAACTGATTTGTTTTTGGCGAAGATCTGAATCCTGGAATTTTTGAAGGGATCCGTTCACGTTGGGAGATCAAGAGAATTGACTTTTTCTTTTTGATTGTTGTAGTTTGTTTTATTTCAAATGTTGATTGTTTTCGAATGTTGAGGGTTGGCTCCGCTGCTGGGGTGGAATTTGTCACAGCTGTCAAAATGTGAGCAGAGTTTTCAGAGTCGGTTGTTAGATGTGGAGATGGTTGCTCTAAATAAACACATTTATTTTTTCTGCTTTGCAGATACTAAGCATGTTTTCATCCCTGTTTGCCTGTCTGTAATGCATCTCAAAAACTAATGGATGGATTTGAAGAAGCATGCTACACAAATATGGTCTGGCCCAAGGAAGAAATGATTATACTTAGTGAAGATGCGGATCAGATCCAGATCCTGGAATCTTTTGTAGACTAAGTTGGGAGAAATGCAAGTGAAATGCTGCTTGTCCTCACTTATCACCCCACCAGCCCCCCGCATTCAAAGGATCATCCTCTGCCATTTCTGCCACCTCCAGCATGATGCCACCACCAAACACATCTTCCCTTCACCACCCCCCACCCCCCCAGTGGCATTCCATAGGGATTGTTCCCTCCGGGACACCCTGGTCCACTCCTCCATCACCCCCTACTCCTCAACCCCCACCTATGGCACCTCCCCATGCCCACGCAAAAGATGCAACACCTGCCCCTTCACTTCCTCTCTCCTCACCGTCCAAGGGCCCAAACACTCCTTTCAAGTGAAGCAACATTTCACTTGCATTTCCCCAAACTTAGTCTACTGTATTTGTTGCTCCCGATGCAGTCTCCTCTACATTGGAGAGACCAAATGTAAACTGGGCGACTGCTTTGCAGAACACCTGCGGTCTGTCCGCAAGAAAGACTCAAACCTCCCTGTCGCTTGCCATTTTAACACTCCACCCTGCTCTCTTGCCCACATGTCTGTCCTTGGCTTGCTGCATTGTTCCAGTGAAGCCCAACGCAAACTGGAGGAACAGCACCTCATCTTCCGACTAGGCACTTTACAGCCTTCCGGACTGAATATTGAATTCAACAACTTTAGATCTTGAACTCCCTCCTCCATCCCCACCCCCTTTCCGTTTCCTCCCCCTTCCTTTTGTTTTTTCCAATAATTTATATAGATTTTTCTTTTCCCACCTATTTCCATTATTTTTAAATCTTTTATGCCCCCCCACGAGAGGTATACCTTGAGTGCCCTACCATCCATTCTTAATTAGCACATTCGTTTAGATAATATCACCAACTTCAACACCTCTGTATCTTTTGTTCTTTTGTCTGTGACATCTTTTGATTATCTGCTCCTATCACTGCTTGCTTGTCCCTACAACCACACCACTCCCCCCACTTCTCTCCCCCACCTCCCCCCACCCAATTTAAACCAGCTTATATTTCACCCCTCTCCTTGAGTTCACCTAGTTCTGTTGAAGGTTCATGAGGACTCGAAACGTCAAATCTTTTCTTCTCCGCCGATGCTGCCAGACCTGCTGAGTTTTTCCAGGTAATTCTGTTTTTGTTGAGGTGAACAAGCTCATTGTCCAACTTCCGCAGTCGTTTAACTGGGGAAGCTCTAAATGGCTGGAGGAAAAGCCCTTCTGGTGGTCCAGCCTTTCCCATTGGTCAATCACCGGCATGTCGACAACGAGGAAGCGGAACCCACGCCCATGAGGGGGTGGGAGAGACTTTGACCCCCAGCCGCGCGGAGCTGTTGTCCAATCCGCAGTATTTTGACGTCCACACGAGAACGCGGCCTGAATCAGCCAATAGAAATCACTCTGCTCCGTGGTGACGTCCTCGGGTTCCAGGCTGCAGAGGCGCGCAGACACAGGTGCCCCGCCCCCACCCATTGTTCCCCTTCCCCTTCCTCCTCGAGTCAAGGTTTCCAGGCAACCGGCTGACGGCTCCGGCCAGAGCGAGAAGCCACTCGGAGAACTCGGGAGAGGGGAAGCTGCGCATGTGCGGCGGAGAGCCCGCTCCCTTCCCCTCATGCTGAGGGTTTAACCAATGGGAAGAATTGAAGGGCTCAGGTCCTCCAGCCAACCAGAAGCTGGGCTTTGTGTGATTGAATTTACCCCTCCCCCCTTCGAACGTCCCACGGCGGCTGCGCACTGGGCTGCCAGCTGAGGAAGTGGAGGGGACTTTGGAAAATGTCTTCCCTTTATTTTCTTCCCAGTCAATGCAGTTTGATTTTAAACAGCACAGCTTTTATTTTTTAGCTTCACACAGATTAAAACTTCCTCCTGAGTCCAACATCTGTGAGTAAAACACTTTCTTTCCCCTCCCCCTGGGAAATACAGAGAGGTGTGGGTCTCTGTAACTGGAATTAGTGCTGAGGGGGGAAATGCTGGGGATTTTGTGGAACCTGTTTTTATTGAACGAGCTTTTTAAAGTCAAATTTATCCTGACAAATACTGTCTGCCTCTTAATGCACTTTCGTTTATGTTGATTTTAGTTTGTTGTTCGAGTAAAATATTTTACAAAGTGAAACCTTGTCCTTCGGTCTATTCTATTGGGTTTCTCTGGGAATTTGTTTATTTTAAGGTTATTGGTCTCCACAGGGATCATGAACAACAGAGATATGCCTAGTGTTGTTATATGGTACATATTAGATATTTTATTTATGGTTCTGTAATAAATTTCATTTATTACTGTTTCTAGACTCATAATATCATACTGTAGCTGCATTATATATTTCAGGTCATAGAGTCATTACAACACAGGAGTCCATCCAGGAACTTGAGTCCATACCGACTCTGTACAGCAATCCATTCAGTCCTATTCCCTCTCTATATCCCTGTTTCCTAGCAAGTTTATTTCCTTCAAGTGCCCATCCAATTTCATTTTGAACTTCTCTGCTTCCACCACCCTTGTAGGGAGCGGGTTCCAGGTCATGACCATTCACTACCTAAATATAGTTCTTCCTTGCATTGCCTGCATCGTAACTGAGGGAAACAGTTCTGTAGATTCCACCCATTTTAAGTCCAGTGATACAGATGTATTTCCATTCAGTGGGCAGCCCGAAGAAGATGCATGAAGATTTTCAGATCTCTATGTCCTGGACAGGAAGTGATGAGTATCGATCAGCATCAATCAGCACCTTCAGGAGAATTGGGAGGGTGTATATTAGGTACAGGAGAGGGAGAGTGTGGATGGAGATTGACAGCTTTTTGGGAGAGAGGAAAGAGTTTTCCATAGTAACTAGAATTGTATGTTTTGAATTTCTATCCTGCATTGACAGTGATGACTTTTGTAAACTGCTTTTACAGGAAACTGGAAGCAGAGGATTTGCAGACAGAAATCTCAAACCAAATGTCAGGCCTGAATCTGACAGTCACTTGATTCATCAGGACCTAAACATCATTGACTTTTGTATCTAGGGAGAGAAATGTTTGTCTGCTTCAAAAGATTTTACACATCAGTGTGACTGGAAAAACACCGAGACACACACACCTGAGTGAGAGTGTTCCAGTGCACTGACTAGGGAAAGAGCTTTAACCAGTTACACCAACTGAAAAAAACATCACACCATTCACAGCGGGGAGAGACCATACACATGTTCTGTGTGTGTGGGCAAGGCTTCAACTGATCATCAAACCTGGGGATACACAAGGACACCTGCATCATGGAGAAACTGTGGAAATGTGGCGACTGTGGGAAGGGATTCCAGTTCCCATCTGCACTGGAAACTCATCGACGCAGTCACACTGGGGAGAGGCCGTTCACCTGCTCTGAGTGTGGGAAGGGATTCAGTCGGTTATCCAACCTGCAGATGCACCAGCGAGTTCACACCGGGGAGAGGCCATTCAAGTGCTCCGAGTGTGGGAAGGGATTCAGTAATTCATCCCATTTGATATCACACCAGCGAGTTCACTCCGGGGAGAGGCCACTCACCTGCCCCGTGTGTGGAAAGCGATTCAGCCACTCATCAAATCTTCTGCGACACCAGCGAGTTCACACTGGCGAGAGACCATTTTCCTGCTCTGAGTGTGGGAAGAGATTCCAAGGTTCATCACATCTGCTGACACACCAGCGCATTCACACCGGGGAGAGGCCTTTCACCTGCTCAGACTGTGGGAAAGGATTCAGTCGGTTATCCCACCTGCATACACACCAGCGAGTTCACACTGGGGAGAGGCCGTTCACCTGCTCTGTGTGCGGGAAGGGATTCAGTGAACCAGTCAACCTGCAGAATCACCAGCGAGTTCACACTGGGGAGAGACCATTCTCTTGCTCCGTGTGTGGGAAGCGATTCACTCAGTCATGTTACCTGCTCAAACACCAGCGAGTTCACTCCAGGGTGAGGCCATTCACCTGCTCCGTGTGTGGGAAAGGATTCACTGATCCATCCAACCTGCAGACACACCAACGAGTTCACACTGGGGAGAGGCCGTTCACCTGCTCTGAGTGTGGGAAGGGATTCACTCAGTCATCCAGCCTGCTGACACACCAGCGAGTTCACACCGAGGAGAGGCCATTCACCTGCTCTGAGTGTGGGAAAGGATTCACTGAGTTTTACAGACTGCAGATACACCAGCGAGTTCACAATGGGGAGAGGCCATTCACCTGCTCGGAATGTGGGAAGGGATTCAAAGATGCATCCAACCTGCAGACACACCAACGAATTCACACTGGGGAGAGGCCGTTCACCTGTTCTGAGTGTGGGAAACAATTCACTCAGTCATCCCACTTGCTGAGCCACCAGCGAGTTCACAAGTGATTACAGGGGTTGGATTCTGCTGTTATTGCTGCTGTTAATCAAACCCAGGACTGAGCCATGTTCATTCTGACAGTTGAAGAAGTGGGAAAGTTTCTTTCTGCTGGACTGGCCAGTCTCAGGACTTTGCTTCCAGTGGGCTGATGCTGTTTGAGACTTGTTGTGAATATATTGGTTCATATTTCATATGGATCATAGTATTAAAGGGTGTTTTAAAGATAAGAGGTAGTTAGTTTGCATTTCTGTTTGGAACTTTCTAAAACGTGCCACGTTGCCATGGAGATGGGTTGTACCTGTTAGATGGTTCTTTTGTTTAATTTAACTGCCTGTTTCTCGGAGAAGACAGTTACAGATTTCATCTTGTGTAGGCTACAGCTCACTTCACTTCGTGTGAGGAGAAAATAAGTTGGATGACTTGCCCAGCTTTAAGCAAGAGGAAGAAATCACCAGTGGTCCCCACAGTGTGAGGAATGGAGGTTTAATTAAAACATATATTTTTGGGGAATGTTGTGTTATTATGTGAAGGAGGCTGTGTGTCTCTGCATGTAGATGATTTAATTCAGCTGGACAAAAGTTAATAGAAGACAGGTTGTCTGGGGTGTTTAAAACATGAAAGGATAAAGGCGATAGGTTTGAGATACAAGTGAATAGGTTGGATCTCACATTTGCATTTAAAGATAAGCTTAGCTTGTTCGAATATCAAAGGAAAGCCAGAGGTTACAAGAAACATGTTTGTATATTGCAGGAGTTCCAAAGGTAGACAGAAGAGGGTGTATGACATTTTATTGACCCGAAAGCAGAGGAAAAATTAGAAACATGAAAGACTTTATATTTGGAAGGGTTTGAGGTTCATAGAGATGTGAGAACAATGGAACATGTAATGAAAGGGAGAGAAAGGTTACTGTAGCAGCAGCTGGAGCTGAGCTGGGAGCTGTTAGCCGTAGCTCTAGGTTGTGGGGGGTGGGGAAGAGGCAGTTTGAATCAGCCATCCAGTCAAGCCAGGGAAGTTTTGGCTACAACAAACAGTCTTGTTCTGAAGGCTTCGATTTCCACAGCAAAGTGGAAGAGAGTTACAGGCCATGTAGTATGTTTTTATTAAAGCTACAGCAGTTTGCCTTGAGTGATATTACTGGATTTTTATGGTTAAACATCTATGAGGGAGTGTTGCCTGCAAGGTGTGCAGACTTGTGGGTCTGACCAAGTAGGGAGTCTTTTGGGGTATATGTGGTAAGACTAATTTTAATTGTACAACTGTAACCTTGTTTGCTTAAATTTTCATTTATTCATGTTAATCAAACTTTTACTTTTAAATTTTAAAATCCCAAAAGTGTTACCGGACTTCTTGCTGCTGAGATCATTCCATCTTCTTCTCATTTTCAGAATTCAAAAAAAAAGATATTGCCCATAAACCAAGTTTCCTTCTGGGATTTGGTTTGCTCAGCAGTTAACATCAGTTGTGGTCATAACAAATTTGGGGTCTCTTTGTGGGATTATCAAAATTCCTTGATTGGGTTGGATTTTGTGAACCCAAGGGACACAAGTGTGAGAAGAACGCTGAAGTCAGGAGTTTTGTGTTGAGGGTTTTAAAGTGGTTAGACTGCGAAATGACTTAGGCAATTGCTGTGACTTTTCCGGGAGTGGAAAATCTGACCATGGAGCATTTGAAATCTCTGACTAAAACTCAGTTGAGAGAGTTAACAGATGAAGTGCAGGTAGAGGTAAAAGTGGAATTTCGTAAGGCTGATGTGGCTAAAGTACTTACCCAGTGTTTAAAGTTGGAGGAAGGGACACCTGAAACTGGTGTATCAGAGCCAGAGGCAGTAAGACTTCAGTTACCAATGAAGCAGCTTGATATAGAAAGAGATAGAGAAAGACAAAAGCTTGAATTGGAAGCAAGAGGAAAAGAAAAAGAAATGAAAAATCTCGAGTTAGAAAGAAAGGAGAAGGAAAGATAAATGACAACACTTGAAAAGAAAAAGGCAGATTAAAATAAATAGAAATAAAAAAGCTTCAATGGGAAAGAGAGGAGCAGGAAAAGGAAAAGAAAAGATTACTAGAGATAGAAATGTGAAAGCTTCAACTTCAACTTCAGAGAGAGAAGTTAGTTAATGAGGAAAGAGAGAGGGAAAGAGATAGAGAGCATCAGAGAGAGAAAGGAGCCAGACAGTATGAATTGTCTAAAGTGACATTTAGAATAAATGAAGAAAGGAGAGATAGTGATTCAGATGGTGACTTTGATTCCTTTGAGGAATTTGATTTAACTAAAAATCTTCGGTTAGTGCCTAAATTTACAGAGGATGGAGTTGAAAGATATTTCACCTCCTTGGAAAAGATTGCTATGAAATTGAACTGGCCAAGAGATGCTTGGACTATCATGTTGCAGAGTGTTTTCTCAAGTACAGCAATGAATGTATATGCAAGCTTTTCAGAGGAACAGTCTGCAGATTACAAGATAGTAAAGAAGGCCATATTCAATGCTTATGAACTTGTCCCTGAAGCCTACCAGTTAAAGTTTAGGACTTTAAGGAAGAGACCTCATCAGACATTTGTGGAGTTTGCAAGGGAAAAATAAATGATCTGGAATCAATGGTTCAGGGCATTAAAATTAGACAAGACTTTTGAAAATGTAAGAGAGGTTATGATCATGGAAGAATTAAAAAGTAGCATTGCAGTAAACACCAAGACATATTTAGCTGAAAGACAAAGTAAAAAGATCAGGGAAGCTGCTGTTTTAGCTGATACATGTGACATTTCACACAAACAGTTGAGTGTAGGAAAAGAGTCATATGGAAATCAGCAAGGACATGGGAGATTTAGAAAATGTAGTGATGGTGAAAATGTTAGTGATAAGGATCAAGCAGAAGGATGTCAATCTATTAAAGGGGGAAAGTAAAGTTGAAGGAAGAAATCTGATATGTTCCCATTGTAATCAGGCTGGACATACAAGATCAAATAGTTGGAGGTTAAACGGGAAAGCAATTGCAGTGACAGGAACTCAGAAAAAGTTCTGAGGTAAGAGAACTGTGGGCTCTGAGATCCAGGGGCAAGAAAAACCAGTGGGTTTGGTACAGGTGGAGCAGGAAGAATCAGTGATAGCGAGGGAAGTGGCAATGTGTTCACAACCTACCCAAAGGAGCTCTGAAGGGCAAGGTACAGAGATTTTACAGGCAAAGGGAAGGTGTACCCATGTATACAGGGAAGAGAAGGGGAGGGACACGGGGGCTAGCCAGTCCTTAATGCTATGGGATAGCGCCATCTGTTGGTCCAGAATGATTACTGCAGGAGAGAGTTTTGATCCGGGGTATTCAAGGAGGAATCAAACCTATTTCAAAGTATAAGGTAAATTGAAAAAGTGATTTGAAAACAGGAGAGGTGATTATTGGGGTAGTAGAGAAATTGCCCATTGCAGGGGTTCAATTCATTCTAGGGAATTACATAGCTGGATCACAGGTATTGACAATGCCTACTGTAGTAGAGCAGCCGGTTGAGACACAATCAACAGAGGTTTTACAGAAAGAGCATCCTGGATTGTTTCCAGATTGTGTGGTGATGAGGTCACAAATGCACAAGTTTAAACAGGAAGAGGGAGAATCTAAAAGCCACGAGGAGGATGCTGAAATTCAGTTGGCTGGATCAATCTTTGAAAAGATTAATCAGGAGAAGAAGATTAGAGAGGATTAGGCTGAGGTGTTTAGTTCATTGAAGTTAGTGGAGTTACAGCAGCAAGATCCAGACTTAAAGCAATTATACCAGGCAGCTTATTCTGAGACAGGAGCAGAATACACTCCAGAGTGTTATTACATTCAGAACAATGTGTTAATGAGGAAATGGAGACTGCCTCAGGTTTTGGCAAATGAAAAGTGGGCGATAGTGCACCAAATAGTGATGCCATCTGGGTACTGGAATGAAATTTTGAGAGTGGCTCATGAAATTCCAATGGCTGGATGTTTGGGAATTAGGAAAACTCGAGCTAAGATACAAAAACATTTCTATTGGCCTAGGCTACATAAAGTGTGTAGTCAAATTCTGCCAAACATGTCACACATGTCAGGTGTTGGAAAACCTCAGGCAGTAATTGAGCCTGCACCTTTAATTCCAATTCCAGCATTTGAAGAACATTTTAACAGGCTCCTGATTATTTGTGTAGGATCCCACTCTAAGACTAAAAGTGGGAATCAGTGTCCACGAGATTTACAGAAGCATTACCTTTAAGGAAAATTACAGCAAAGGTGATTGTAGAGGAGTTAACCAAATTCTTTACAGGATATGGATTACCAAAACAAATACAATCGGATCAGGGTTTGAATTTCATGTCACAGCTGTTTAAAGAAGAAACGAACAACCCAGGAATAAAGGATAGGTCATCAGCCTATCACCCTGAATCACAAGGTACCTTAGAAAGGTGGCATCAGACTTTAAAGACTACGATTAGAACATTTGGTCAAGACTATCCACATGATTGGGATCAAGGGGTTCCATTCTTGTTGGCTGCTATTAGGGACGTCCCTAATGAGTCAGCAGTGTTCAGTCCTTTTGAGTTAATTTGTGGTAATGAAGTAAGGGGACCACTCAAACTGATTCAGGAAAAATTAGTGTGTTAAAGTTCTGAAACTACTCTTCTGGATTATGTGATGAAATGCAGAGAGAGATTAAGTTAGGCATATGAGCTCGTTAGAAAACATTTAAAGATGTATCAACAAATGATGAAGGCAAACACAGATAATAGGGCAAAAATCCATAGTTTTGTGACTGGGGAAAAAATGTGACTATTGTTGCCGATGTCAAAGTTTAGTGGACCTTACCAGATCAAAAAGAGACTCAGCAGGGTAAACTACATAGTGAATACCCCAGATAGAAGGAAGCTACAGCGAGTGTATCATGTAAATATGCTCAAAAAATACTTTGACAGAGAGGATAAACAGGAGGAGGTACAGGTGGTGGTAAGTAAGGAAACGGGGGTAGAAATTAAGGATTCTGAAATTGACCTTCCTTTGATTAAACTAAGCAATCAGGAAGTAATTAAGGATCTAAATGTTGTGTTAGGTTACCTTCCAGAAATGCATTGGAGTGATTTAAAAGAGCTATTGCAGTCACACAAAGCAATTTGTGGAAATAAATTGGGGAAAACAGATTTAGCGGTACATGATGTTGATGTGGGTAATTCAGATTCAATACGGCAACACCCATATAGATTAAATCCAGTAAAATTAGCACAAGTGCAAAAAGAAATTGAATTCATGCTTCAAAATGACATCATAGAACCGAGTCATGGTAATCGGAGTTCACCCATTGTAATGGTGCCCAAACCAGGTGGTTCACAAAGACTACCAATCGATTACCGAAAAGTAAATGAGGTAAGAAAAGCAGGTTCATATCCTGTTCCACGGTTGGAGGATTGTATCGAGAAAGTGGGACAGTCAACGTTTATCACAAAAATGTACTTGCTGTTAGGATATTGACAAGTACCCATATCGGAAAGGGAAAAAGAGATATCAGCTTTTGTGATGCTGAATGGTTTGTACCAATGCAGAGTAATGCCTTTTGGTATGAAAAATGCACCAGCAACATTTCAGTGACTAAAAAACAAAGTGACTGAGCAATTGTGCTGTTTTGACATTCTCGGCCTGAGTGGATTTTCTCGAAAATTCGTGCCAAACTTCAGCAGTGTAGCTGCTCCGCTGACTGAATTTTTGAGAATAGAACAGAAAATTCCATTGGATACAGGAGTGTCAGGTTACATTTGACAGCTTGAAAGCTGTACTAACAACCATACCTGCTGTATCAGTACCTGAGTATACAAAGCAGTTTAAGTTGGCTATTGACACCAGTGATATGGATGTTGGTGCTGTATTGCTACAAGAAGATGAACTGGGAATTGAGAAGCTGGTAGGATATTTCTCATGGAAGTTGAATGTACATCAGGAGAAATATTCAATGATAGAGAAAGAGACTTTAAGTTTAGTGTTAGCTTTGCAGCATTTTGAAGTGTATGTTGCAAACAATTCTTCAGTGACAGTTACCATATACTGACCACAATCTTTTGAAGTTTCTGGAAAAGTTTCGGAACAAAAACACCAGACTGTTTTGGTGGAGGTTTTTTTTATTATTGCAACCATGTGGATGAGAAAGATTGATGCAGATACACTGTCAAGAGTTTAAATTTCAAAATAACTTGAATATTGGCAAATAGAGAATGGACAGCAATGAACTCTATTTTTACCAAAGACTTGTATATATTTTTAATGGTTAATGCATGCATATTATAGTGTAATAGTTTTGTGTGTATAGTTAAATGTAGTAAGGAGTAAGAAGGTTGAAAAATGAAACTATCTTCTTGGAATTATGATGGTTCATTTTTTTGTTAAGGAGGGAGATGTGAGAATGGACGTTATTTTAAAATATTTTTGGAAATATTGTGTTATTCTGTAAAGAAGACTGAATGTCTGTGTCTGTGTGTGTGAGAGTTATTGAAGCTGAGCAGGAGTTTGATAGGAGTCAGGGTGTCTGGAGGTTTGGAACCATGAAAAGGTTAAAGATGTTCAGTTTGACGTACAAGTAAATAAGTTAGATAAAAAATTTGCATTTGTAGATAAGCTGAGAGCTTGTTTGAATTTTAAAGGGGAATCAGAGGCAACAAGGAAAATGTTTGCATCTTGCAGGAGTCCATAGGTAAATAGTAGCGAGGATATTGTAATTTTATTGAGCCAAAAGCAAAGACAAGATGGAAACATGAAAGATGTTATATTTGGAAGGGTTTGAGTTTCAAAGGGGTGTGAGAACAATGGGTCTGAGATGAAAGGGGAAAAGGTATATCAGAGTTACTGTGGATAGCTGGCTACTGAGCTATTGAGCTGGATGGCTGTCGAGCCATTAAGCTGGAGACGGCTGGAGATAGCTGGAGCTGTTGCGACATCTTGGGCTGCAGCAAGCAGTGTTATTCTGGAGTGAATTCCACAGCAGAGTGGAAGAGGGTAAAGGTCATGTGGTACACGTTTATTGAAGCTACAGCAGTTTGTCGTATATGATATTACTGGATTTCATCTTGAAATATCTATAAGGGAGTGTTGCAAGGAAAGTGTTTACTTGTGGGTTTGACCAAGGGGAGAGTTTTGGGGAAATGTTTTGTAAGACTAATCTTAATTATGTGACTGTTATCTTATTTGTTTAAGTTTTATTTTATTTTTGTTAATAAAACTTTTACTTTTAATTTTTAAAAACCCCAAAGTGTTACTGGACCTCTTGCTGCTGAGATCAGTACGTCATTGTCTTGTTATTCAAACACAAAAACAGGTTGTGGCCCGTAAGCCAAGTTTCCCTCTGGGATTTAGTTTGTGCAGCAATTAACACCGGCTGTGGTCATGACAGTTGTCCACAGTGTCAGTCGTGGCTCAGCAGATTGCACTCACGCCTCTGAAGCAGCAGGTTATGGGTTCAAGTCCCAGTCCAGGGACCTGAGGACAAAAATCACATCCAACATTCCTAGTGCCAGCACTGAGGGAGTGCTGCACTGTTGGAACTGCTGTCTCTTGGATGAGATGCTAACTCAAGGGCCCTATCTGCTGCTTCGGATGGACATAGAAGTTCTCATTGAAGAGGAGCAGGGGAGTTATCCCCGGTGTCCGGGCCAATATTTATCCCTCAATCAACATCACTGAAAACGGATTATCTGGTCAGTATCACATTTCTATTTCTGGGATCTTGCTGTGTGTAAATTGGCTGCCATGTTTCCAAAAGTACAACAGTGACTACACTTGAAAAGTACTTAATTGGTTGCAAAGCACTTCATGTGGTATTTTGGTTGTGAAAGACACTATATAAATGCAAGTTTTAAAATTTGAGATTTATGTCACCTGATCTTGTTATTTGTAACTAATGAGAACTTAATCAAGGTTCATTCGAATTTTCATCTGTTTCATGATTGGCTTTTAATATGAAATCAATATATAGTCAATAGAGAAAGGTTGCTGCATATGAAAGGGCTGCAAGTAGCCATATGTTAGAGATTAAAAAGGCTTCCTTGACCTTGTTACTTATAACATATGAAGGTGATTGAATTTTAAAACTAAATTTGACTACCTAGGCCTATCGACAGTTTCTTGCGTCACAACAGTGATTACACTTCAAAAGTACTTCATTGGCTGTAAAACGCATCAGGAGGTTCTGTGGTTGTGAGAGGTGCCATTTTATTTCTAACTGTTCATAAACTTGGATATATAACACTCAATCTAACTTATCAAAATCATGAATAAAGATTGAGTCTTATTTTTGTGTAATAACCGTGTCTTAGACAGCATTCTGAATACTCCGTGAAAATCCAAACACACTATAACCTGAATTATTTGTTTAAAAACACAGCAAGTTTTGTGATGTGGAAAGCACTGCCTGAAAATGGTGTGAGAAGCAGATGCGACTGTATCATTCAAAAGGGAATTGGACAGATTCTTGACAGGGAAGAAAATTGCAGGGCAATGTGATGAAATGGATAGCTCTTTCAAACTGCTGGCATGTACACGATGCCAAATAGCCACCTTCTGTGCTCTATGAGCCTCGTATGTATTTAAAGTGAGAGGCAATGACCTGGAACCCACTTCCTAAGAGGGTGACGGAAGAAGAGGTGATGGAATGATTTCAAAAGTAAGTGGCATGGCCACTTAAGGGAAATAAACCTACAGATATTCAGGGATAGAATGGGGAAATGGGACAGACTAGATTGCTCTACAGAAAGCGAACATGAACTCAATGGGCCGAATGGCCCCATTCTCTGCCCTAATGAATATTTGAATGAGAGAAAACAGCTACAGCTGCTCCAGTCTCTAACTAACTGAAGTCCCTCACCCCTGGTGCCATTCTCGTCAATCTCCTCTGCACCCTCTCTGAGAACTTCACATCTTTCCTAAAATGTGGGGCCCAGATATAGGGTTTCATTCTAGAGGGATAGAACTGAAAAGCAGGGATGTTATGTTCAACTTGTTTCGAACCATGGTGAGACTACATTGGGAGTACTGTCTACATTTGTGATCTCCGTTTAGAAAAAGAAAATAGAGGCATTGGAGAAGGGGCAACAAAGATTCACAAGAATAAAACCAGAACTGAGAGCATTTAACACTCAGAAAAGGCTGGGGCTGCTTTTCTCTAGAAAAGAGAAGGCTGAAGGGTGACCTGATGGAAGTCTTTAAAATGATGAAGGGGTTCAATAAACCAATTGGGATTTCATGACAAACCTCTTTACTCAGCAAGCGGTGAGAATGTGGAACTCGCTACCTCAGCGAGTGGTTGAGGTGAATAGCATGAATACATTTAAGGGGAAGCTAGATACATACATGAGGGAGAAAGGAATAGAAGGATATGCTGATGGGGGGAGATGAAGAGGGGTGGGTGGAGGCTCATGTGGAGCATAAATACTGACAGAGACCAACTGAGCCGACTGGCCTGGCCCTTTGCTGTAGACTCAATCGAACAGAGACAAATGTATTTATTTTAGATCTACCTGTAGTGGTTGGAAAAATATTTATTCTCCAGGAAAAAATAAAGGTCCTCCATCAGCTTTTTCAAATCATGTGCACTCCCAGGCTCAAAGAGCATCAGCCACTGGAAGCAAAGTCATGGGACCGGCCAGTCCAGCAGAAAGAAACCCTCCGACCCTCCCACTTCACCAAGTATCAGAATGAACATGGTTCAGTCCTGGATGTGAATAACGGCAGCAATAACAGCAGAATCCAACCCCTGTCATCACTTGTGAACTCGCTGGTGTCTCAGCAGGTGGGATGACTGAGTGAATCCCTTCCCACACCCAGAGCAGGTGAACGGTCTCTCCTCAGTGTGAAGGCGCTGGTGTGTTGATAAGTTGAATGAATTACTAAATCCCTTCCCACACTCAGTGCAGTTGAATGACTTCTCCCCACTGTGAACTCGCTGGTGTGTCAGGAGGTTGGATGAACTACTGAAGCCCTTCCCACACACAGAGCAAGTGAATGGTCTCTCCCCAGTGTGAACTCGCTGGTGTGTCTGAACACTGAATGACGTTCTAAAGCTCTTCGCACAGTGAGAGCAGCTGAATGGTCTCTCCTCAGTGTGAATGCGCTGGTGGACCATCAGAACCGCAGCACTTTTGAAGCCACACCCACAATCAGAACACTTGAAGGGTCTCTCATTGGTGTGAGTGGTATGGTGTCTCAGCAGGCTGGATGACTGAGTGAATCGCTGCCCACACACGGAGCAGGTGAACGGTCTCTCCCCAGTGTGAAATCGCTGGTGTGTCAATAAGTTGGATGAATCACTGAATCCCTTCCCACACTTGGTGCAAGTGAATGGTCTCTCCCCAGTGTGAAGTCGCTGATGTGTCAGCAGATGGGATAACTGAGTGAAGCCCTTCCCACACTCAGAGCAGGTGAATGGCCTCTCCCCGCTGTGAACTCGCTGGTGCTTCTTGAGGCCAGATGAATCACTAAATCCCTTCCCACACTCAGGGCAGGTGAAAGGCCTCTCCCCGGTGTGAACTTGCTGGTGTGTCTGCAGGTGGGATGACTGGGTGAATCCCTTCCCACACTCAGAGCAGGTGAATGGCCTCTCCCCGGTGTGACTGCGTCGATGGGTTTCCAGCTTAGATGGGGATCTGAATCCCTTCCCACAGTCCCCACATTTCCACAGTTTCTCCATGGTGCTGAAGTCCTTGGGTCTCTGCAGGTGGGACAATTAGTTGAAGCCTCGAACACAGATCACGTGTACAGTCTCTCACCACTGTGGATGGTGCAATGATTTTACAGTATCTGTAAATGGTCAAAGCTCTTTCCACTGTCAGTGCACTGGAAATACTCTCACTCGGGTGTGTGTGTGTCTCAGTGCTTTTCCAGTCACACTGATGTTTAAAATCTTATGAAGCACACAGAAGAGCCAAAGGCCGATGATATTGTGGTCCCAATGAAACAAACGACTCTATCAGATGTTGACATGATGTTTGGTCTGAGATTTCTGTTTGAAAATCCTTCCCTTCCAATAGCCTCTAAAAGGAGTTTACAAAAGTCATTACTGTCAGGACAGGGGAGAAATTCAGAACAGACAATTCTAGTTTCTGTAGAACATTCTTTCTTCTCTCATTCGCCAAAAGCAGTAAGTCTGGTTTCCACACACTCTGCCTCCATTCTCACTCTGCTGTACGGAATATACACCCTCCCAATTCTCTTGAAGGTTCATGATGGTCATCAGATCGATGCTCACTGTTTCCTCTTAATGTGTTTAATATACAGTATTGTATTCCCCGATAGAGATAGAGGGTGGATGTGAGCAAGACCTTTTATTGCTCGCTGCCTATGAGGGTGATGGAAGTGGAGACGATCATGAATTTGAAAGTAGAATTGGATGGGCACTTGAAGGAAATAAACTTACAGAGGAACGGGGATATAGAGGGGGAATGGGACTGAGTGGATTGCTCCACAGAGAGTCAGCATGGACTCGGAAGGCCGAATGGACTCCTACTGTACTGGAATGACTCTTTTATTCCATTCATGGGATGTGGGTGTCATTGGCATGGCCAGCACTTATTGCCCATCCCTAATTGCCCTTGAGAAGGTTGCAGTGAGCTGCTGCTGCTGCTGGAAATGACTGGAAATATACACAGTCCTATACTGATAAGGTAGAAATAATAATAAATGGACTCTATTCCTGAACCATCAATAATATATCAAAGATATACCATATAACAATACTAAACATATCTCTGTCCTATATTAATTTACTGTCCCCTCAAATGGCAGCCATCTCCTGGGGAAATCACCCCTTTAATTGTGAATATTAGGAAACATAGAAACTAGGAGCCAGGAGTAGGCCATTCGGCCCTTCAAGCCTGCTCCGCCATTCATTATGATCATGGCTAATCATCCAACTCAATGGCCTGCTCCCACTTTCTCCCCATATCCTTTGACCCCTTTTGCCCCAAGAGCTATATCTAACTCCTTCTTGAAAACATATAGTGTTTTGGTCTCAAATACTTTCGGTGGTAACGAATTCCACAGGCTCACCACTCTCTGGGTGAAGAAATTTCTCCTAATTTCAGTCCTAAATGGTCTATGCCATATCCTCAGACTGTGACCCCTGGTTCTGGATTCCCCCACCATCGGAAACGTCCCTCCTGCATCTACCCTGTCTAGTCCTGTAGAATTTGAAAGGTTTCTATGAGATCCCCCCTCATTCTTCTGAACTCCAGCAAATATAATCCTAATCGACTCAATCTCTCCTCATATGTCAGTCCCACCATCCCAGGAATCAGTCGGGTAAACCTTCGCTGCACTCCCTCTATAGCAAGTACATCCTTCCTCAGATAAGGAGACCAAAACTGCAAACAATGTTCCAGGTGTTGTCTCACCAAGGCTCTGAACAATTGCAGCAAGACATCCTTGTTCCTGTACTTGAATCCTCTGGCTATGAAGGCCAACATACCATCTGCCTTCTTTACCGCCTGCTGCACCTGCATGCTTACCTTCAGCGATTGGTGTACAAGGACACCCAGGTCTCGATGCACATTCCCCTCTCTCAATTTATGGCCATTCAGATAATAATCTGCCTTCCTGTTTTTGCTACCAAAATGGATAACCTCACATTTATCCACATTATACTGCATCTGCCATGCATTTGCCCACTCACTCAGCTTGTCCAAATCACACTGAAGCATTTCTGCACCTCCTCACAGCTCACCCTCCCACCCAGCTTTGTGTCATCTGCAAATTTGGAGATATTACATTTAATTCTCTCATCTAAATCATTAATATATATTGTGAATAACTGGGGTCCCAGCATCTATCCCTGCGGTACCCCACTAGTCACTGCCTGCCATTCGGAAAAGGACCCGTTTATTCCTACTCTTTGTTTCCTGTCTGCCAACCAGTTTTCTATCCATCTCAATACACTACCCCCAATCCCATGTGTTTTAATATTACACACCAATCTCTGATGTGGGACTTTGTTGAAAGCCTTCTGAAAGTCCAAATAAACCACATCCACTGGCTTCCCCTCATCAACTCTACTGGTTACATCCTCGATAAATTCCAGTAGATTTGTCAAGCATGATTTTCCTTTCATAAATCCATGCTGACTCTGTCCGATTCTGCCTCTGTTTTCCAAGTGCTCAGCTATTAAATCTTTTAGAGACCATCCTTTCAGCCAGACAAATAAATGTGCTAAGCTGAGGGAGCAAAAGATGTCAATGTCTTTAAGAGAGAGAGAGAGACCTGGGCCAACCTTTCCAGAGTCTGCACCCTCCCTGGATTCACTTCCTTTCCCTTCAGTTCCTGTAAGTCAACAATTTGCCCCCAAAATGAGAAAAGAAATGGAAAGGGGGAGAAAAGAAAGTGTTTTACTCACAGATGTTGGACACAGGAGGAAGTTTTAGTCTGTGTGAAGCTCAATTTTCATTCACACAAAGCCCGCGCTCTGATTGGCTGGAGGACCAGGGCCCTTCCGGTCCTCCAAGTCTCTCCATTGGTCAATCACCCACATGAAGACAATGGGGCAGCGGAAGCCTTCGTGAATGAGGGAGACCTTTTGACCCTCATGACGGATTCAGCGGTTGGCCAATGAGCAACGCCATTCGCCGCACAGGCGCAGCTTCCCCTCTCCCTCGGGCATGCGCAGTCCCGGGCCACCCGCCCGCGCGGCGAATAGAGCGGTTTCCCCAGCGCGGGCGATTGTGGGGGCCACGGCCGCCAATTGCTCATCTGGAGCCCAGTCTCTGGGACTGGGATGGAAAGTGGGGGTGGGGGACGCAGTGACCCCGCCCTGACACAAAGTACATGTGGGTCGTCACTGGATTTGATTGTGACGTCCCCTTAGCAAAACAGTTTGTTAACTTCAGGTGTAAAGATTTAGACACCTGGGTGACATATTGGGGAGGGCAATTGGTGAGTGTGAAACTGAACCGGAGTCAGCATCTTCAGGGGAGGCGAATTGGGGAAAATCAGGAGGAGGATAGCAGAATAAATTAGTGTTAAAGTCAATGGAGTGGAGGGCTTGCATTGGGGGGGGGGGGGGCTGGCAAATATTTATAGTTTGAAAGGGAAGAAACATGTTTTATGATAATTAGAATTGTCACTTCTGAGTTTCTATCCTGCACTGACAGTGATGACTTGATAAAATCAATCCTGTTGCATCCATTCATAATCTTGAAGTCCTTTATCAGGTCAACGCTCAGCCTTGCCTTCCCCAGCCTGTTTACTCTATCCTGTAACTTAAACCTTCTCGGTTCTGTTATCATCCTTATGAAATTTTCTTGCACCTTCTTGGCGACCTCTGTCAGTTTTAAAGGGGTGTATAATTAAAATTTAGACTCAGTTTAATTTGGTTGCAGGTGCCTAATTTCTCGATTCCAAATTGACCCTCTAAAATACTTTAGTTCAAAGCAGACTTACCATCAGGCAAGACCGGACTCTGAAATAGCAAGTAATATTTATACTTATTTAAAAGAAAAGGTTTACTTACGAAATACATGGGCAATTTCGCCATCTCAATTGGGCGACCACCCCAGGTAGAAGTGTAAATCTTCCTCAGGTTTCTGAACCAAGAGATTTCTCACAATCCTGCCCCAGGGGTCACTCAGTATCTCCATGAATAGCCCAAGATGGTTCCTGAAACCCACTTTTAACCCTTGAGTTAACATTAACTCATCTCGAATCAGTCCTGTTGTCATTAGATAATTGGTCATTGTTGCTCCTGGGCTAATTTTATTGGATTTAACTCTTTCCATACATTGTTCCATACCTTTTGATCCTGTTATGCCCAGCCTAAAAAAAACTCTAACCAGGCTTCTTTCAGTAAACACAAAAGATTTAATTATTATAAAACAAACTACTTTTTAAAAACAAGCAAATGACCTGGTTAACAAACAACTTGTACTTCAGAAGTGCAACGATTTTCCCCTTTTAAAAAAAGAGATTCGAACCCCCATACACATACACATAAGCACACGCACACAAACCAAAACAGGACAAAACAAACACAGTCCCCTGGAGAGGTTGGAGCATGGGAAACTTTATTTTAAAAGGATAAAATTTGAAGAGATCTCAACGCTGTTGGCCTGACAGAATTCTGGTCACAATAGGTGTAGGTTCCTTCAATATTTTTTGGTGCAACTGTCCTTGATGACTCTTATTTATCACAAAGTTGCAGACTTTCAGAAAACACACAAATTAATCCTGGTGAGTCATTTCTGAGGAAGATTAGGGAAGATGCTCTCTCCCTTTCATGATCTTTATGAAGTCTCGCTGCTCTATCCCTCTTGCAGTCTTCATGAAGCCTTTCTGCGCTCTCTCTCTCATGCTGTTTTTGAAGTCTCTCTGCTATGTCCCTCTTGTGATCTTTATGAAGTCTCACCGATCTCTCCCTCTCATGATCTTTATGAAGTCTCGATGCAAAGGTGGGCCAGAGAGAGGGAAACAGGATCTTTTCTTGCAGCCTGATCCTAAGGCACACACACTCTCTTCGACTGAGGGTTTCAAAGAATACTTCTCTTCGGCCAGGTGTTTTTAGCCAATCAGCAAGAGTCTTTAGCCTGGCAACAGAGGTTCTTTGTTAATTTTGATATACAAAGTATCGCTTCCCTCTCCAGGTGTTCCTGCTGGACATCTCAATTGACCTGTGGTTTCTTTAAATATAGCACATTCACAGCCCTGAATTAATATTGCAGAATTTTAAAAATAACTCAGGAGGGAGAATATCTCCAATTCAATATTTTTCAAATTGTCCAAAAACAGGCTCCTCACAACAAGATCATGAACAGTTTACATCGAGGAAATAAAGAGAAACTGTTTCCACTGACAAAAGGGTTGTTAACCAGAGGACACAGATTGAAGGTGATTGACATAAAAGCCAGAGGGGAAATGAGGCAGATAAACCTTTACACAGTGAGGTGTTGTGATCCGGAATGCACTGCCTGAAAGGCTGGTGGAAGCAGATTCAACAAAAGGAATTGGATAAATACCAGAAGGGGACTAGTTTGCAGGGCACATGGGGAAAGGGCAGGATAGTGGGACTAATTGAGTAGCTCTGTCAGAGAGCCAGCACAGGAAATATTGGCCAAATGGCTTCCTTCTGTCCTGTGAGATTCTGTTATCATAGATAAATAAACATTTGTCTGTAATATGTACAGTGATGTCAATAGTGCCTGGAATTCCCTTTGTGACGTTTCAGAATTTTATCCCTTTCCTTCCAGTTTAGTTTCAGACAAAGAGAACAAAAGCAAATCACTTTCAGTACATTGAGCAGCCCCGATGTCTATTCTCAGCCAGCATTACACAGGGGAAAAGGGCTGGATTCTCAGACCAGCAAGTCAAGGTATCCAAACATTTCTACTTCTAGATTCAAAGGCTAATGATATTCAGGTTGCGATGAATCAAGTGATTATCAGAACTTGACATAATGTTTGGTCTGAAAATTCTGTCTGTAAATCCTCCTCTTCTAATTTCCTGTAAAAGGAATTTACAAAAGTCATCACTGTCAGTACAGGATAGAAATTCAGAACAGACAATTCTAGTTTCTATGGAACATTCTTTCCTAGCTTGTTCCCCAAAAGCTGTAAATCTCCCTCTCCAACACCCTCACTCCATTCTCATTCCATTGCCGAATGGACTCCTTCTGTGCCGTAATGAGTCTATGACTGGAAATATATAATTTAGCTAAAGTACAATATTACAGGACTGGAAATAATAAATGTATTTTATTACAGATCCATAAATAATACACTAGATACCATATAATAACACCAGACATATCTCTGTTGTTACAGCCTCCTTGGAGACCTTAAAAGTAATCTTAAAATAAACAAATTCCCAGACAGCCCCAAGAGAATAAACCGAAGGACGAAGTTTCACTTTTTAAAAACTTTTACTGTAACAATCAAACTAAAATCAACATAAATGAAGCATTCATTAAGAGACAAATAGCATTTGAACAGACAGGATAAATTTGACTTTAAACAGTTCATACAATAAAAACAGGTTCAATAAATCACAAGCATTTCCCCTCTCAGCATATATGGCATTAAATCCAGTTACAGAGTCCCACACCTCTCTGTATTTCCCAGAGGGAGGGGGAAAGAAAGTGTTTCACTCACAGATGTTGGACACAGGAGGGAGTTTTAATCTGTGTGAAGCTAAACATAAAAGCTGTGCTGTTTAAAATCAAACTGCATTGACTGGGAAGAAAATGAAGGGAAGACATTTTGAAAGGCCCCCCCCCCCCCCCCCCCCCACCCCCGCCAAAATCCCCTCCCCTACTCCCTCAGCTGGCAGCCCAGTACACAGGCACAGAGAGCACTGCTGAGCCGAGCTGTCCAGAGCAGGTGCAGTGCAGCTGCCGCCAATGGTCACACTCGATCTCTTTTTGGACCAGCCAGCTGCTGTAGAGAGGAGGGGGGGTAGTTCGCTGAATGGCTTCTCGCTCTGGCCGGAGCCAATAGCCAGTTGCCTGGAAACCTTGACTCGAAGAGGTGAAGGGGGAGGGGGGAACAATGGATGGGGTGAGGCTGGCTAGGAAAGTGGCTTGAGGTCGATGATCAGTCATGATCAAATTGAATGGCAGAGCAGGCTGAATGGGCTGAATGGCCTACTTCTGTTCCTATGTTCCTGACAGCCTTATGGTGAGGGAGAAAACTGGAGCCAATCTATACTTGTTTTAAATTTATTCACAGAATGAAACATTACAGGTATATACCTCCTGACTCCACTCCACTCCATGTCAGTTAAGTGTCTCTTTTTACTCTTTTGAGGAAAACAAAAACAACCAATTAGCACAAAGAATAAATGAACAAATTAACCAAATTGTTTCCCCATGAGAACAAATAAAACAAGAAACAACTGACAAATCAAAAGAAGGTCAAATTAACAAATTGACAAATTAAAGGGGGTGGTCCCTTAAAGGGACACTGTAACTAAAAACAAAAGCATAAAAGAAACTTACAGCCACAAATTACAATGTGATTCGCAAGGTCAATAAGGCACCCGAGTCTCCACGTGCCGGCCTCCAGCGTGGCAGTGGACACTGCGCACTCCCTCTCCAGGGACACCCAGCCGTGAACATATCTGGGGAAGAGGGGCAGACAGTCAGGATGGACGACCCCCTCGACCACCCGCTGCTGGGACCTGTTAATGGCCAGCATGGCCAGGCCCAGGAGCAGGCTTACAAGGAGGTCCTCCTCCCTCCTCACCACCCACCCCCCAACTCCACACCAGGTGCTCAAAGATCTGGAGCATGGGGCTTTTTTTTAATATTCATTCACAGGATGTGGGTGTCACTGGCTGGGCCAGCATTTATTGTCCATCTCTAGTTGCCCATGAAAAGGTGGTGGTGAGCCACCTTCTTGAACTGCTGCAGTCGATGTGGTGTAGATACACCCACAGAGCTGTTAGGGAGGGAGTTCCAGGATTTTGACCCAGCGACAGTGAAGGAACGGCCGATATATTTCCAAGTCAGGATGGTGAGTGACTTGGGGGGATTTCCAGGTGGTGGTGTTCCCATCTATCTGCTGCTCTTGTCCTTCTAGATGGTAGTGGGTGTGGGTTTGGAAGATGCCGTCTAAGGAGCCTTGGTGAGTTCCTGCAGTGCATCTTGTAGATGGTGCACACTGACTGCTACTGTGCGTCGGTGGTGGAGGGAGCGAATGTTTGTGGACGTGGTGCCAGTCAAGCGGGATTGCTTTGTACTGGATGGTGTCCAGCCTCTTCAGTGTTGTAGGAGCTGCACTCATCCAGGTTGAAGTGCAACCAAACATTAAGAAAAAGCCACTTAAGAAAACTGAAAAGAACTGTACTAATCTACTACAACTAACACAGATGTGGTCCATGGGCTCCACAAGGCTGTAAAAAACGCAGGCATCTTGGGAGTCTGTGAACCACCTTAACCTCCGGTTGTCTGGGACTGCTGCATGCAACACCCTCCAGGTCCCCGATGGAAAGGGGAAGGACGCCACGTAGAGAGCCCCCCCCAGCTGGGGACCCCCACCCCAAAACGGTGAGAGAGCACACCAAGGCGTGTCTGTCCGGCGGGCGAAGACAAGGAGGTGAAGGGTGTGCAGCAGCAGCCCAGACAGGAAACCCCTCCGCGCCGAGCTAAAAGGCACGGAGCGCATTTCCACGAGGCAGCTCAGGCTGTGGGGCCCAGGCTCCCGAGGGAGGGTTCGGGGCTTGGGGCCAATGTGGAATTCCGTCCGAGCAGGGGTATGCTCAGATGGGAACCACCGAGCACCTGAGTGTCCTCTAAGCCACGTGTGCTGTTGGGGCTGAACACCACTGTTTGAAGCTGCTGGATGACATCGGCCGCGAGCTGGACACCCACTGATGCGCGATGCACCAGTTCAAAGATCATCCATCCCACTCCTCCCCCACCCAGCAAATAGACGGGGGGAGGGTTTTGGAGAGGGGACACGTAGGCTTACAAAGCTAAAGGATATGGCAGCATTGCAGGGCAGCTATTTGGGTAATGATTCCCAGAGTGTGACAGGAACGGACAGAGTGAACAAACATAAAAAACAGCAGCAAATATGGTCAAAGGGGGGAAAAACGGTAGAGGCAAAATTAATGGCTCTTACGTGCTCGTAGTATTCGGAACAAGATAAATGAATTAACGGCACAAATAGAGGTTAATGTGTATGATCTTATAACCATTGCGGAGACATGGTTACAAGGAGATCAAAGCTGGGAAGTAAATATTCAGGGGTATGTAACTTTTCGAAAGGACAGTGTCCAGTGGCGTACCACAGGGATCTGTGCTCAGTGCCCTATTATTTGTCATTTATACAAACGACATAGATAACTATGTGGGGGATAGAATTAAGTTTGCGGATGACACAAAGATTGGCCGGGTGGTTAACAGTGTGATTGAGTGTCTTGGGCTACAGGAAGATATAGATGGGATGGTCAAATGGGCAGATGAGCGGCAGATGGAATTTAACCCTGAAAAGTGTGAGGTGATACACTTTGGAAGGAGTAATTTGACAAGGAAGTATTCAATGAACGGCATGGCACTAGGAAGTTCTGAGGAACAAAGGGACCTTGGCGTGTGTGGCCAGAGATCTCTGAAGGCAGAGGGGCATGTTAGTGGGGTGATGATAAAGTCAGATGGGACTTGCCTTTATCAATCGAGGCATAGATTACAAAAGTAGGGAGGTCATGTTGGAATTGTATAGAACCTTGGTGAGGCCACAGCTGGTGTATTGCGTGCAGTTCTGGTCGCCACATAATAGGAAGGATGTGGTTACACTGGAGGGGATGCAGAGGAGATTCACCAGGATGTTGCCTGTGATGAAACATTTAAGTTATGAAGAGAGGTTGGATAGACTTGGGTTGTTTTCGTTGGAGCAGAGAAGACTGAAGGTTGACCTGATTGAGGTGTACAAGATTATGAGGGATATGGACAGGGTGGATAGGGAGCAGTTGAAGGGTCAGTCACGAGGGGACATAAGTTCAAGGTGAGACGCAGGAGATTTAAGGGGGATGTGAGGAAAAACTTTTTTATCCAGGGGGCGGTGACAGTCTGGAATGCACTGCCTGGGAGGGTGCTGGAGGCGGGTTGCTTCATATCCTTTAAAAGGTACCTGCATGAGCGCTTGGCACATCATAACATTCAAGGCTACGGGCCAAGTGTTGGTAAATGGGATTAGGTAGGTAGGTCAGGTGTTTCTCACGTGTCGGTACAGACTCGACGGGCTGAAGGGCCTCTTCTGCACTGTGTGATTCTGTGGCAGGCAGGAAGGAAAGGGTGGTGGGGTAGCTTTGTACAAGAGTGAATAAGTAAAAGAGCAAGAAATGATCTTGGATTGGAAGATGTAGAATCCAAAAGGGTGGAGGTAAGAAATAGCAAGGAGAAGACACTGGTGGGATTGGTCTATAGTACCCCTAACAGTAGCTAAACTGTAGAGCAGTGAATAAATCAGGAGATAATGAAGGCATGTAAAAAAGGCAGTACACTAATCATGAGTGACTTTAATCTTCACGTAGATTGGGAAAATCAAATTGGCCGAGGTAGCCATGAGGAAGAATTCCCTCAGGACAGTTTCCTAGAACAATATGTTGTGAATCCAGCCAGGGATCAGGCTATTTTGGATGTGGTAAAGGGTAATAAGGCAGGTTTAATAAATGATCTCAGAGTAAAAGATCCCCTCGGAAACAATGACGATAACATGGTAGAATTTAGCATTCAGTTTGAGAGTAAGAAACTTGGGTCGGAAACAGCTGTGCTAAACTTAAATAAGGGTAATTACAAAGGAATGAGGGCAGAGTTGACTGGAGTGGACTGGGGAAGGAGTTTAGCAGAAAAGATGGTTGGTGAACAATGGCAAAAATTTAAGAAAATAGTTCATGACTCACAACAAAGATATATCCCAGTGAGGAAGAAGGATTCCAGGAAGGGGATAAACCAACCATGGTTAACCAAGGCAGTTCAGGATAGTATCAAATTGAAAGAAAAAACGTACAATGTGGCAAAGATTAGTGGTAAGCCAGAAGATTGAGAAAGTTTTAAAAACCAACAAAAGATTACCAAAAAAAAGGGAGAAAATAAACTTTGAGGGTAAACAAGCAAATAACATAAAGACAGACAGTAAGAGCTTCTTTAAGTATATAATAAGGAAGAGAGAGGGAAAAGTGAACAGAAGCCCCTAAGAAAATGTGGCTGCGGAAATAATAATAGGGAACCAGGAAATGGCAGAGGATTTGAATAAATACTTTGCCTCAGTCTTCACGGTAGAAGACACTAACAGCATTCCAAAAATACTAAATCATCAAGGGGCAAAGCCGGTGGGAGGCGGTGTTGGGGAAGGAAATAAATACAAAAACTATCACCAGAGAAAAAGTACCAGGGGAATAATGGGGTTAAAGACTGATAAGTCCCCTGGATCTAATGGGTTGCATCCTAGGATAGTAAAGGAAGTAGCTACAGAGATAGTGAATGCAGTGGTAGTGATCTTCCAAGAATTCTCAGATTCTGGAAAAGTCCTAAAGGATTCGAAAATTGCCAATTTAACACCCTTATTCAAAATGGGAGGGAGACAAAGAAAAAAGGTAAGTATAGGCCACTTAGCTTAACATCTGTCATTAGGAAAATATTAGAGTCTATTATAAAGGATGTAATAGCAGAGCATTTAGAAATACATTATATAATCAAGCAGAGTCAGCATGGCTTCATGAAGGGGAAATCATGCCTGACAAATTTATTTGAATTCTTTGAAGAGCTAACAAGCAGGATAGATAAAAGGGAGCCAATAGATGTAATATATTTGGATTTCCAAAAGGTATTTGATAAGGTACTGCACATAAGGCTGATTAATAAGATGAAAGCCCATGGTGTTGGCATGGATAGAGGATTGCATAACTAATAAAAGACAGAGAGTTGGGATAAGGGGGGCATTTTCAGGATTGCAACTTGTAACTAGTGGAGCGCCAAAGGGATCAGTGCCACAATTATTTACAACATAAATTAATGAGTTGGATGCGTGATAATGAGTGAATGTACTATTGCCAAGTTTGCGGATGACACAAAAATAGGTGGGAAGGCAAGCGGTGAGGATGACACAAAGAGTCTACAGGTTAAGTGAGTGGGTAAAAACTTGGCAGATTGAATAGAACATGGGAAAATGTGAGGTTATGCATTTTGGCAGGAAGAATAGAGGAGCTGAATATTCTTTAAATGGGGAAAGACTGCAGAAAGCTGCAGCACAGAGGGATTTGGGGGTGCTCATGCATGAATCACAAAAAACTAGCATACAAGTTCAGCAGGTAATAGGGATGGCAAATGGAATGTTGGCCTTTATTTCAAAGGGAATGGAGCATAAAAATAGGGATGTCTTGCTAAAATTATACAAGGCACTCGTCAGACCACACCGAGAATACTGTGAACAGTTTTGGTGCCCTTATCTAAGGAAAGATATACTGGCATTGGAGGCAGTCCAGAGGAGGTTCACTAGGTTGATCCCGGGTATGGAGGGATTTTCTTATGAGGAGGAGTTGAGTAGGTTGGGCCTGTACTCATTGGAGTTTAGACGAATGAGGGGCGACATCATTGAAACATATAAGATTCTTAGGGGGCTTGACATGGTAGATGCTGAGAAGTTGTTTCCCCTTGTGGGAGAGTCTAGGACCAGAGGGCATAATCTCAGAGGAAGGGGCGCTCATTAAGTCAGAGATGAGGAGGAATTTCTTCTCTCAGAGGGTAGTCAAACTGTGGAATTCTTTACCGCAGAGGGCTGTAGAGGCTGGGTCATTAACTATATTCAAGTCTGAGATAGACAGATTTTTAATCAGTAAGGGAATGAAGGGTTATGGGGAAAAGGCAGGAAAGTGGTGTTGAGGATTATCAAATCAGCCGTGATCTCACTGAATGGGGGAGCAGACTCGATGGGCCAAATGGCCTACTTCTGCTCCTATGTCTTATGGTCCCCGACTAGTGTGGCTTTATATTCTTTTGATTAAACAAATTAAACTAAATTAACAAATCAGGAACAAAGTGAAAAGCAGCCCCTTAAAGGATACTGCAAAAAGAAAAACTAATCTTAAAGGAAACTTACAGCCTCAAATTAAAATGTGATTCGAGAGGTCAGTAAAGCACCCCAGTCCCCACTGTGCCCAACGGGCACGGAAGGCCTCAATGGTGCTGGCGTACACCACGTCTCCCTCTCCAGGGACACCTGGCCGCGAATGTAGCCGTGGAAAAGGGGCAGACAGGCCAGACGACCCCCTCAATCGCCCACTGCCTGGGCCTGTTGATGGCCAATTTGGCCAGGCCCAGCAGCATGATTATGAGGAGGTCCTCCTCCCTCCTCACCCCACTCCACACCGCGCGAGTGTCGCTTTATATGTGTTCAAGTAAGCATCTAATCAGTGCCCTCCACCCGTATATGCTAAACCTCCATTCGTACAATTAACAACCACAGTCTGAACATAAGGTTCTCTAATCGGGGTGACTGCCACAGTGTCTCAGTAGGTTGGATGACTCTGTGAATCCCTTTCCACACTCACAGCAGGTGAACGGCCTCTCTCCTCCATGTGTACTTGCCTGTGCTTCTGCAACCTGGATGAATCTGCGAATCCCTTCCCAAACTCAGAGCAGGTGAATGGCCTCTCACCAGTGTGAACTCGCTCATGTCTCCCGAGGCTGGAGAAATCCCTGAAACCCTTCCCACACTTGAAGCAGGTAAAAGGCCTTTCTCAACTGTGAACACGCTGGTGTGTCAGCAGATTTGTTGACCGAATAAATCGTTTTCCACACACGGAGCAGGGGAATGGTCTCTCTCCGGTGTGAACCACCTGGTGTCGCAAGCCGGGTTGATAACTGAATGAATCCTTTCCCGCACAAGGAACAGGTGAATGGTCTCTCCCCAGTGTGAACTCTCTCATGCGCCAGCAGATTGGATGAATCACTGAATCCCTTCCCACACTCAGAGCAGGTGAACGGCCTCTCCCCAGTATGAACTCGCTGATGTGTCTGGAGGTGAGATGGCCAAGTGAATCCCTTCCCACACTCAGAACAGGTGAATGGCATCTTCCTGGCGTGTATTCACTGGTGTTTCCACAGGTTGGATGAAAGAGTGAATCCCTTCCCACACACAGAGCAGGTGAATGGTCTTTCCCCGGTGTGAACTCGCTGGTGTGTCAGCAGACTGGATGATCTAGTAAATCCCTTCCCACATTCAGAGCAGGTGAATGGCCTTTCCCTGGTGTGAACTCGCTGGTGTGTCAGCAGACTGGATGATCTAGTAAATCCCTTCCCACATTCAGAGCAGGTGAACGGCCTTTCCCCGGTGTGAACTCGCTGGTGTTCAGCAGACTGGATGATCTAGTAAATCCCTTGCCACACTCAGAGCAGGTGAATGGCCTCCCTCCAGTGTGAACTGCCTAGTGTCACAGCGGGGTTGATAACTGAGTGAATCCCTTCCCACAAATGGAGCAGGTGAGTGGCCCCTCCCCGGTATGAACCTGCTCGTGTGCCAGCAAGTTGGATGACTGAGCGAATCCCTTCCGACACTCAGAGCAGGTGAATGGCCTCTCCCCGGTGTGAGTGCGTTGATGTGTTTCCAGCTCAGACAGGGCTTTGAATTCCTTCCCACACTCCCCACATTTCCAGGGTTTCTCCATGGTGCACGTGTCTTTGTGTCTCTTTAGGTTTTACAATCAAATGAAGCCTTATCCACACAGAACATGTGCATGGTCTCTCCTCACTTTGGATAGCGATGTTTTTTCAGGCGGTGTAACTGGTTAAAGCTGTTTCCACAGTCAGTGCACTGGAAACACTCTCACTCGAGTGTCACAGCATCTTTAAGAGAGAGAGAGACCCGGGCCAACATTTCCAGAGTCTGCACCCTCCCTGGATTCACTTCCTTTCCCTTCAGTTCCTGCAAATCAACAATTTGCCCCCAAAATGAGAAAAGAAATGGAAAGGGGGAAACATTGATTTACTCACAGATGTTGCCCAGAGGAGGAAGTTTTAGTCTGAAGCTCATTGTCCAACTTCCGCGTTGTGACGTCCACAACGGAACCCTGCCCGAATCAGCCAATAGGAATCAGTCTGCTCCGCGGTGACGTTCTCGGGTTCCAGTCTGAAGGCCAGGCTCGCGGACACGGGAGCCCCGCCCCCACACATTGCTCCCCCTTCCCCTCCTCGAGCCAAGGTTTCCAGGTAACCGGCTGACGGCTCCGGCCAGAGCGAGAAGCCGCTCGGAGAACTCGGGAGAGGGGAAGCTGCGCATGTGCGGGGGAGAGCCCACCCCCCCCCCCCCTTACCGGCATGTTGAGGGATTGACCAATGGGAAGAGTTGGAGGACTGGAAGACTCTGGTCCTCCAGCCAATCAGAGCGCGAGCTTTGTGTGAATGAAGATTGAGCTTCACACAGACTAAAACTTCCTCCTGTGTCCAACATCTGTGAGAAAAACACTTTCTTTTCTCCCCCTTTCCATTTCTTTTCTCATTCTGGGGGGAAATTGTTGACTTGAAGGAACCGAAGGGAAAGGAAGTGAATCAATTGAAAGGAGAATCAGCATTTGTTTTGAAAGTGCTTCTGATTTTTATAGACCTCAAGATGATCAATGTTGGGTCCCTGGTATCTGCCCGGGTTGGGGGGTGGGGGTGGGGGAAGGGGCACCAGACCTGGCCTCAGTGCCACAGGAGGCAAAGCTGGGCTTCCCACCCCTCACAGTGATCCCTGGGCTGGGAGGGAGCCTGGGGTCGTATTCATCAAGAATGTGCCCCCCTCACGTCGGTCCCGGAGGGTCATTCGGCAAATGGTGGAGCCAACGTGCAGCCAGTGCCAGGGTTTGAAGGGTGGACACTGATAGGCTGTTTCCCCCTGGCTGGGGAATCTAGAACCCAGGGGCACAGTCTCAGGATAAGGGGCCGATCATTTCAGACTGAGATGAGGAGAAACTTATTCACTCAGAGGCTTGTGAATCTTTGGAATTATCTTCTCCATCTGGTTCACCAATGCCTTTCAACGAAGGAAATCTGCCGCCATTACCTGGTCTGACCTACATGTGAATCTGGACCCACAGTGATGTGGTTGACCCTTAACTCCCCTCAGAAATTGCCGAGCAAGACACTCAGTTGGACCAAACCGCGACAGAAAAGTCGCACCTGATGGACTGCAGAGGCTCACAAGGTGGCTCAGTCCCAACTTCTCAAGGGCAACTAAGGAGGGGCCTTGCCAGTCACTCCTACATTACATGAAATGATAATAAAAATCGCAGCATGTTGTGGGTGCCCAGTCGCTGAGTATATTCAAGAGAGAGAATGATAGGTTTTTGAATATTATAGGATGAACGGATTTGGGGACAGTGCAGGTCAGACATGATCATACTGAATGACATAATAGGCTTGAGGGGCTGAATGGCCTCCTCCTGCTCCTATTTCTTATGTTCTGATGTTACCAGGATTATCAGGAGTGATTGGGAATAATTAACACGTTGAGTAATCAATGAGGACAGAAGGAGGGAGGGAAGTGAGTGTGGGTGGGTGGGTGGGTGGGAAGGATTTACAGATGAGATGGGCGAACAGTTGAATCCAATCAAGGATTATCTGTTCTGAATTTCTATTCTGTACTCACAGTGATGTCTTATGTAAACTCCTTTTACAGGACATTAGAAGGGGAGGATTTACAGACAGAAATTTCAAATGAAACATGACATCAGGATCTGATAGAATCACTCGATTCATCGGGACTTGAATATCATCGGCCTTTGAATCTAGAAGGAGAAATGTTTGTCTGTTCTGCCTCCTTCAAAAGATTTTAAACATAAGTGTCACTGAAAAAGCACCGAAACACACACATCCGAGTGAGAATGTTTCCAGTGCACTGACTGTGGAAAGAGCTTTAACCAGTTACACAGACTGAAAAACATCACACCATTCGCAGCAGAGAGAGGCCTCTCATGCATTCGCTGTGAGGACGAGGCATGAACTGATCGTCGAATCTGGAGAGACACAAGGATACTCACACCATGGAGAAATCGTGGAAATGTGGGGACTGTGGGAAGGGATTCAAAGTCCCATGTGAGCTGGAAACTCACACCACATTCACACCGGGGAGAGGCCATTCACCTGCTCTGGGTGTGGGAAAGGATTCACTAATTCATCCAACCTCCTGACACACCAGCGAGTTCACAATGGGGAGAGACTGTTCGCCTGCTCTGAGTGTGGGAAGGGATTCAGTGATTCATCCACCCTACGAACACACCAGCGAGTTCACACTGGGGAAAAGCCATTCACCTGCTCTGAGTGTGGAAAGGGATTCACTCAGTTATCCAACCTGCGGAAGCACCAGCGAATTCACACCGGGGAGAGGCTGTACACCTGCTCTGAGTGTGGGAAGGGATTCAGTGATTTATCCAACCTGCTGGCGCATGAGCGAGTTCACACTGGGGAGAGGCCGTTCACCTGCCCTGTGTGTGGGAACAGGTTCACTCAGTCATGCCACCTGCTGAGACACCAGTGAGTTCACAAGTGATTCCAGGGGTTGGATTCTGCTGTTATTGCTGCTGTTAATCACATCCAGGACTGAACCATGTTCATTCTGACAGTTGGTGAAGTGGGAGGGTCGGAGGGTTTCTTTCTGCCGGATTGGCCGGTCTCACAACTTTGCTTCCAGTGGCTGATTCTCTTTGAGCCTGGGAGTGCACATTTCCACTGAAATGATCCACAAAAGCTGATGAAAGACATTTATTTTATCCTGGATGGTAAATAGTGTTTTTCCTACCACTACAGGTAGATTTCAAATAAATACATCTGTGAGAAATGAGACATTGAATGAATGATACTTTTCAGCACAGGTATAGAATTCTTACAGAATTTGTTGTGTTACATAACTCTGAATTTAAAAAACACATAAATTGTCTCTAGAAACAGGCTCAGGGGTGATGAGATGATAGTGTAGTGGTAATGTCACTGGATCCGGAGGCCCAGCCTAATGCTCTGGTGACATGGGTCCAAATCCCACTGTGGCCTATTATGTGAATTTGATTAATTATATTTGGAATATAAAACTAGTCTCAGTCATGGTGACCATGAAAGTATCATTGATTGTTGTAAAAACCCATCTGGTTCACTAATGTCCTTTAGGGAAGGAAATCTGCCGTCCTTATGTGGTCTGGTCTGTCTGTGACGACAGAGCCACAACAATGTGGTTGACCTTTTACTGCCCTCTGTAATACTGTGTCCAGGAGGTATTAGGACTGAACAACAAATGCTGTCAGCAACACCCATATCCCATGAAGGAATTTTTGACAAGTCTCTGGAAATGTCGAGGTCACTTATTTCTCGTTTCCATGTCAACGTTCCTCAGTGGATAGGACAGCGTCTTGTTGCCTCTTCTCTGTAACAAGTGCCTGGGAAGAGCTAACAAATGGCCCTCAGCAGGAGATAAACTCAAAGTGTTGCTGAAAAGAGAGACATGTCAAAGCTTTTCGTCTGGCACTCAGCAACATTTGAGCAGCAGCTGAAGCTTGCTGTTTCACGCTGCTGCTATGCAGTAGCAACACGAGTGGTATTTGCCACTAACAGGATGCTGTCGCCAAGCCAAAAAGGCATTCTGCCTATCAGACAAATGTATAATGAGGGACATGAATTTTAGTGCCAGTGTGATGCTAGTGTTAGGAAATAGAGATAGTTTAAGGAAATTATATTTGTATTTGTGGGTGTTAGGAATGAGTTTTAGCTTTAATGTTTAAGTTTGATTTGTATTTCTGTATCTGCATGTTAATAAAGGTCAAATTGAGGTTTAGCTTCACTCTAAAAGGTGCCTGTTTTTCATGAGTTTTATGACTCCTAAAGAGAAGTTAAGCAAACAAAAGAGTCGAAAAAACAGTGCTTCTGCCTAGCAACAGGGCCCAAAGAGACAGGTCCCTCCCACAGCTTCCAGTGCGAGTAAGTGAGTCACACTGCAAGACCAGCTGATAATCTTAAATTGATTGTCAGTGTAATTCTTAGCACAATCAGGATTGCTTAGCAAGTGCTGTCCAATCACAATCACATCTCATGTTAGACGCTATGTTTTGAGTTTTGCGAGCATGGGCTGATTGGGTCCAGTCAGTATTTTACCTGTTGTGAACAGCTGAAGGAACATCCTGTTTGATACGACCCGCCCGTTGGGACATATGACCTACATACCTGGCATCACACTGGCACTGAAATTCATATACCAGTCGCTCACTTGTGTGACAGGCGGAATGTCTTTTTGCCTTGACAGCAGTATCCTGTTAGTGGGAAATACCACTCAAGTAGCTCCTGAATAGTTCTGTCCTACCAAATGACTATTTGCTCCTATTTCCTTTTTCTACATGGAGGTCACAACTGTTAACAGTACATCCAGTGGAGTCTAACTATGGAACAAATCAGGTGAAGCATAACTTCCCTGCTTTTCAAATCTTTCCTTTTCAAAATGAACACTTTTATGGACACCTCACTCACTGAAACTAATAACGAAAACCCCAGGATAAATGACATGTTTTTGACAGACAAATGTTGAAGTTTTGGTTTCGCGCCACAAGTTTCAACTTCCCATTTGAGCCTCCAGCACCTTTCTGTCTCCCTATTGCTTGTGTCAATGACAGCCAAGCGAGGGAGCTGAGGGCTGAATTTAGCTCAGAATAATGGGGCCTGCATCCCAGTTGGGAAACGGCCATGGGCATCGCACTGATAGAGAGACAGGAAGGTGCTGGAGGACTGACTGGGAAATGGGCCTCCAACCAATCAGGACATGGGACGGGGTGACTGGAGCTGATGGTGACCCGGCTCCTGGGGTTCAGTGCCCGTGTCCAAAGTGGGGAGTCACGGGAACAGGGTACAGAGGAGCTGAAGAGAAACCATTTGGGTCCAGAACATTGTGCACATTCTTTTACTCTGGTTGTCTTTGATCCTCAAGTAATTTTCTGTTTTTAACCATGTTCTGTTTCATTAATAGACTTTTATCAGTAAAAATATTTGATTTTTCTGGACTTTTCATGATTAGATTTCTGCACTTTAGGGAAAGTGGGTGAGAGGGGTTGGCAGGCTCTTTAACAGAAAGTGAGACCCTCTAAGGTAATTGGCAAAGGAGCCAGAGGGGGAGATGAGATTTTATTTTTGACACAGTGATGTTAGAAAATGGGGTTCAGGGAGTCAATTCACCCTTTATCACCTTTCCCAAACTCTGAAATGATTCACAGTGATAACCCTTAATGGTGAGAGTGGTTAGATTTTATTCAGTATAAATAAGACCTGACACAGGCTCATGTCTGAGCAGTAGTATCAAAGTGCAGCAGCATTACCATTACACTCTGGGTAGAAGCACCATCTCCACGTAAATGCTCCCTGGTCTGCCCCAGATGCCATGGCACCAGTCAATGCAATATGTAAAACCTCTACAAATCTCTGTGCTCGGGGAATCCCTTCTGATACTTTTTTACATCACAAAGTCTAATGGAGACTGATTTAACCCAATCATTGCTGAGCTAACATTTGAACGGACCAATTACAAAACCTGTCATTGAACCATCTGTACCCGCCCAAGCCACATCAAAACTCTCAAACAATTGGCTTCCCATGCTCCGTCCCCGGTACAGGGAGTCAGCATTCCCATGCCAAGCAGTGAAAACATGGTGGCCTTGACACCCAGGTGTCATCTAGGATTCAAGGCACTCTTGTTTTCTCTTTCCTCTGGGAGCTGTTCATCTCCCTGTTCCCACATAGCAAGTTGTCTGTTCTCAGCTCTGCCAGATTTCTCCTGAAGTTTGGTCCCTTTTGCACCTTTCAGGTCAATAAAACATTTGGTCAATGAAGACCCAAACCACAATTTCCCATCTTGTCACCTGTCAACCGTCCTCACCCAGAGGAATCACAACAGGAATAAAAACAGGAGAAGTGTAACAATCAAATTAAAAATCAATGCACAGCCTCTCATAGTTTTTAATTCAGTGTTCACTAATTAGCAAGAAAACCTGAAGTAGGGGGCTCCCCAGGATTCTTACAGTCCACACCTTGAGGGGGAGGAGAACTCTCTCTCCGACCCCTCACTCAATTTCACTCCGTTATTTTCCAGTTCTGTTCTGGCCCCGCCTGGGGTTACGTGAACTCAATCTTTTCTTCTCCTGAAGGAGCGCCGTGAGTTCTAGGTTATTAGTACATAAGGACATATGCTTCAAGCAACAGATCAAGCATGGATGTAAAACATTCTCCAGCTCTCCCCTTACCCCTGTCCAACTTGTGGACAGTTGTCACTCAGGATTATTTCTCCCAAGCCCCTAATTGACCCAATCCAAATGTTTATCTCTGTCACTTCAATTTTACTCATTTTGTGACGATGACCAGTATGTTTCATTCCATACTGATTATCTTAAAGTCAATTTCTCTCTGGATTGTGTGTCAATACTTTGATAATGTCAAAACATTGTCTCATTTTCCTGGTCACATTAACCATTTCATGTCATGTTGTTTGTCAAGTAGCTGGGTATGTTTGGGACCCGTTTCTCGGTCCACTTCACCATGAATTTACGCATCGTATTGTCTTCACATGTAACAAATCACATCTGCAGACTCACACCGGTATCCCAATGTCAGGCCACATATTTTGAGGTGTGCTTATCAAAAGATCAAAGTGAGTGTCTGTCTTTGCTTATCGTCCTGATATTTGGCCCCTTTTACATCTTTCGGATCAATAAAACATTTGGTCAATGAAGACCCAAACCACAATTTCCCATCCTGTCACCTGTCAACCATCCTCACCCAGAGAGTAATCACAACAGGAATAAAAACAGGAGAAGTGTAACAATCAAATTAAAAATAAATGCACAGCCAGTCATAGTTTTTAATTTAGTGTTCACTAATTAGCAAGAAAACCTGATGTAGGGGGTCCCCCAGGATTCTTACAGTCCACATCTTGAGGGGGAGGAGAACTCTCCCTCCGACACCTCACTCAATTTCACTCCGTTATTTTCCAGTTCTGTTCTGGCCCCACCTGGGGTAACATCAACTCGGTCTTTTCTTCTCCTGAAGGAGCGCCGTGAGTTCTAGGTTATTAGTACATAAGGACATATGTTTCAAGCAACAGATCAAGCATGGATGTAAAAGATTCTCCAGCTCTGTCCTTACCCCTGTCCAACTTGTGGACAGTTCTCACTCAGTATTATTTCTCCCAAGTCCTTAATTGACCCAATCCAAATGTTTATCACTGTTAGTTGAATTTTAGTCACTTTTTGAACATGACCACTGTGTTTAATTCTATACTGATTGTTTTAAAGTCAGTTTCCCGCTGGAGTATGTGTCATTGCTTTGATGATGTCAGAATATAATCTCATTCTCATTACATTAACCATTTCATGTCATGTTGTTTGTCAAGTAGCTGTGTGTGTTTGAGATCCGTTCCTCAGTCCACTTCACCATGAATTTACGCGTCCTATTGTCTTCACATGTAACAAATCACATCTGCACACTCACACCGGTATCCCAATATCAGGCCACAAATTCTGAACTTTCAAGTGTGCTTATCAAAGTGAGTGTCTGTCTTTGCTTATCTCCCCCTGTTATGGTCCGATATTTCAGGTGGTGGCCAGGCTGTCAATTGTGGTTTTCTTTAAAACAAAATTCATTGGTAAGGATGTAAATATCTCCCAGAGAGATCTGTCAACTTATTCATCTCATCTGCACCTCCCTGACTTTCACTAGAATGTAGGTGGATACCAGATTGATACATTCCACTGATCACCCGGGTGAGTTACTCCAATTCCTTTACTGTCCAATACAATATATTCATCATATCTTTAAAACAGAAATCAAACATTCCCAACTGATTTAAAGCGTTAACATATTTTGTTTGCTCTTTATTGTGGGCGTCAGGCTGGGGTTGTTCTCCTTGGCGCAAAGGAGGTTGAGGGGAGATTTGATAGAGGTGTACAAGATTATGACAGGTTTAGATAAGGTGGACAAAGAAAAGCTGCTCCCATTTGCTGGTGGTACAAGGAGGAGAGGGACAGAGTTAAGGTTTTGGGCAGGAGATGCAGGGGGGATGTGAGGAGGAATATTTTCACACAGCGAGTGGTAATGACCTGGAACTTACTGCCCATGAGGGGGGTGGAAGCAGACACTATTAACAGTTTAAAAAAGCAATTGGATGGTCACTTGAAAGAATATGGACTTGATGGGCTGAATGGTCTCCTTGCGTGTCCTAATGACTCCATGATCCAAAGAGAGAAATTTCAGCTGCTCCAGTCTCTCCAACTAACTGAAGTCCCTCATTCCTGGTGCCATTCTCATAGACCTCCTCTGCACCCTCTCTAAGAGCTTCACATCTTTCCAAATGCGTGGAGCCCAGATATAGGGTTCCATACTCGAGGGATAGAATTGAAAAGCTGGGAGGTTATGTTCAACTTGTTTCAAACCATGGTTAGACTACACTGGGAGTACTGTCAACATTTGTGATGTCCATTTAGAAAAAGGAAATAGAGGCACTGGAGAAGGAGCAACAGAGATTCACTAGAATAATATCAGAACTGAGAGCATTTAACCCTTAGGAAAGGCTGGGGCTGCTTTCCTCTAGAAAAGGGAAGACTGAAGGGCGACCTGATGGAAGACTTTAAGATGATGAAGGGGTTCAATAATCCAATTGGGATTTCATGAGAAACTTCTTTACCCAGCAGGTGGTGAGAATGTGAAACTCGCTACCACAGCAAGTGGTTGAGGTGAATAGTATGAATATATTTAAGGGGAAGCTAGATACATAAATGAGGGAGAAAGGAATAGAAGGATATGCTGATGGGGGGAGATGAAGAGGGGTGGGTGGAGGCTCATGTGGAGCATAAATACTGACAGAGACCAATTGAGCCGACTGGCCTGGCCCTGTGCTGTAGACGCAATGGAACAGAGACAAATATATTTATTTTAGATCTACCTGTAGTGGTCGGAAAAACACTATTTCCTCTCCAGGATAAAACAAATGTCCTTCATAAGCTTTTGTGGATCGTTTCAGTGGAAATGTGCACTCCCAGGCTCAAAGAACATCAGTCCAGTGGAAGCAAAGTCGTCAGACTGGCCAGTCCAGCAGAAAGAAACCCTCCGACCCTCCCAGTTCACCAACTGTCAGAATGAACATGGTTCAGTCCTGGATGTGATTAACACCAGCAATAACTGCAGAATCCAACCCCTCGAATCACTTGTGAACTCACTGGTGCTTCCTCAAGCTGGATGAGTCAGGGAGTCCCTTTCCACACTCAGAACAGGTGAATGACCTCTCCCCCGTGCAAACTCGCTGATGTGTCCACAGGTGGGATGACCTTTTAAACCTCTTGCACAGTGAGAACAGGTGAACGGTCTCTCCTCAGTGTGAATCCGCTGGTGGACCATGAGATGCAGAGAGTTTTTAAAGCCACCACCACAATCAGTGCATTCAAAAGGTCTTTCATTGGTGTGAGTGCTCTGGTGTCTCAGCAGGCTGGATGACTGAGTGAATCCCTTCCCACAGGCAGAACAGGTGAATGGCCTCTCCTCAGTGTGAATGCACTGGTGAAACATCAGGTCTGCAGGGCTTTTAAAGCCACTCCCACACTCATAGAATTGCAAGGGTTTCTCATTGGTGTGACTGCCCTGGTGTCTCAGCAGGTTGGATGACTGAATGAATCCCTTCCCACACACAGAGCAGGTGAACGGTCTTTCCCCAGTATGAACTTGCTGGTGATTTTGCAGAATGACTAACTGAGTGAATCCCTTCCCACACTTGGAGCAGGTGAATGGTTTCTCCCCGGTGTGACTGCGTTGATGAATTTCCAGCTCACATGGGGATCTGAATCCCTTCCCACAGTCTCCACATTTCCATGGTTTCACCATGGTGCGGGTGTCCTTGTGTCTCTCCAGATTCGATGATCAATTGAAGTGTCATTCACTCATGAGAACACACTTAAAATGTCTCCCCACTGTGAATGGTGCGATGTTTTTTTCAGGCTGTGTAACTGGTTAAAGCTCTTTCCACAGTCAGTGCACTGGAAACACTCTCACTCGGGTGTGCGCTTCTCAGTGCTTTTCCAGTCACACTCGTGTTTAAAATGTTTTGACACAGAGAGAACAAACATTTCTCCTTCTAGTTTCAACGACCAATGATGCTCTGTCAGACCTCAATATGATGTTTATTTGGAGATTTCTTTCTAGCAAGTCCTCCCCTTCCAATATCCTGTAAAAGGAGTTGGCAAAAGTCATCACTGTCAGTACAGGATAGAAATTCAGTATGGACAATTTGTGTTTCTATGGAACATTCTTTCCTCTCTCATTCCTCAGAAGCTGTAAATCTCTGTACCACATGCTCTCCCTCTATTCTCACTCTGCTGTACCGAATATACATCCTCCCAATTTATGTGGTTTTCTCCTAGAACTCACTGCCATGGATTATGGTGGGAGCGGAGACAATCAGTTATCTCAAAATAAAATTGGATGGACACTTGCAGGGAATGGGACTGACTGGATCATTCTGAGTTGGCATGGACTCAAGTTGCGCTGTACGGACCATGACTGGAAAAATATAACATAGTGATCTACTGTATTAGAGTAGAATCAATTATAAATGTACTTTGTTACAGAACCATCAATATTCTATCTAATATGTACCATATAACAACACTAGACATATCTCTGTCTAGTGTTTAATTTACTGTTCCCTTAAATGTCAGCCATCTCCTGGGGAAACCACCCCTTTAATTGTGAACATTAGGAAAGAGACCATCCTTTTAGCCAGACAAATAAATGTGTCAATCTGAGGGAGCAAAGGATGACAATATCTTTAAGAGAGAGAGACCTGCGCCAACCTTTCCAGAGTCTGCACCCTCCCTGGATTCACTTCCTTTCCCTTCAGTTCCTGCAAGTCAACAATTTCGCCCCAAAATGAGAAGAAATGGAAAGGGGGAGAAAAGAAAGTGTTTTACTCACAGATGTTGGACACAGGAGGAAGTTTTAGTCTGTGTGAAGCTCAATCTTCATTCACACAAAGTCCGTGCTGTGATTGGCTGGAGGACCAGATTCCTTCCGGTCCTGCAATTCTTCCCATTGGTCAATCCCTCAGGATGAATGGAAGGGGGATGGGCGCTGCCTGCACATGCGCAGCTTAACCACTCATTGCACACGCGCAGCTTCTCCTCTCCCTCGGACTTGCGCAGTCCCGGGGCGTCCGCCCACGTGGCAGATAGAGCGGTTTCCCCAGTGCGGGGGATTGTGGGAGCTGCGGCCGCCATTATTCATCCGGAGCCCAGTCTCCAAACTCCTGGGACTGGGATGGGAAGTGGGGGTGGGGGGCGCAGTGACCTCATCCTGACACAAAGTTCATGTAGGTAGAATATAAAAGCAGGGATGTGCTGCTGAGGCTTTATAAGGCTCTGGTCAGACCACATTTGGAATATTGTGAGCAATTTTGGGCCCTGTATTTCAGGAATGATGTGCTGGCCCTGGAGAGGGTCCAGAGGAGGTTCACGAGAATAATCCCAGGAATGAAAGGCTTAACATATGAGGAACATTTGAGGACTCTGGGTCTATACTCAATGGAGTTTAGAAGGATGAGGGGGGATCTGATTGAAACTTACAGAATACTGAGAGGAAAACAACAAAAACAGAATTACCTGGAAAAACTCAGCAGATCTGGCAGCATCGGCAGAGAAGAGTTGATGTTTCGAAACGTCAACTCTTTTCTTCTCCGCCGATGCTGCCAGACCTGCTGAGTTTTTCCAGGTAATTCTGTTTTTGTTTTGGATTTCCAGCATCCGCAGTTTTTTGTTTTTATCTCTGAGAATACTGAGAGGCCTGGATAGAGTGGACATGGGGAAGATGTTACCATTAGTAGGAGAGACTAGGACCCGAGGGCACAGCCTCAAAGTAAAGGGAAGACCTTTTAGAACAGAGATGAGGAGAAACTTCTTTAAGCAGAGAGTGGTGAATCTATGGAATTTATTGCCACAGAAGGCTGTGGAGGCCAGGTTATTGAGTGTATTTAAGACTGAGATAGATAGGTTCTTGATTGGTAAGGGGATCAAAGGTTACAGGGAGAAGGCGGGAGAATGGGGTTGAGAAACTTATCAGCCATGATTGAATGGCGGAGCAGACTCAATGGGCCGAATGGTCTAATTTCTGCTCCCATGTCTTATGGTCTTATGTGCTTAGTCACTGGATTTATCTGTGACGCCCCCTTAGCAAAACAGTTTGTTAACTTCAGGTGTAAAGATTTAGACACCTGGGTGACATATTGAGGAGGGCAATAAGTGAGTGTGAAACTGAACCTTCAGGGGAGGAGAATTGTGGAGAAGCAGGAGGAGGATAGTAGGATGAATTAGTGTTAAATTTAATAGGGAGAAGGGGTTGTATTGGGGGTGGCAGATATTTATAATTTGAAAGGGGAAGAAACATGATTTTTTGATAATTAGAATTGTCATTACTGAGTTTCTATCCTGTACTGACAGTGATGACTTGATAACATCAAACCTGTTGCACCTATTCATAACCTGGAGGTCCTTTCTCAGGTCAACCCTCAGCCTTGACTTCCGCAGCCTGTTCACTCTACCCTGTAACTTAAATACTCTTAGTTCTGATATCAGCCCTGTGAATCTTTCTTGCATCTCCTCGATGTTCTCTATAGGCGTGTATAATTAAAATTTAGGGTTAGTTTAATTTGGTTGCAGGCACCTAATTTCTTAGTTCCAAATTGACCCTCTAAAATACTTTAGTTCAAAGGAGACTTAACCATCAGGTGAGGCCAGACTCTAAAATAGCAAATAACATTGATATTTATTTAAAAGAAAAAGGTTTACTTACAAAATACACGAGCGACTTTCCTCACCTCAATTGGACGACCACCGCAGGGATGAGTGTGAATCTTCCACAGGCTCCTGAACCAACAGTGATTTCCCACAATCCTGCCCTCAGGGGTTACTCAGTACCTCCAAGAATAACATCCAACTCACAAACCCAAGGTGGTTCTTAAAACCCACTTTTAACCCTTGAATTAACATTACTACATCTCGAATCAGGCCAGTTGTCATCAGACAATTGGTATTGTTGTTCCTGAGTTAATTTTATTGGACTGAATCATTTCCATACATGGTTCCATGGAGCAGAACAATTGGGCTGTTCAGGATCTTTCTTTTTATCTGAGTTTAGACAATGTTACGGAGCGAGATGGGAGGATTGTACAGTGAATTCTAGCCCCACTACCTCACAGACCATAACAATAGTTTAAATGTTTAATTCATCCACAAAACAGGCCAATTGTTACCCTTTGCTACTGTTATTCCCAGCCTAAAAAAACTCTAACAAGGCTTTTGTCAGTCAGCCCAAAAAGTTGAATTATTATAAAACAAACTACTTTTTTAAAACAAGTAAATGAACTGGTTAACATACAACTTGCAATTTAGAAGTGCAACGATTTCCCCTTATAAAAAAAACCATATTTTTGAACCCCCCCGCCCCCCTACACACACACACACACACACATATACACACATACGCACACACACACACATACACACACACACACACGCACACACATACACACACACACACATACACATACAAACACAAAACAGGACAAAACAAACACAGTCCCCTGCAGAGGCTGGAGTATGGCAGAGTTTCTTTAAAAAGGATCACAACGATGTTGATCTAACTGAATTCTGGTCACAATAGTTATAGAGGTTCCTCCAGACGGATTTTTTGGTGAAACTGTCCTTGATGACTCTTATTTATCACAATGTTGCAAACTTCCAAAAAACACAGATAAATTATCCTGATGAGATGTTTCTGAGGAAGGTTTAACACAAAGGTGGGGCAGAGAGAAGGGAGGAGAGTCTTTTCTTCCAGCCTGCTTCGAAGGCACACAAACAATCTAACTGAGTGTTTTAAAGGACTAAGATGTTCAAAGAATACTTCTCTTAGGCCAGGGGTTTTTAGCCAATCAACAAAAGTCTTCAGCCTGGCAACAGTGGTTCTTTGTTAATTTTGATACACAAAGCATCTCTTCCCTCTCCAGGTGTTCCCGCTGGGTAGCTTAATTCACCCGTGATTTATTGACGAATAGCACATTCACAGCCCTGAATTAATATTGCAGACTTCTAATTCAATGTTCTTCAAATTATCCAAAAACGGGCTCCTCACAACAAGATCATAAATGGTTTACATCGAGGACATAAAGAGAAACTGTTTCCACTGACAAAAGGGTTGTTAACCAGAGGACACAGATTGAAGGTGATTGACATTAAAGCCAGAGAAGAAATGAGGAAGATAAATCTTTACATAATGAGGTGTTGTGATCCGGAATGCAGTGCCTGAAAGGCTTGTGGAAGCAGATTCAACAAAGGGAATTGGATAAATCCTGGATGGGTATTAGTTTGCAGGGCTCATGGGGAAAGGGCAGGATAGTGGGACTAATTGAGTGGCTCTTTTAAAGAGCCAGTACAGACACAATGGGCTCAATGGGCCCCTTCTGTGCTGAGAGAGTCTCTGAACACAGATAAATAAATGTGTTTCTGTAATACGTACAGTGATGTCAATAATGTCTGGAATTCCCCTTTTCACATTTCAGAATTTTATCCCTTTCCTTCCAGTTTGATTTTGAAGAACAAAAGCAAATCACTTTCAGTACATTGAGCAGCCCTGATGTCTATTCTCAGCCAGCATTACACAGGGGGAAAAGGGCTGGATTCTCAGACCAGCAAGTCAAGGCCCCCTCTTTGAATGGCCAAATCCCACAATGGATTCCGTGGCCTCTGAAGGGAAGCAGCCTCGGTCCACACTGGGAATTCCTGCCCCCCTGTCGGCTGGCTCATGCTCCTGATGTACATGGTGTTGTGAGACCACATGTAGAGTATTGTGACATGTTCTGGTCACCTTATATCAGAAAGGGAAAGTACTTTAGAAGCTGTTCAGAGAAGGTTCACTCGACTGATACCTGGGATGGGTGGTTATCTGAGGAGGCAAGGTTGGACAGGCTGGGCCTGTATCCACTGGAGTTTAGAAGAATGGGAGGTGATCTTATTGAAACCTCTAAGATCCTGAGGGGACTTGACAGGGTGGATGCTGAAAGGAAGTTTCCCTGTGGGAGAGACTAGAACTAGGGGACATTGTTTAAAAATAAGGGTTTCCCATTTAAGATGGAAATGAGAAGAATCGTTTTCTCGCAGAGGGTCATGTGTCTCTGGAACTCTCTTCCAGACAGCAGTGGATTCAGGGTCAATGAATATATTTTAGGCAAAGGCAGATAGATTCTTGACTAACAAGGGAGTCAAAGGTTATCGGGGAAAGGCGGAATGTGGAGTTGAAACCGCAATCAGATCAGCCATGATCTTCGTGAAAGGAGCAGCAGACTCGAGGGGCCGAATGGCCCACTCCTGCTCCTGATTGATATATTTGTATGGATGATCTGCCCCAAAGGATAGGTGCTTGTCGATTTAAAAAGAAACTTGCATTTAAATAGCACCTTTCACCACCTCACGGCATCTCAAAAAGTTTCACTGCAGATGAAATACTTCCTGAAGTGTAGTTACCGTAGGAATCACGGAAGCCAATTTATGCACAGCAAGATCCCACTGACTGCAATGTGATGATGACCAGATCAACTGTTTTTTTTTACTGTGTTTGGTTGAGGGATGGATATGAGGCCCCAGGACACTGGGAGTGAACTCCTCACCCTCCAGCTCTCCGTCCAATTGTGGCCATTCGGTCTTGTACATCCATCTGAGGGCAGACGGGGCCCTCGGATTAATGTCTCACTCGGTAGACAGTCCCTCCGACGGGACCGCTCCCACTCAGTACTGGCACTGGGAGTGTGGGCCCTGGATTATGGGGGCTCGAGTCTCTGGAGTGGGGATTCGAACCCCCCACCTCCTGACTCAGAGGCAAGAGTGTTACCCACCATCATGCCGTGTTGAATAGAATCAGCGAGCTGGTGTTCTAGGATCATGGAATGGTTCCAACACTGAAGGAGGCCATTCAGCCCATTGTGTCTGTGCCAGCTCTCTGCAAGAGCAACTCACACAAAGCCACTCACCCGCCTTTTCCCCATAACCCTGCCAATTTCTCCTCTTCAGATAATGATCCAGTTCTCTCTGGAAAACTATAACTGAATCTGCCTCCAGGTCCTTTCATCCCTGGTGCCATTCTCGTCAATCTCCTCTGCTCCCTCTCTACGAACTACACATCTTTCCTGAAGTGTGGGGCCCAGATATAGGGTTTCATTCTAGAGGGATAGAATCGAAAAACAGGGAGATTATGTTCAACTTGTTTCAAACCATGGTGAGACTACACTGGGAGTACTGTCAAAATTTGTGATCTCCATTTAGAAAAAGGAAATAGAGGTGCTGGAGAAGGGGCAACAAAGATTCACAAGAATAATACCAGAACTGAGAGCATTTAACCCTCAGGAAAGGCTGGGGCTGCTTTTCTCTAGAAAAGAGAAGATTGAAGGGTGACCTGATGTAAGTCTTTAAGATGATGAAGGGGTTCGATAAGCCAATCAGGATTTCATGAGAAACCCCTTTATCCAGCAAGTGGTGAGAATGTGGAACTCGCTACCACAGCGAGTGGTTGAGGTGAATAGTATGAATACATTTAAGGGGAAGCTAGATACATAAATGAGGGAGAAAGCAATATAAGGATATGCTGATGGGGGAGATGAAGAGGGGCAGGTGGAGGCTCATGTAGAGAATAAATACTGACAGAGACCAATTGAACCGACTGGCCTGGCCCTGTGCTGTAGACTCAATGGAACAGAGTCAAATGTACTTACTTCAGATATACCTCCAGTAGTAAGAAAAGCATTATTTACTATCTAGGTTAAAATAAATGTACTTCCTCAGCTTTTCTGGATTATTTCAGTGGAAATGTGCACTCCCAGGCTCAAAGAGCATCAGCCCACTGGAAGCAAAGTCGTGAGACCGACCAGTCCAGCAGAAAGAAACCCTTCAACCCTCCCACTTCACCAAGTGTCAGAATGAACATGGTTCAGTCCTGGATGTGATTAACAGCAGCAATTACAGCAGAATCCAACCCCCCCGAATCACTTGTGAACTCGCTGGTGTCTCAGGAGGTTGCTTGACTGAGTGAAGCCCTTCCCACACACAGGACAGATGAACGGCCTTTCCCCTGTGTGAACTCGCTGGTGAGTCAGCAGAGTAGATGAATCTCTGAATCCCTTCCCACGCTCAGAGCAGGTGAATAGCCTCTCCCCGGTATGAACTCGCTGATGTGTCCGCAGGCCAGATGAATCACTGAATGCCTTCCCACACGCAGAGCAGGTGAATGGTCTCTCCCCAGTGTGAACTCTTTGGTGTGTCTGCAGGTTTGATGACTGAGTGAATCCCTTCCCACACTCAGAGCAGGTGAATGGCTTCTCCCCGGTGTGAGTGCGTCGGTGAATCTTTAGCTTAGATGGGGATCTGAATCCCTTCCCACACTCAGAGCAGGTGAACGGTCTCTCACCGCTGTGAACTAGTTTGTGTGACATTATGTTGGATAAATGACTGAAACCCTTTCCACACACACAGCAGGTGAACGGCCTCTCCCCGGTGTGACTGCGTCTATGGATTTCCAGCTGAGATGGGCGTCTGAATCCTTTCCCACAGTCCCCACATTTCCATGGTTTCTCCATGGTGCAGGTGTCTTTGTGTCTCTCCAGGTCCAACGGTCAGTTAAAGCCTCATCCACGCACAGAACATGTAGAATGGCTCTCCTCACTGTGAATGGTGTGATGTTTTTTCAGTCTGTGTAGCTGGTGAAAGCTCTTTCCAGAGTCAGTGCACTGGAACACTCTCACTCGGGTGTGTGTGTCTCGGTGCTTTTCCAGTCACATAGAGGTTTAAAACTGATTGAGGCAGACAGAAAAGACAAACATTTCTCTTTCTAGGTTCAAAGGCTGGTGATATTCAGGTCCTGATGAAATGGGTTGCTCTATCAGATCTTGATGTGATGTTTACATTGAGATTCTGTCTGCAAATCCTCCTCTTCTGATATACTGTAGAAGGAGTTTACAAAATTCATCACTGTCAGTACAGGACAGAAATTCAGAAAGAACAATTCTAGTTGTATGGAGCATTCTTTCCTTTCTCATTCCCCAAAAGCTGTAAATCTCCATCCCACACACTCTCCCTCCATTATCACCCTGCTGCACCTAATGTATGCCCTCCCAATTCTCCTGGTGCCGATTCATGCTCATCAAAAGACGCAAGCTCACCGATTCCTGTCCAAGACTTGAAAATCTTCATAGAAGTATATTTACTGGTGAAAGATACAGGGGGAATGTGAGGAAGAACTTTATTTAGGCAGCGATCTTGGACTCGAGTTGCCAGATGTACTCTTTCTGTGCTGTAATGAATAATAATAAATGAGCTTGATTACACAGCCAAAAATATATTGAATATGTCAGGACCTACATATATTAAAAGACTAGAAATAATAATAAAAGTACTTTATTCCTGAACCATAAATAACATATCTAATATATACCATATAACAACTACAAACATATCTCTGTCCTATATTAATTTATTGTCCTTTAAATGTCAGCCATCTCCTGGGGAAACCACCCCTTTCATTGTGAACATGAGGAAAGAGACCATCCTTTTAGCCAGACAAATAAATGTGTCAAGCTGAGGGAGCAAAGGATGTCAATGTCTTTAAGAGAGAGAGACCTGGGCCAGAGTCTGCACCCTCCCTGGATTCACTTCCTTTTCCTTCAGATCCTGCAAGTCAACAATTTCCCCCCAGAATGAGAAAAGAAATGGAAAGGGGGAGAAAAGAAAGTGTTTTACTCACAGATGTTGGACACAGGAGGAAGTTTCTGTCTATGCGAAGCTTAATCTTCATTCACACAAAGCCCGCGCTGATTGGTTGGAGGACCAGGGTCCTTCCGGTCCTCCAATTCTCGCCATTGGTCAATCCACGGCATGAAAACAATAGGGCAGCGGAAGCATTCGTGACGGTGGGAGACACTTTGACCCCACGTCGCTACAACTGTTAGCCAATGAGGAACGCCGCTCTCCGCACTTGCGTACCTTCCCCTCTTCCTTGGACATGCGCAGTCCCGGGTCGCCTGCCCGCGCGGCGGATAAAGCGGTTTCCCTAGCGCGGCGGATTGTGGGAGCTACGGCTGCCATTATTCATCCGGAGCCCAGTCTCCAAACGTCTTGGACAGGGATGGAAAGTGGGGGTGGGGGGCGCAGTGACCTTATCCTAACACAAAGTGCATGTGGGTAGTGACTGGATTTGATTGTGACGTCCCCTTAGCAAAACAGTTTGTTAACTTCAGGTGTAAAGATTTAGACTGAAATAGAAAGAGAAAGTGCTGGAGACACTCAACAGGTCTGGAATCATCTGTGGAGAGAGAAATAGAGTTAATGTTTCGAGTAGAATATGACTCGCTTTCTGTAAAGATGTAGGCACCTGGGTGACATACCGGGGAGGGCAATCGGAAATGGAGGAGGTCTTGTGGAGCAGTGGGTAGTGCCCCAGCCTTTGAACCAGAAGCTCCTGGTTCAAGTCCAACTCCAGGACTTGATGGCCAAGGAAAGTGTCTTCACGATGCAGCCAAACAGGTTTAGTATCAACTTGTAAAACCTTCCAACACACATCAATGACAGGTGGTAAGAGAGGGAGAGATTTCTGCTCAGCCACATGGTGGAAGGAAATTGGAGCCATGTTCATCACTATCCATAGCTCCAGACTGTGAGTTGAGTGTAACAAACAGTGTATGTTGCCAGAGCAACTCCCACTCCTTGTGGGGCTGATTGGCTCAGTCGCCTGGAAGGTGAGCGTATATCAGATTGGTGGGACAACAAGTTCTGGCTGGGTTGGATTCAGGATCTGCTTCCTTGCCCTATCCGCCCGTGGTGGAGGTTGTGGCATTGTGGATCAGACCTGTCTTTGGGCAGTTAACTCAAGAAGGAGGAAAAGGATTCACTCCCTCAGTGAGCACAATTACATATGTGTGAGGCCATTCACCTGCTCCGTATGTGGGAATGGATTGATTCCCAACCTGTTGGCTATTAGCGATTTCAGACTGGTGAGAGGCTGATTAAATGTTCCAAATGTGGGAAGGGATTCACTTGCTCATCCCACTTCCTGACACACCAGTGGGTGTTTCCTTGACTGCAGGGGTTGGGTTCTGCTTTTACTGCTGCTGCTAATCACATCTAGGACTGAACCATGTTCATTCTGACAGTTGAGGTCTGTTTCTGCTGTTGATAATAATTCCTGTTACTGGGCTGGAGATTAATATTCTGGATAAATGTCAAATCAATCAGCTTTGTTTTGGACACACAGTTTGTCAAGTCTCTGATGTCACTGAGAGAAGTAAAGGTAGGTTTTAAGCATAGACTTAAAGGAGGAGAGAGAGAAGTGGAGGGGTTAAGGGAGGGAATTCCAGAGTTTAGGAACTTGGCAATTGAAGACTGAAAGAGTGTCAGCCCTGGAAATGGGGGACTCGAGTCTCTGGAGTGGGACTGAACCCACGACCTTCAGACTCAGAGGCTAGAGTATGAGACTGACTGAGCCCTGGTGTTCGATGAGAAGTCCCAGTTGCCTCATCCTTTCTCTGTCCTTCGTCCCATTCGAGGATCAGTAGATCGAGCTGAGAAACTGGGCAACAACTAAAAGGGGCAAGAAGAAAGTTAAGAGAATATGATGCTTCAACCAGAGAGTGGTGAGAATGTGGAACTCGCTCTCACACAGAGTGTTGAGACAAATAACATAGATCCATTTATGGGGAGCTCGGTGTGTTCAGGAGGAAGAAAGATGGGGCTTGATGAAGTAAAATGGGAGGAGACTCGTGCACAGTGTAAATGAGATGGACTGAACGGCCTGGTTCTGTGCTGTACATTGTGTGTGAAGAATTTGTACCACACAACATCTTCCATCCCCTCAGCCAATGAAATACTTTATTTAAGGTGAGGCATTTCAGCCTTTTTTTAACTAATGTAGAATCAAGGGGTTTTTAACATATAAACCACTCCCAAGTTTAGGTTCGGGATCTTACTGCACAGCCACACTTATAAATATAGAGATAGCTGGGAATCAGAGGATAGTGGCTAAAGATCAGGAAATGGTCAAGTTAAAGCCTGCCCAGAATGCAGCAGGATGGGCCGAGCAAGGTGACACTGAGCTAAAAGGGGTTTGTGTACACACAGACTCTGATCAAAAGGGGTTTACGTACAGACAGACTCTGATCAAAAGGGGTTTCCATACACACAGGCTCTGATTAAAGGGGTTTCTGTACACGCTGGCTTTGATCGAAAGGTGTTTGCGTACACAAGGGCTCTGATCAAAGGGGGTTTGGGTGCACACAGGCTCTGATTGAAAGGAGTTTGGGTACACACAGGTCTGATCGAAAGGGGTTTGTGTACATATGTGCTTTGTTTGAAAGGGGTTTGCATACACACAGGCTCTGATTGAAAGGGGTTTCCTTACACACTGGCTTTGATCGAAAGGGTTTTGCGTACACACAGGCTCTGATCAAAAGGGGTTTGCGTACACAAGGACTCTGATTGAAGGGGGTTTGTGTACACACAGGCTTTGATCAAAAGGGGTTTGCGTACACACGGGCTCTGACCAAAAGGGGTTTGCGTACACACGGGCTCTGACCGAAAGGGGTTTGTGTACACACGGACTCTGATGGAAAGGGGTGTGTGTACACACAGCCTCTGATAGAAAGGGGTGTGAGTACACTCGGACTCTGACCGAAAGGGGTTTACGTACACACAGACCCTGATCTAAAGGGGTTTGCATAAACAAAGACATTGAACTAAAGGGGTTTGAATACACAAAGACCATGAACTAAAGAGGTATGCGTGTACACATTCATTGAGCTGAAGTGCTTTTCATATGCACAGACCCTGAGAAATAGAGGTGCAAATCAGGATGGTGTGCCCTTGGAGGGAAATCTCAACTGTTGCTGTCCCTATGTGTCTGTTGCTATTCGAGATGGTAGATAGCGGGGTTGGAACGTAATGTTCAAGGTGCCTTGGTGAGTCAATGCAGTGCCTTGCACATTGCAGCCACTGTACATCACTGGTGGAGGGAGTGAATATTTAAGGTGGTGGATGGGGTGCCATTAACGTGGGCACATATTCTCCAATTTGAAAAAGACTGGCTGATAAATCATAATTGTTTTAGGAAATGACTGGGGCCCAGTAAATTTAAATAGCTTCAGACCACTTTCAAAAGACCTGCTCTTCAAAGTTATATTGAAACAAATCACATGAGATGTTTGCAGTTGAATTGAATGTCTTGGCTGCTCACGCGGACACCTGACTGACAAGAGGCAGTGATTAGACAATAGCTGGAAGCAATGAGCTGAAGTGTTTTTCTGTGAGTTAAACAGTTTTCCCTTTAACCCAGAATGGACAATGTCAGAGTTAAAGGCAATACCAGACTCAAATACATTGAATATACAGCACAAAAACAGGCCATTCAGCCCATCCAATCCATGCCAGTGTTTATACTTCACTTGAGCCTCCTCGCATTCTTTCTCATCTCGCTCTCAGTGAATCCTTATTCATTTCTTCCCCACGTGTTTACCCAGTTTCCCCTTAAATGTAACTATGTTATTCACCTCCACCACTCCCTGTGGTGGTGAGTTCCACATTCTCACTGCTCTCTGTGAAAGAAGTTTCTCCTGAATTCCCAATTAGATTTATAAGTCACTGTCTTGTGTTGGTGGCCTCTAGTTTTGCTCTTCCTCCTACAAGTGGAAACATTCTCTGTGTCTATCAAAACATTTCAGAAATTTATAAACCTCCATTCGCCCTCAGCCTTGTCTTTCTAAGAGTGAAGTGACCCAGCCTATTCATCATCTCCTGGTGCATTAAACCTTTCAGAGTGAAAATCTGAAGACAAAAATGTTTTGTTCACAGCTGAACTCAGCACAGTGAGAGAGCAGGGACAGAATCACAAGGGAGCCTGAGAAGAGGAGATTCACTGAGAATGGCTGGGCTGGGCTGGGCTATGCTGTGGGTATGAGATTGTCGATCAGACTGTTCATCATAGGGGTCTTGGAGTTAGGGGGCAGTGAGGGAGTTGAAGTGGCAATAAAGCAACAACCTGTATTTATACAGCACTTTTAATGTAACAAAACGTCCTGTTTCTGTGCTGTATTTGCAATGTAATTGAGTCCAGAATGGTCTTGAATTCTGACATAGTCCATTGCAGGTTCAAGATCAAGGTCCCAAGGAGCATTTTGAAACAGAAGTTGACAAAAGCTGATATAGTTGTCTATGTCATAGAACATCTGACTCCCTTTTTCTCAGTCGTTTCTGGGATGCGGGTGGATCGTCCCAAATTGCCCTTTTCAGAGGCCATGTAAGAGTCATCCACATTGCTGTGGGTCTGGAGTCACATGTAGGCCAGACTGGGTAAGGACAGAAGATTTCCTTATGGAATCAGAAAGGTTTTTGCAACAATCGGCAATGGTTTCACTGTCATCATCAAACCTTAAGCTCCAGGTATTCGTTGAATTCAAATTTTGCTAGCTGCCATGGTGATATTCGAACTCAGGACCCCAGAGAATTACCCGGGGTCTCTGGAATACCAGCTCACTGACAGTGCCACTATCCTGCCGCCTGTCAAGCTATAAATCTCTGCGCCCGACATTCCCTCCTCCCTATTGATTGTAACTAATTCATCCGACCATTCTCCTCCAGCTTTTTCCCCAATTCTCCTCCCCTAAAAGTTCTGACTCACGGGTTCAGTTTCACACTCACCGATTGACCTCCCCAATATGTCACCCAGGTGTCTAAATCTTTACACCTGAAGTTAACAAACTGTTTTGCTAAGGGGGCATCACAATCAAATCCAGTGATAACCCACATGTACATTGTGTCAGGTTGGCTCACCGCGCCACCCTCCACCCCCACTTTCCATCCCAGTCCCAGGAGTTTGGAGACAGGGCTCCAGATCAGTAATGTGGCGGAAGCTCCCACAATCCACCGTGCCGGGGAAAACCGCTCTATCTGCCGCGCGGGCGTGCGGCCCGGGACTGCGCATGTCCGATGGAGCGTTTGTTTTTTTTGGGGGGGGGGGGGGGGGGGGGGGGGGGGGGGTAGAGAGAGAGAGAGAGAGAGAGAGAGAGAGGAAGCTGCGCATGTGCAGGAAGAGCCCGCCACACCCCACCCCGACCTTTGCGGTATCCTGAGGAAGACTTGGAGGACCGGAAGGACTCTGGTCCTCCAGCCAATCAGAGCGCGAGGTTTGTGTGAATGAAGATTGAGCTTCACACAGACTAAAACTTCCTCCTGTGTCCAACATCTGTGAATAAAACACTTTCTTTTCTCATTCTGGGGGAAATTGTTGACTTGCAGGAACTGAAGGGAAAGGAAGTGAATCCAGGGAGGGTGCAGACTCTGGAAATGTTGGCCCAGGTCTCTCTCTCTTAAAGATATTGACATCCTTTGCTCCCTCAGCTTGACACATTTATTTGTCTGGCTAAAAGGATGGTCTCTTTCCTAATGTTCACAATTAAAGGGGTGGCTGACATTTAAGGGGACAATAAATTAATATAGGACAGAGATATGTCCAGAACAAAAACAGAATTACCTGAAAAAACTCAGCAGGTCTGGCAGCATCGGCGAAGAAGAAAAGAGTTGACGTTTTGAGTTCTCATGACCCTTCAACAGAACTTGAGTTCGAGTCCAAGAAAGAGTTGAAATATAATCTGGTTTAAGGTGTGTGTGGGGGTGGGGGTGGGGGTGGGGTTGGGGGGGGGGTGCGGTGGAGAGAGAGAGAGAGAGAGAGAAGTGGAGAGGGTTGGTTTGGTTGTAGGGACAAACAAGCAGTGATAGAAGCAGATCATCAACAACAATAGAACAAAAGAACACAGGTGTTAAAGTTGGTGATATTATCTAAACGAATGTGCTAATTAAGAATGGATGGTAGGGCACTCAAGGTATAGCTCTAGTGGGGGTGGGGAGAGCATAAAAGATTTTAAAATATTTAAAAATAATGGAAATAGGTGGGAAAAGAAAAATCTATATAATTTATTGGAAAAAAAAGGAAGGGGGGAAACAGAAAGGGGGTGGGGATGGGGGAGGGAGCTCAAGACCTAAAGTTGTTGAATTCAATATTCAGTCCGGAAGGCTGTAAAGTGCCTAGTTGGAAGATGAGGTGTTGTTCCTCCAGTTTGCGTTGGGCTTCACTGGAACAATGCAGCAAGCCAAGGACAGACATGTGGGCAAGAGAGCAGGGTGGAGTGTTAAAATGGCAAGCGACAGGGAGGAAATCTTTTATGCTCTCCCCACCCCCACTAGAGCCCTACCCCCACTTGAGTGCCCTACCATCCATTCTTAATTAGCACATTAGTTTAGATAATAACACTAACTTTAACACCTATGTGTTCTTTTGTTCTATTGTTGTTGACATCTTTTGATGATCTGCTTCTATCACTGCTTGTTTGTCCCTACAACCAAACCAACCCTCTCCACTTCTCTCTCTCTCTCCGCACCCCCCCCCCCACCGCGCCCCCCCCCCCCCCCCCCCCCCCCAACACCTTAAACCAGCTTATATTTCAACACTTTCTTGGACTCGAACTCAAGTTCTGTCGAAGGGTCATGAGGACTCGAAACGTCAACTCTTCTCCGCCGATGCTGCCAGACCTGCTGAGTTTTTCCAGGTAATTCTGTTTTTGTTTTGGATTTCCAGCATCCGCAGTTTTTTTGTTTTTATATCAGAGATATGTCCAGTGCTGTTATGTGGTGCATATTAGATATATTACTTGTGGTTCTGTGAAAAAATACATTTATTATTATTTCTAGTCTTGTAACATAGTATTGTATCTATGTTATATATTTCCAGTTCCGGGATCATTATGGCACAGACGGAGTCCATTTGGAAACTTGAGTCCAACTCTCTGTTGAGTAATCCAATCAGTCTGGTGAAACTTCTATGAACTGCTTCCAATGCAAGTATATCCCTCCTTAAAGAAAGAGCCCACCACTGTATACAGTACTCTAGGTGTGGTCTCACCAATACCCTGTACAGCTGCGGTGAGACTTCCCTTCGTTTATACTTTATTGTCATTGCAATAAAGGCTTACATTCCAATTGCCTTCCTCATTACCTGCTGTACCTGCAGACTGACGTTTTGTGATCCATGTGCAAGGACACCCAGATCCCTCTGTACTGCAGCATTCTGCAGTCTCTCTCCATTTAAATAATATTCTGCTTTTCCATTCTTCCTGCCAAAGTGGACAACCTCACATTTTCACACATTATACTCCATTGCCAATACTTTCCTCCCACACTAAACCTATCGCTATCCCTTTGTGGACTCTTGTAAAGTCCTCACAACTTGCTTCCCTACCTATTGTTGTATTATCAACAAATTTGTCTACAATACAGTCAGTTACTTCATCCAAGTCATTAATATGGATTGTAAATAGTTGGAGCCCCAGTAGTGATCCCTGTAGGACTATGGAGGCCCCAGGTTAAATATATTCAAGACAGTGATTGATAGGTTTTGGATATTGAAGATATTAAGGGTTTTTGAGGATAGTTCAGGAAAATGGTGCTGAGGCAGATCAGCCATAATCTCATTCGATGGCGGAGCAGGCTCGATGGGCCAAATGGCCTACTCCTGCTCATATTTCTTATGATCTCTGTGTCCTGGACAGGGAGTGGTGAGCGTGGATCTGTCGATCAGCATGAACCTTCAGGAGAATTGGGAGGGTGTATGTTAGGTACAGCAGAGTGAGAATGGAGAGAGAGAGTGTGTGATGGAGATTCAAGCTTTAGTGGAATGAGAGGGGAAAGAATGTTCCTTAGAAACTGGAATTGTCTGTTCTGAATTTCAATGCTGTACTGACAGTGATGTCTGTCATGAATTCCTTTTACAGGACACTAGAAGGGGAGGATTTGCAGACAGAAGTTTGAAATCAAAGGTTAAGATCACACAGAGTCACTCAATTTATCGGAACTTGAATATGATCAGCTTTTGAATCTAGAAGGAGAAATGTTTCTGTGTTCTGTCTGCTTCAAAATGTTCTACACGTCAGGGGGACTGGAAAAGGCCTGAGACCCACACACCCGAGTGAGAGTGTTTCCAGTGCACTGAGTGTGGGAAGAGCTTTCATGAGTTACACAGCTTGAGAAAAATATCACACCATTCACAGTGAGAAGAGACATTTTACATGTTCCATGTGAGGACGAGGCTTCAACTGACCATCAGTTCTGGAGAGAGACACGGACACGCGCACCATGGAGAAACCGTGGAAATGTGGGGACTGTGGGAAGGGATCCATCGAAGCTGGAGACTCATCGACGCAGTCACACCAGGGAAAGACCGTTCACCTGCTTTGAATGTGGGAAGGGATTCGCTCAGTTACACCACCTGCAGTCACACCAGCAGGTTCACAGTGGGGAGAGGTCGTTCACCTGCTCCGTGTGTGGGAAGAGATTCGCTCATTTATACAACCTGCATACACACCAGCGGGTTCACACTGGGGAGAGACTGTTCACCTGCTCCGTGTGTGGGAAGCGATTCACTCAGTCATCCAACCTGCTGACACACCGGGTTCACACTGAGAGGCCGTTCCCCTGCTTTGAGTGTGGGAAAGGATTCACTGAGTTCTACAGACTGCAGGTGCACCAGCGAGTTCACACTGGGGAGAGGCCATTCACCTGCTCTCAATGTGGGAAGGGATTCACTCGGTTATACCACCTGCAGTCACACCAGCAGGTTCAGACTTGGGAGAGGCCATTCACTTGCTCTGTGTGGGGGAAGGGATTCGCTCGGTTATACAACCTGCAGACACACCAGCGAATTCACACCAGGGAGAAGCCGTTCACCTGCTCTCAGTGTGGGAAGGGATTCTCTCAGTCGTCCCACCTGCAGACACACCAGCGAGTTCACAAGTAATTGCAGGGTTTGGATTCTGCTGTTTTTGCTGCTGAAAATCAAATCCAGGAATGAACCATGTTCATTCTGACAGTTGGTGAAGTGGGAGGGTCAGAGGGTTTCTTTCTGCTGGACTGACCAGTTCCACAACTTTGTCCCCAGTGGCTGATGCTCTTTGAGCCTTGTTGCCAATATCTAATTTCATATTTCACAAAGATCACAGAATGAAAGCGTGGTTGGAATGTAAAAGATATTCAATTTGCATTTCTGTTTGGAAATCCCCCAAAGCATGCCATGTTGCCATGGAGATGGGCTGCGCTGGTTAGATGGTTCTTTTGTATCCTTTATCTGGGTGCTTCTTACAGAAGAAAACTATCACAGTTTGAGGGTCAAGTTGGCTGTGGTAGATTGGGAAACTACATGAAAAGTTATGACGGTAGACAGGCAATAGCTATCATTGAAGGAATTATTACACATTTACAACAAATATAAATCCCTTTAAGGAACATAAACCCAACAGGAAAAGTGATGCAACCGTGGCTAATAGGAGAAGTTGAAGATTGAATTAGGTCTCAATAAATAGTAAGCCTGAGGATTGGAGCATTTTTTTAGAATTCAGGAAAGGAGGACCAAGAAAGTGATAAAGTTAGAGAAAACCGAACATGAGAGCAAACTGGCGAAAAATATAAAAAGCGAATGTAAATCAGTGTGTGAAAAGGAAAAAATTAGCAAAGAGAAATGTGGGTCCATTCCAGGCAGAGACAGGAGAATTTATAATGGGGAATAAAGAATTGGCAGAGAAACTAAACAATGTGTGTCTGTCTTCACAGAGGAAGATACAGAAATCATCTCAAAAATACCTTTACTTCTTGCTTTTCAAGACTCTATCTCGCTCTGCCTTAAAAATATTCAAAGACTCTGCTTCCCCCACCCTTTGAGGAAGAGAGTTCCAAAGACTCTCTAATTTCTGAGAGAAAAAAGCTCTCCTCTGTCGTAAACGGGTGATCTATTACTTTTAAACCCCAATTTCCAGATTCTCCCACAAGAGGAAACATCATTTCCACATCCATCCTGTCGAAGCCCCTCAATCAAGTCACCTCTTACTCTTCTAAACTGCAGCGGATACAAGCTCAGCCTGGCCCACCTTTCCTCATAAGACAACTCTCCCATTCCAGGTATTAGTCCAATAAATCTTCTCTGAACTGTTTCCAACACATTTACATCCTTTCTTAAATCAGGAAACCAATACTGTACAGGTGTGGTCTCACCATTGCCCTGTATAACTGAAGTGTAACCTTCCTACTTCTAACAATAACATTCTGTTAGCTTTCCTAATGACTTGGTGTACCTGAATAATTAGCTTTTGTGATTCATGCACAAGGACACCCAGATCCCTCTGCATCTCAGAGCTCTGCAATCTCCCACCATTTCAAGAATATGCTTCATTTTTATTCTTCCTGCCAAAATGGACAACTTTACATTTTCCCACATTACGCTCCATTTGCCAGATCTTTGCCCACTCACTTAACCTGTCTATAACCTTTAGTAGTCTCCTTTTGTCCTCTTCACAACTTACTTTCCTACCTGTCTTTGTGTCATCAGCAAATTTAGCAACCATACCTTAGGTCCCTTCATCCAATTCATTTATGTAAATTGTCAAAAAGGTTGAGGCCCCAGCACTGAACTCTGTGCACTCCATTCGTTATATCTTGCCAACCAGAAAATGACCCATTTATGCTTACTCTCTTTCCTGTTAGCTAGCCCATCTTCTAACCATGCAAATATGTTACCTCCTATAGAATGAGCCTTTGTTTTCCACAATAACCTTTGATGTGGCACCTCATCGAATACCTTCTGGAAATCTAAGTTAATGTTCTACCGGTTCCCCTTCATCATCAGCAGAAGTAACATTACTTCTTCAAAGAACTCCAATAAACTGGTTAAACATGATTTCCCTCTCACAAAACCATGTTGACTCTGTCTGATTACCCTGAATTTATCTACGTGTCCTGTTATAACATCTTTAATAGCTTCTCACATTGTCCCTCTGATAGATGTTAAGCTAATTGGCCTGCTTTCTGTCTCCCTTTTTGAATGAAGGAGTTACACTCACTATTTTCCAATCTAATGGAACCTTCCTGAATCTAGGAAATATTGGAAAACTTCAACCCACACATCAACTTTCTCACTAGCCACTTCTTTTTAGACCCTGGGTTCTTGTCAGCCCAAAGCATCAACAATTTGGTGATTGCAATTTTCCTGAGTCCTTCCCTCCCTTCCAATTGCTGTTTTACAGCTATTTCTGGGATGTTACTTGTAACCACTGTAGTGAAGACCGATGCAAAATACCAGTTCAATTCAGCTGCCTTCTCCTTATTTTCCATTACTAATTCCCCAGACTCACTTCCAAAAGACCAATGCTCACTTTATCTCTTTTCTTTTTTAAACATCAATTTCCAGTTAGCTTTCTCTCATACTCTAATTTTTCCGTGCTATTAATCTTTTAGTCATACTTTGTTTTTTTTTATATTCTTTCCAATCTTCTGACCTGCCAACCACCTTGTGCAATTACATGCTTTTTCTTTGAGTTCGATGCTATCTTTAACTTTTGTAGTTAACCACAGATGGCCGATCCTCCACTTCATTTTATTCTTTCTTGTTGGAATGTATTAATTCCTTTTGTTCTGAAATATCCCCTTAAATGTCTGCTACTCCATCTCTATTGGCCAATCCCATAACCTAAATCGTCAGTTCACTTTATCTCTGCTTTCGTGCCCTCATAATTGCCCTACTTTAGTTTAAAATACTAGTCTTGGACCCACTCTTCTCTCCCTCCAACTGAATGTAAAATTCAACCATATTATGTTCAATGCTATCAAGGGGTGTCTTCACTATGAGGTCATTAATTAATCTTATCTTGTTGCACAATGTTGGCATTTATTTCGAGAGGACTAGAATATAAAAGCAGGGATGTGCTGCTGAGGCTTTATAAGGCTCTGGTCAGACCACATTTGGAATATTGTGAGCAATTTTGGGCCCTGTATTTCAGGAATGATGTGCTGGCCCTGGAGAGGGTCCAGAGGAGGTTCAGGAGAATGATCCCAGGAATGAAAGGCTTAACATATGAGGAACATTTGAGGACTCTGGGTCTATACTCAAAGGAGTTTAGAAGGATGAGGAGGGATCTGATTGAAACTTACAGAATACTGAAAGGCCTGGATAGAGTGGACGTGGGGAAGATGTTCCATTAGTAGGAGAGACTAGGACCCGAGAGCACAGCCTCAGGGTAAAGGGAAGACCTTTTAGAACAGTGATGAGAAGAAACTTCTTTAGCCAGAGAGTGGTGAATCTTTGGAATTCGTTGCCACAGAAGGCTGTGGAGGCCAGGTCATTGAGTTATTTAAGACTGAGATAGATAGGTTCTTGATTGGTAAGGGGATCAAAGGTTACAGGGCGAAGGCGGGAGAATGGGGTTGAGAAACTTATCAGCCATGATTGAATGGCAGAGCAGACTTGATGGGCCAAATGGCCTAATTTCTGCTCATATGTCTTATGGTAATATAATACCAGGTCCAGTAGAGCCTGGTCTCTGTCTCCAGAACATGCTGTTCTAGAAAACCATCACAAAAATATTCGATGAACTCCCCATCAAGGCTACCTTAGTGTATCTGACTTTTTCAGTGTATATGTAGATAAAATTCCCCATAATTATTGCCATACCTTTCTGAAAAGCTCCCATGATTTTTCCCTTTATACCCTGTCCTACCATGTGGTTACTGTTAGGGGGCCTGTACACCACTCCCACAAGTGGCTTTATCATTTCTCATCTCTACCCAAACTGCTTCTACATCCTGGTTTCCTGAACTTAGGTCACCTCTCTCAATTGCGCTAATGCCATCATTAATTAACAGTGCCACCCCTTCACATTTTCCTAGCTTTCTGTCCTTCCTAAATGTTAAGCATGTTTCAATATTCAGTTAGTCTGTTCATCTCCAAAATCCCAGGAAGGTGTTAAAAATTTCAGATTTTGTAAATAGCTATACTTGAATTTTCACTTAAATTTCAAGATAGAATGAAGTTGGGAGACTAAATGGTAACTAATCAGCATGTCTACCCGGATACAAGGCTCATGTGATTCATATTGCCATGGAGATGGGTTTTAATAGGGGAAGGATCCATGGGAAGCCATTGTAGGATCAAGGTTGGAAAGTTCTTCTAAAAGCCAACCCTGAATTCCATAGACAGATCAGTCTGCCAGGATCCAAGAGAGAGAGAGAGCTGATAGAGGCGGCAAGTCTTGTTTCACCACGCGGGAATGTGGATGGGACATTGAGCTCACGTTGAAAAGACCGATTTCATTACGATTTGAGGAGAGACTGAAAGACTTGCCTTGCTTGAGTTAGAGGGATGACCCAGGAGAACCCTCACTGTGAAAGACAGTTCTGATGTTAAAGGTTGCTTGACTGGCAAAGGAAAAGAATGGAAGTAAACCCTCAGTAGCGATGAATCACTTTGGACAGGTTCCAGGAGAATTGAGTGTCTATTTCAAGGACAGAGTAAAATATGACCATAGAGTGGGATTTTTGATTATGTTCAAAGTAAAATGGTAAATTTCTGTTTGATAGTTTAAGGTACATGTTGTCAACAAAAATGCTGTTTCGTCAAAGTTGCTCCTAGATTGTTTGTTGCAGTAAAAGTCACAAAACTTGAAGTCTTGTCATGTGAACCTTTAATTTGTTCAATGGAAATTTGAATTTAATTTTAGAAGTTACCAGTCTTTACAGAGATCCTAAAATTTGGTTTAGAGCCACAAGTTTCAACTTCCCATTTGAGCATCCAGCACCTTTCTGTCTCTCTGTTGCTCATGTCAATGACAGCCAGGCGACGGAGCTGAGGGCTGAATTTAGTTGAGAATAACTGGGCCTGCGCCCCAGTTGGGAAACTGCCATGGGCGTCACACTGATAGAGAGACATGAAGGTGCTGGAGGACTTATTGGGAAATCGGCCTCCAGTGGGGTGCAGAGTGGGTGACTGGGGCTGATGATCTCCGGGGTTCAGTGACCGTCTGTCCAAAGTGGGAGTCACGGGAACAGGTTACAGAGCAGCTGAAGAGAAACCATTTGGGTCCAGAACATTGTGGACATCATTTTACTCTGTCTTTGATCCTCAAGTAATTCTTTTTTTTTTAAACCACGTCCTGTTCCATTAATAAACTTTTCGCAATAAAAATATTTGGTTGCTCTGGACATTTCATGATTAGATTTCTGCACTTTAGACAAAGTGGGTGAGAGGGGTTGGCAGGCTCTTTAACAGAAAGTGACTTCCTCCAAGATAATTGGCAAAAGAGCCAGAGGAGGAGATAATGTTTTATTTTTCTTTTGACACACAAAGTTAGAAAATGGGGTTCAGGGAGTCCATCGCGATTTACTAATTTATCCAAGTTCTTTGAGGGTGAGGAAGTAACAAGGAATGTGGATAAAGGGGAACCTGTGGATGTGGTTTACTTAGATTCCCAGAAGGCATTTCACAAGGTGCCACATCAAAGGTTACTACACAAAATAAGAACTAGTGGTGGACGGGGTAACAAATTAGCACGGGTAGAGGATTGATGAGCTAACTGGAAACAGAACGTAAGCATAAATGGGTCTTAGAAACATCAAAACATAGAGAGCAGGAGTAGGCCATTCGGCCCTTCGAGCCTGCTCCACCATTCATTATGATCATGGCTGATCATCCAACTCCTGCTTTCTCCCCACATCCTTTGATCCCTTTCACCCCAAGAGCTAAATTTAACTCCTTCTTGAAAACAATGTTTTGGCCTCAACTACTTTCTGTGGTAATGAATTCCACAGGCTCACCACTCTCTGGGTGAAGAAATATTTCCTCATCTCAGTCCTAAATGGTCTACCCCGTATCCTCAGACTGTGACCCCTGGTTCTGGACTCCCCCACCATCAGGAACATCCTTCCTGCATCTACCCTGTCTAGTCCTGTTTGAATTTTATAGGTTTCCATGAGATCCACCCTCATCCTTCTGAACTCCAGCGAATATAATCCTAACCGAATCAATCTCTCCTCATATGTCAGTCCCACCATCCCAGGAATCAGTCTGATAAGCCTTTGCTGCACTCCCTCTATAGCAAGAACATCCTTCCTCAGATAAGGAGACCAAAACTGCACACAATATTCCAGGTGTGGTCTCACCAAGGTCCTGTACAATTGCAGCAAGACATCCCTGTTCCTGTACTCGAATCCTCTGGCTATGAAGGCCAACATACCATTTGCCTTCTTTACCGCCTGCTGCACCTGTATGCTTACCTTTGGCGACTGGTGTACAAGAACACCCAAGTCACGTTGCACATTCCCCTCTCTCAATTTATAGCCATTCAGATAATAATCTGCCTTCCTGTTTTTGCCACCAAAATGGATAACCTCACATTTATCCACATTATACTGCATCTGCCGTGCATTTGCCCACTCACTCAGCTTGTCCAAATCACACTGAAACATCTCTGCATCCTCCTTACAGCTCATTCTCCCACCCAGCTTTGTGTCATCTGCAAATTTGGAGATATTACATTTAATTCCCTCATCTAAATCATTAATATATATCGTGAATAACTGGGGTCCCAGCATCTATCCTTGCAGTACCCCACTAGTCACTGCCTGCCATTCGGAAAAAGACCTGTTTATTCCTCCTCTTTGTTTCCTGTCTGCCAACCAGTTGTCTATCCATCTCAATACACTACCCGCATGTGCTTTAATTTTACACGCCAATCTCTTATGTGGGACTTTGTCGAAAGCCTTCTGAAAGTCCAAATAAACCACATCCATTGGGTCCCTCTCATCAACTCTACTGGTTATCCTCAAAAAATTCCAGTAGGTTTGTCAAGCATGATTTCCCTTTCATAAACCCATGCTGACTTTGCCCGATTCTGGCAGTTTTCCACGTGCTCAGCTATTAAGTCTTTTATAATGGACTCTAGAATTTTCCCCGCTACCGACATCAGGCAAACTGGTCTATAATTCCCTGCTTTCTCTCTACCTCCCTTTTGAAATAGTGGGGTTACATTAGCTACCCTCTAATCTGTAGGAACTGCTCCAAAGTCTATAGAATCTCGGAAGATGACCACCAATACATCCACTATTTCTAGGGCCACTTCCTTAAGTACTCTGGGATGTAGATTATCAGGCCCTGGGGATTTA